>NC_133657.1:96557576-96869242 GCF_009905375.1 Apium graveolens | reverse complement strand
GTTACTATAGAAGATTCGTGCAAGATTTTGCGAAATAGCTACGCCGTTGACAAAGCTCACCAGGAAAAATTAGAAATTTGAATGGGACGAGAAGTGCGAGGAAAGTTTCCAAGAATTAAAGAATAGATTAGTATCTTCTCCAGTGCTAGTCTTACCAGATGATCAAGGAAACTTTATGATCTATAGTGACGCGTCTTACAAAGGATTATGATGTGTTTTGATGCAGCACGACAAAGTAATAGCCTACGCTTCAAGACAACTGAAACCACATGAAGAGAAGTATCTGACGCATGATCTGGAGTTGACAGCTATAGTGTTTGCATTGAAGATATGGAGGCATTATTTGTATGAAGAAAAGTGTGAGATCTATACGGACCACAAAAGTTTAAAGTATATCTTCACCCAGAAGGAATTGAACATGAGGCAAATAAGATGGCTCGAATTGATCAAAGACTACGACTATACCATCAACTATCATCCAGGTAAAGCCAATTTGGTAGCTGACGCTCTCAGCAGAAAAGAAAGGTTAAACATGATAATTTCATCCGAGGAATTGATCAAGGAATTTGAAAGCTTGAAATAGAGGTCAGTACCCCAAGTATGTCTGCAGATGTGTTGTATGCAATGTCTTTTCAACCAGAACTATTAGAGAAGATAAGAAGATGCCAGGAAGAAGTCATGAGCCATGAATGGGACAATTTGACAGGAGAAGAAATATGGACTCAAAAGGATGATAAAGGAATATTAAGATTTTCTTCCAGAATATGGATACCCAACATAGCCGAGCTGAAAGATGAAATTCTTCGAGACGCTCACAACTCTAGATACTCAATTCATCCCGGGAGTATGAAGATGTACAGAGACTTAAGAGAAAATTTTTGGTGTCCAAGCATGAAGAAGGAAATTACAGAATGGGTAAGTAAGTGTTACACTTGTCAGCGAGTGAAAGCGGAACATCAAAGACCCAGTGGACTGATACAACCATTAGACATTCCAGAATGGAAGTGGGAGCATATAGCAATGGATTTCGTAGTTGGATTACCGAGGACCAAGTCAAACAATGATGCTATCTGGGTTATTATTAACAGATTGACGAAGTCAGCACATTTTCTTCCTATCAACGAGATATTCTTGATAAGTGGCATTTTATACCACTTAGAACGTCTTAAAATGGCTTAAATTGGTGTCTTGAAATCAAGTATTTTGTGTATTTGATGCGTTTTTCTAGTGTTTATGCATTTCAGGGTTTTAGTTGCATTTCGGGGGAGGAATCATCAAGAATAAGCCTTGGCATGTGTTCACCATTGCAAGAGGAAAGAAACGGGCAGATTACAGCGAAGAAACGGAGCGAAATCAGAATTTTTCCAGTAGAGGTCTGAGCGCCCGCTCAGCATTGCTGAGCGGCCGCGCAGCAAGCTGAGCGCCCGCTAAGCTATGCTGAGCGGCCGCGCAGGGTCGGAAAAAAAAACAGATTATTTTAGGACTTCTACTTCTGTTTGGTTTCCACTTCTATGTAATCTGAGTTTTATGGGACTATTATATAAGTAGATTTGAGACGTTTTTCACAAGTGTGGAAGAAAGAAGATTGTGTTTTTACGCAAGGAGCGAAGGAGATAAGGAAGAAGACCGATTTAGCACACCGCAACGAAGAGGAAGCATATATTCTTGTGATTCTTGTTTTGTTGTAACGTTGGATGCTAGTTTTCTTGCTTTGAACTTATTTACTCTTGTGACGTACTCTGTTTTAATATAATTAGTTTATTTATTATTTTCTTGTGTTTGTTTATCATGATTTCATATGAACCCATGATGATGATAAGTGCTATTATGGGCTAATCGTGATCATGGGGTTGCAACGGATTTATTATGGAATTCTTTAGTTAATTGTTGAATACTTTAGTGTGTGATGATTGCATGATATCTAGTATTGGTTGTGCGTATTCGTCTTATGTGCGTCGCGAACATATAAGATAGGGTGTTAATCTCTTGTGAAGCGATGGTGGATCTTGAGATTTAGAACTTGCCATGCTAGCATAGGTTCATGTACGTTGTGCATGATTAGTGGGTAACTCTAACAGTTTTATTTGCCCTATGTAATCAAAAGGAATAACTTGTGCTTAAATCGTTGTGTTGTCAATTTCTGTAGACATATGGGAACTCAACATAATTGATGACTATTCAACTTCTATCTTAATTGTGGATGTTTGGTAGAATGGTATTAGTACAATAAAAGTTGGCTTTTATCATTTTCGTGTTATTCGATTAATATCATCACTGTCACATGCTAAAGGTAATAACAATGGCTATAGAAGGAAGTAATAATGAAGTTGTGATCTCATGAGTATTTTATTATTGATAAATTGAAGTGTTAGTTAAGTGATTAATTAAGTAGTTAATTATAGTTAATATTTAATCAACAATTTTAAGTGTTAGTGTCTTAACATTGAGAAGTAATCATACATTGGTGAGTGAGTTTAATTAGACAATAATTTAGTCTGAGTCTCTGAGGGAACGAACTAGAAAGTATTCTATATTACTTGCGAACGCGTATACTTGCGTGAATATTAGCGCGTGTTTTCGCCCTAACAAGTTTTTGGCGCCGCTGCCGGGGACTCGGCGTATTTGTTTAGTTTATGTACTTACCATCATTGGTCATTAGGACTCAGTGATTAGGACGTAGTAGTTACTTATTTTTTTCCGGTTGTGTTTCAGGTACTTTAGCAAGCGTTTATGCAAACTCGTTCTCGCGCTCGCAAGAGGACTTTAGATACAGCTGAGGAGACAGACAAAGTTCTTGATATTCCGGAGAAGTTAGATTTTGAGGATTCGGATTCAGGAACTGAGCAGAAAGAACCAGTAAACATGGGAGATCGTATTGTTCAAGCTGATCCAGCTCTTATGGATTTTTCTCGGCCTAAAATTGATGACATTCAGTCAAGCATCCTTCATCCGGCTATTCAAGCTAACACCTTTGAAATCAAGCCGGGCACTATTCAGATGGTGCAGAATTCTGTTTCTTTTGGAGGAGCGGCAACTGAAGACCCCAACATGCACATAAGGAATTTTGTCGAGATCTGCAGCACTTTTAAGTATAATGGCGTGACTGATGAGGCTATCAAGTTGAGGCTTTTCCTATTCTCACTGAGGGAC
This sequence comes from Apium graveolens, assembly GCF_009905375.1. Classification (NCBI taxonomy): domain Eukaryota; kingdom Viridiplantae; phylum Streptophyta; class Magnoliopsida; order Apiales; family Apiaceae; genus Apium; species Apium graveolens. Next base: position 96,866,092 of record NC_133657.1, on the reverse strand, counting down.
AAGGCTAAAGACTGGTTACATTCTGAACCAGCTGGGTCCATCACTACGTGGCAAGATCTTGCACAAAAGTTTCTGGTGAAGTTTTATCCGATGGCAAAGACTGCTGCTATGAGGAGTGCTCTTACTCAGTTTGCGCAGCAACCTACAGAAGCTATGTGCGAGGCTTGGGAACGCTACAAGGAAATGTTGAGAAAATGTCCACATCATGGAATGCCGGATTGGATGGTGATCATTGGTTTCTATAATGGTTTGGGGGCCCAATCTCGGCCCATGCTCGATGCAGCAGCTGGAGGCGCCTTATGGGCTAAAAGCTATACTGAGGCGTATAATCTTATAGAGACGATGGCTGCAAATGAGCATCAAAACCCAACTCAGAGGATGACGTCAGGCAAGGTAGCAGGTATTCTGGAAGTTGATGCAGCCACCGCTATTGCAGCCCAGCTCCAAGCGCTATCAATGAAGGTTGATTCTCTGGCTACGTATGGAGTTAATCAAATAGCTATGGTTTGTGAGCTTTGTGCAGGTTCTCATGCTACGGATCAGTGTTCTCTTGTCAACGAATCTGTTCAGTATGTGAATAATTATCAGCGACAACAGCAGCCTGTGCCAGCGACCTATCATCCTAATAACAGAAATCATCCAAATTTCAGCTGGGGGAATAATCAGAATGCTATTCAGCCACCATATCAACAAGGAGTGAGTAAACAGTTTAACCCACCTGGATTCCAGCAACCACAGCAGTATGCTACAAGGAAATCATATCCTCAACAGGGAAGTGCAGCTGCACCTACTAGTGCTGATTTTGAGGAACTTAAGTTATTGTGCAAGAGTCAGGCGATTTCTATCAAGACCTTGGAAAATCAAATCGGTCAATTAGCCAATGCAGTGCTCAATCGTCAACCTGGCACTCTTCCCAGTGACACGGAAGTACCAGGCAGGAAGGAAGCTAAAGAGCAAGTCAAGGCTATTACCTTAAGGTCTGGAAAAGTAGCTGATTCTGGAAAGGCAAAAGAAGTAGAAGCTGAAATTAGAGATGAAGAATCTAAGCAAAAGGAGAAAGCGGCGGAACCAAGGAAGACTACTGTTGAACACACTCTGCCTGAGGCTAATATAGGGGAGAAATAGCTCTATCCTCCACCACCTTTTCCTAAGAGATTGCAGCAACAAAAGCTGGATAGACAGTTCGGAAAGTTTCTGGAGGTGTTCAAGAAACTTCACATCAATATACCTTTCGCTGAGGCTCTTGAACAAATGCCTAGTTATGCGAAGTTTATGAAGACTATTCTTTCAAGGAAGGTGAAACTGGATGACCTCGAAACCGTTGCTCTCACGGAAGAATGCAGCACTGTTCTGCAGCAAAAGTTACCACCAAAACTGAAAGATCCAGGAAGCTTCACCATTCCTTGCACCATTGGCAATCTGACTTTTGACAAGTGCCTTTGTGATTTGGGAGCAAGCATTAATCTGATGCCGTTGTCGATCTTTAAAAAGCTGGATCTGCCTGATCCAAAACCCACATACATGTCACTACAATTGGCTGACCGTTCCATTACTTACCCAAGGGGCATAGTTGAGGATGTGCTCGTCAAGGTGGATAAGCTCTTCTTTCCAGCAGATTTTGTTATTCTGGATTTTGAGGAAGATAAGAAGATTCCCATAATCTTGGGAAGGCCTTTCTTGGCTACTGGCCGTACCTTGATAGATGTGCAAAAAGGTGAACTTACTATGCGGGTCCAAGATCAGGATGTGACCTTCAACGTATTCAAGGCAATGAAATTCCCTACAGAAGATGAGGAGTGCTTAAAAGTGGATGTGATTGATTCTGCGGTTACTTCGGAACTCGATCACATGCTAATGTCTGATGCATTGGAAAAGGCCTTAGTGGGGGATTTTGATAGCGATGATGAAGATAGCAACGAACAATTACAATATCTGAACGCTTCTCCCTGGAAGCGAAAGCTGGACATACCATTTGAATCTCTTGGTACTTCTGACCTTAAGAACGCTGAAGGGAAGCTCAAACCATCAATAGAGGAAGCACCTACCTTGGAGCTCAAGCCATTACCTGAGCACTTGAGGTATGCTTTTTTAGGTGATTCATCTACGTTACCTGTTATTATTTCATCTGACCATTCAGGTAGTGAGGAAGATAAGCTCTTAAGGATTTTGAGAGAATTCAAGTCGGCTATAGGATGGACCATAGCAGACATCAAGGGGATAAGTCCTTCATATTGTATGCATAAAATTCTGCTAGAGGAAGGTAGTAAACCATCTGTGGAACAGCAGCGAAGACTGAATCCCATCATGAAGGAGGTGGTGAAGAAAGAAATTCTGAAATGGCTAGATGCAGGCATCATTTATCCTATTTCTGACAGCTCGTGGGTGAGCCCCGTACAATGTGTACCTAAGAAAGGAGGTATCACTGTGGTCGCAAATGAAAAGAATGAGCTCATCCCTACTAGAACAGTTACAGGATGGAGAGTATGCATGGATTATAGAAAATTGAATAAAGCCACAAGGAAGGATCACTTCCCTCTTCCATTTATTGATCAGATGCTTGACAGATTGGCGGGTCATGAATATTTTTGTCTTCTAGATGGTTATTCCGGGTATAATCAGATTTGTATTGCACCAGAGGATCAGGAAAAGACGACCTTCACTTGTCCATTTGGCACATTTGCTTTTCGCAGAGTTTCGTTTGGGTTATGTGGCGCCCCGGCCACCTTTCAGAGATGTATGATGGCTATATTCTCTGACATGATTGGAAATAACGTCGAAGTGTTCATGGATGACTTCTCCGTCTTTGGACACTCATATGATGAATGTTTGAATAATCTGCGCGCCGTACTCAAAAGATGCGTGGAAACTAATTTGGTGCTCAATTGGGAGAAATGTCATTTTATGGTGCGTGAAGGCATTATCCTTGGGCATAAGGTCTCTAGCAAGGGTCTTGAGGTGGACAAGGCCAATGTGGGAGTCATTGAAAATCTTTCTCCACCTAATTATGTGAAAGGAATCCGTAGTTTTCTTGGTCATGCGGGTTTTTATCGGCGATTCATCAAGGACTTTTCAAAGATATCTAAGCCGTTGTGCAATTTGCTTGAGAAAGATGTGCCTTTCAAATTTGATGATGAATGTTTGGCAGCATTTGAGACTCTCAAGAAGAGTTTGATCACTGCACCAGTTATTACAGCACCAGATTGGACAGAACCGTTTGAGATGATGTGTGATGCGAGTGATTATGCGGTAGGTGCAGTTCTGGGACAGCGCAAGAAAAATCTCTTCCATGTGGTCTACTATGCGAGTAAGACTTTAAATGGTGCCCAATTGAACTACACCACTACTGAGAAGGAGCTTTTGGCTATAGTCTTTGGATTTGAGAAATTTCGATCGTATCTACTTGGTACGAAAGTAACAGTATTCACTGATCATGCAGCTATTCGCTATCTGGTTTCCAAGAAGGATTCGAAGCCGAGACTCATTCGTTGGGTGCTTTTACTTCAGGAATTTGAGTTAGAGATCAAAGATAGAAAAGGTACTGAGAATCAAGTAGCTGACCATCTCTCTAGGTTGGAGAATCCCGATTCTACTTCACAAGATAGGACGTTAATCAATGAATCTTTTCCGGATGAGCAGTTGTTTGTAATTCAGGAGGAAGAACCATGGTTTGCAGATATTGTAAACTATCTCGTCAGCAATATAATGCCTCTTAATTTGACATCCGCTCAAAAGAAGAAGTTTCTACATGAGGTGAAGTGGTATATGTGGGATGAACCATATTTGTTTAGACAGGGAGCTGACCAAATCATCAGGAGATGTATCCCGTTCTGTGAGACGGAGGGAATATTACGAGACTGCCATTCTACGGTTTATGGTGGACACTATGGTGGTGAGAAGACGACAGCTCGTATTCTGCAAGCAGGTTTTTTCTGGCCTACTTTGTTTAAGGATGCTCATCAGTTTGTTTTAAGGTGTGATCGTTGCCAAAGAGCGGGAAATTTGTCAAGGAAAGATGAGATGCCATTAAATGTGATGCTTGAAGTCGAGGTCTTTGATGTGTGGGGAATCGATTTCATGGGGCCTTTTATCTCATCTTGCAATAATCAGTACATCTTTCTGGCAGTCGATTATGTCTCAAAATGGGTCGAAGTTAAAGCTTTACCGACAAATGATGCAAAGGCAGTGCTAAATTTTCTTCATAAGCAAATTTTCACAAGGTTTGGAACACCTCGGGTAATCATAAGTGATGAAGGATCGCATTTTTGCAACCGTAAGTTCACTTCTATGATGCAGCATTATAATGTGAATCATCGAGTAGCTACTGCCTATCATCCGCAAACAAATGGTCAAGCGGAAGTGTCTAACAGAGAGATAAAGCGCATTCTAGAGAAGGTTGTTTGTCCGTCAAGGAAGGATTGGTCTTTAAAGCTCGATGAAGCTGTTTGGGCTTACAGAACAGCATACAAAACTCCACTTGGGATGTCACCGTTTCAGTTGGTGTACGGTAAGGGATGTCATCTACCTGCGGAGCTTGAGCATAAGGCCTACTGCGCATTGAAGAAGTTGAACCTGGATTTAGATGCAGCTGGTAAGAAAAGAATGCTTCAGCTTAATGAACTTGATGAATTTCGACTTCAAGCGTACGAAAATAACAAAATGTATAAGGAAAAGGTGAAGAGGTGGCACGATAGGAAGCTACATCCAAAGTTATTTGTGCTAGGGTAACAAGTTCTCTTATTTAACTCTCGGCTCCGACTTTTTCCTGGGAAGTTGAAATCAAGGTGGTCTGGACCTTTTATTGTCAAAACTGTGTTTCCACATGGAGCGGTGAAAATTTTTGAGAATGATCCGGACCAAGCATTCAAGGTTAACGGTCAGCGGTTGAAGCACTACTATGGGGACATGGCAAACCGAGAAGTGGTTAGTGCCATTTTGTTGACTACTTGAGAAGGGTACGAAACGTCAAGCTAATGACGAAAAAGAAGCGCTGCGTGGGAGGCAACCCATGAATTGTTGTTACAGAAACCCTTAGAAGTTAATAACCTATCCAAAAACACAAAAAAATCAGAAAACAGGGGCTGAAAATTTTTTTTTCCAGTGACCCCCTGAGCGCCCGCTCAGGGGTCGAGTACCAGAATTTTTCAGTTCAGAAAAAAAAAAAACAAGCACAAAAACAGTTTTAGCCCATAAACCCACGATTTGTTCCCACTACCCCTTCATTTTACTCCTTAATTCCCAAACCCTAATCTAATCCACACCCTATATATACATACACCTATTCTACATATCTCCCACAAAACTTCCTACACTTAAACCCTCTCACAAACATCAAAAATCAGTTATTACACACTTTTATTCACGAATCAATGGCACCCAAGAGAGCACGCACTATTGACAGCAGCAGCACAGTTCCTACTGCTGATTCATCGAGGGGTACTGCTGCAAGGCCTCGGTTAACTGACAGAGCTGCGGAGGAGGAGTACACTAGGCTGTTGGGGAAGCCGATTCTGAAGGAGAGGGGGTTTTTACCATCGGGGAGGGATGGTGAGTTGCTGCCCATGATTGCAGAGAAGGGGTGGATAGCTTTTTGTGAGTCACCCGAAGCAGTACCGATGAGCATTGTTCGCGAGTTCTACGCGAACGCAAAGGCCGAAAAGAATGGGTTTTCTGTGGTCCGTGGGCTGACGGTTGATTATCATCCTGCGGCGATTCACCGTGTGATTGGACAGCGAGAGAGGAAGCCCGAGGAGGAGAACTGGAATGAAAAGACTGCTGAGGATTTTGACTTGGATTTGATTTGTGCGACTCTCTGTCGACCGGGCACAGTTTGGACCTGCAGGACCGGCACTAATGAGTATCGTCACTTTCCGGCGATCGCCATGAACAGGTATGCCCGTGCATGGAATGCATTTATTTGTGCTAATATTTTGCCTTCTTCGCATGCACACGAGGTCACAGTTGAGAGAGCACAGTAGTTGTGGGGAATTCTGAATGAGGAATACTATGTGGATGTAACACCCCCAGGTCCGGGGTCGGGGATCCGGGTCGTCACGGTCTTTCTTTCCACAATATCACTTCACTTAATTAATAATAAATAACCTTATGCTGTGACCCCACACTAACACACACCACAACCCGTTATAGTCTCAGAGATGAAATTTAAATAAGTACAAGTCTTTGAATCCACAATTTAAAAGTTATTACAACCCAAAATGATTACTTGATAAATTTACAGTTAATTGCCATTATCTGCCACAAGTTATAATTATACATAATTGATTCTCAAAAGTAGATGGTCTGATCTACAATAGATCTACCTCTGCAGCTATAGCAGCTACAACATCACCGGGAAGACGCGGGACGCTTCCCACGCGCTTGCGCTGGGTCTGCTGGAGTCTGGCCATCTTTCCTAACTGTTGTTGTGTGATGAAGAAATAAAGCAAGGGTGAGCAGCAAGCCCACCAAAATAATATGTATAATGATTTACAATATATGAGCCTACTCATAATACTCATGAAAGTCTTGGTCAAAAGAAATGAACCAAGTTTGATATCTTAATGTGATGAAGTCGCAAAATATTCAGTATATATACATATATACTTTTCAAAATATTGGAAGTCCTCTTCCATGCATAATATACACAAAGTCCCAGTATATAACTGTATAAAAAAATATCGTTGCAAGGTGATCTCATATATCTAACCTTGTCTCAACGTTTTTCTGAAAATCTTTGTCATTCATAAGACAATTATTAATTAGATATAAGTTTAAAAGATGAGGTTACCAAATACCCCAATATACTTATATCTTTCCCAATACTACTTGAACTACCACCGTTCAAGTTATAATCAGTTTCAAAAGTTCATCACATAGATGAGACTACAAGACAAGATTTGAATAGATTCAATCTTTGAAATATTATTGAATGAAATAAAGTTACGAGATACTTTATTTAGTCCCGATATATATATATCCACATATATATATCTCTTAAACATTTCCTGAAACCTCTGTTATGTAAAGTATGAACAGAGTTTGAAACATCCAATGAATTTTGGAAAGGAAAAGAATTTTGGCATAAACCCGATATCTCGCTGATCAGGCAAAGATACCAATAAGTAACCTTTTCTACTGTAGATGGATGAATTCCTCACCGGTCATCACCCTGGCCGCATTAGGACCTCGCGCTAGACCGTACCCCGGCCCCTCACGCGTTGATGGACTGCCACCCAGCCACTTACACAATAATAGACCGTACCCCGGCCTGTCGCTTATGCCGACTCAATGAGAGGGGCTTACTTCCCGAACGTTGGGCAAGTAATCAATTCATTTACCAAATCTGCAACCTCGTTGCGAATATAAAATACACCACAGAGCCGGATTCCCCAGGTTGTTGAGCGAGTATTTAAATCCCCTTTAAAAAGGAAGATCTTAAATATAAAAATGAGTTTTGGGATCCGCTCTGACTTTTAAAAATCATTTTGAAGACTCGAAAACACTTTAAAGAGTGTTTGGAGTAAGGCTGATTTAATGAAGTAAATCAGTCCCCAGAATATTAGAAAATATCTGAATATTATTAATTAAATAATATTCCCATAAAGAATAATCTTTATAAAAATAATTGAAGTAGAAGTATTAAAACTTATACTTGAAATAAACATTAAATAACCAAAGAAATACTTATATGAAAGTATTATCTTTATTTGAATAATCGAAAATAAGTTTGATTATTAACACCTTACTCTTTAATAAAATAAAGAATATATTACAGCACATAATCGGAGTCATATATCCTCAAATGAATATTCAAATAATATTCATAAATAATATAAAAGAGTCATAAGCCTTCGAATGAATATTCAAATAATATTCAATAATAATATATAAAAGAGTCATAAGCCCTCGAATGAATATTCAAATAATATTCAGATAAATAAATAAAAGAGTCATAAGCCCTCGAATAATATTCGAAATAATATTCAATAATAAAATGAAGTTTAAAGTTATCGAATAAACCTTATTCGATTAATAGTTTGGAAAACTATAACCATATATATATATAAATATATATATATATATATCCATATCCATATATACAAGATTACTCGGGATCCTCGACTCCCGGTTTTAAAAAATATTTTCACCTTTGGGTCCCTATACTAAGGGTATATGCAAGTTACCGCTATCCTCTAGCATAGGTATTATCAACTGAACCAACAGATATATTTCAAGAATATGAAACAGGCATGCATATATACCATATCACATGCTACAATATATCGCAAGAATTTGCTAAATAACCAATATGCATTTATCGCAAGATCATGCATATACAAATGTATACATCACAACAACAGTATAACGGATAGAATACTTGCCTGAGCGACTTGGGGGTGAGAAAGGCTCGGGACGAGTCTGATAACCTATAAACAACAAGTAAGTTGGAATTAAACCAAAATCACTTGTAAACCTATACTTTAACTAACTTAGATTCTAACGCTTGTTTTGCGCTCACCGATTCGCTTAAGTCACTCGGGTACCCTCGGCTCCACCATTTTTAATAATTTAACCTTTACGAGTTTTAAAGCGATTCCTTCGCGAATGTCTTACCAACTGCCTAACACACTTACCATAAATGTTTCATACATTAATTAACCCTTTTTGGTCTTTAACCTACATTCCAAAGTAAGGCGAGGGAAAAAGTTTCGTTCGCGAAACGCCGTTACTTGAAACGGTCGTTTCTCCTAAACCGTAAATCGGAATCGAACGAACTACATATCAAAACGAAGCTCGTAACATGAGCTATCTAAACATGGGAGTGGTCACAATCTAGCAGGGGGTTCTCGGGTCCTAATGCTATGCACAAAAACAGTCCAAAGAAAATCGGATGTTACGACGGCTATGTTTACGTGATTTCCAAATTTTAACCCATTCACAAACAACCCAAATCAACCTCAAATCCAACACACAACAAACATCCATCCTTATCACATCATAAAAACCCCAACCAATTCAATTTAATCATTCATACTTGTGCTTAAACCTAACTTTAATCATACTTAAGCTCCTTTAAATCAAAACCACAAAATTACCATTCCATTACACTACCATTCCAAATCCCAAACTCTAAATCATAACAACAACTACAATAACATCCTACTCATCAAAATCACCTTATAATATATATGAACCTAGGGTTTGGAAATGGTATACCTTCCTTGAAGTGGTGGGTGGAGCTAGGAAGCCTTAAGAAGCTTTGAGAAGCCTTAGGAAAGCTTGGATCTTCAAGAAAACAAGAAAAAGTTCAAGTTAAAAACTTGAAAACACTATTCATTGTCTTCTTCTTTGATTAAATGAAGAAGTTAGAGAAAGAATTAATGGCTTAAACTCATGATATAGCCATAACTAAGCATAAAGATGATTAGGGAATTTTCTTACCAATTTAGGATGCTTGGATCTTGATTTTGAAAAATCTTGCCTTTAAAAAAAGTAAAAAGCCGAGAGCTAAGATGAAGAACAAATGCCTTGGTTGTTTTTGATTTTTGATGAAATGATTTTGCTAGCTTGGTTGGCTTGATTTGTATTTGATTTAGTAAATTACTACCTTGCCCTTGAATTTGTGTGGTCCTTATTCAACCACACCTCCTTCCTTCCCATGTCATGCTTACCTCATCCTCATGATGTCATCCTTCCTTCCTTGTCTTCTTTCTATTGGTTGGATGACATCATTCCCATTAATCCCTTTGATTAACTTCCTAATCGTTTGCCTAATGACCGCTGATCTGTTATACGGTTCGCTTAACTTTCGTTCTCGTTTATCGTTTGAAGGATCATACCCGGGATCTTATTACTTAGGTTCCCTTAACCTTTCTCAATACATTATATTCCTTTTTATGATCCTCTATCATAATCCTTTAATTTAAATCCTTTTTATCCTGTTACCTTATACTCAATTCTCTCCGTATCTTGTGGATTTCCGGGAAAAACCAAAGTGTTCGGAATTGGATTCTGACGATCTTTACATACACTTATATACTTCATAGAGTACTAATAATATCCCATAAGATCAATAACAGAACCCCTACATAGCGTGGCATGAAAAGTTTTCTCGTTCAGCAAAAACACTATTCATAAGGGTTTCAAAATTTCTCAAAAATTGGGGTTATTACAGTCTCCCCTCCTTAAAAGGATTCCGTCCCGGAATCAGATAGAAAACAAATGGGGATACTTTCTTAGCATTGTGCCTTCTAACTCTCTAGTCAATTTTCCCACATTGTGGTTCTACCATCAAACTCTGACTAGTTTGATAACCCTTCTCCTAAGCACTTGTCCCTTTTCGATCTATAACCCTTTTTAGTTGCTCCATATAGGTTACGTCGGGTTGCATATCTATGCGCTCATATGCCTCTATTTATCTGGCATCTGAATTACACTTCCTTAACATTGATACATGAAACACGTTACGACCTGCTATATGTTCGGGGTTAGGGCTAGCTCATATGCTAACTTCCCAAACGTCTTAATATATCCAAGGGTCCAACAAATTGTAGACTTAGCTTTCCTTTCTTTCCGAACCTCATCAATCCTTTCCAAGGGATACCTATATCATTACTAGGTCCCCTATTTCATACTCTTTATCCTTTCGTGTCAAATCAACATACTTATCATGTCCATCTTGGGCTACTACCAGCCGTCCTCTGATTAGATCTATCATATCCTTGGTCCTTTGGACTACTGCGGGTCCGAGCATCTTACGCTCTACAACTTCATCCTAACATAAGGGAGATCGACATTATCTTCCCTCAAGAATCTCATAAGGCGACATCTCGATAATGACATATGATCTATTGTCGTAAGATAACTCAATCCGAATTAAGTGATCATTCCAAATTCTTTCAAGTCTATTGCACAGACTCTCATTATAGCTTTTATCATTAGAGCTTCTGCTTCTCAATACCCATTCTTTTCCAGTTCGTAATCGCTACTACCTTCCGTTCCTAATATTATACTGGTTATACTTTTGCTCGTTAGCGTTCTATAACCTTTTAATAACCACGTCAACCTTAGTATCACGAATGTGTTCCCATTCCGCATACTACCACCACTTTATTACTCCTTTTTCAGTTGTTTCTATTTTCCAAAATTTGATCAATCAAATAGAAGTAAAGGAATTTGTTGAGAGATCACTATGATCATGAACACTTGTTATATCGCATAGTTAGTACAGAAGGTGGCCAGCCTTTAGTACTTGACAAGCAATTAAACAACATGTGGTATCCTACTAGGCTTCTATCACAAAGATAGATAGTCATTCGGCAATACCTCCCCTTCTGGAAGGGTTGTTCTTCTCAGCTTACATGAAATGAAAAGAAGAGAAAAGAATGAACTGAAGAGAATTGTATATATGAAAAAAAATATATATACTGCCACAAAATATCTGGCTTGGAATCTACCTCTGAACTATAGAGGTTTATTATAGGAGAACAAAACATATACGTATTTATATCAGCATCGAGCATTATAGCCTCGCATTTTGCATACTTAAATATTTTCGCTATCCCGTCCATCATTCTATGGACCCACACTCTTCCTCGAGCTTATACGTAATCACCTTTGAAACTCCCTCGACATTGAAAATCGAATCTGGGATCTCATTCTATACATCATCGTTACTAGAATTCTATGCTTGCACCGCATCCTTCCTCGTATAATAATACGACTCTCTATTGATAAGAAAGAATAATTATTCACTAGGTAGATACTCTACTTAATTAGTCTATCAATGATAACTTATACACTACCACGACCCGATTAGTGGTACTCAATCTCAACACCCATTCCAATACAACTCTCACGGTTGTAATCAGCTCATTACTCGCAGAATCATTGTTGCCTTACTATGGTCCACCACTGACCCACTGTAGTCATTCATTTTCCATGAAGTCTTAATAGCTAACCATACGGAGTCTATCCATGTCGTATCAAATCCTTCTAAGGAGGTAACATAATCACCATTCCTGATTCATGAAGAACACTCCTGATCCTGACATACATACATGACATGAAGCATATAAAATTGCAGAAGAGTTTCAATCAAAGCACCGATAGCAGGTTAATACCATTCTTAATCATATGCCTTCAATAGAAGACTTAACTCAAAGGTTTGTTTGGTCCTTTTTGAAACATGGTCCTGGCTTATCTCAAGATAGGACCTTCTAAGATAGATAGCCCGTTCATGGCGATTACACAATTTAAACCTTTACCAACTACTATTACGGTTGGGTATTGCACAGTCATCAGAAGGAATGTCAATCTTTCAAACCATAATTCAACCTTCACATTTTTAACCATCATCACTGTATTCTTTTGGCACACGCGCCTATAATTTTTCCTTTTACCGTTAAAGTGTCGGCCACCTCTTTGGCCTTTCCTGATAGTAATAGTTCCTTACAGTCAATGTCATTTTAACCACCTCCAAATAAATTTTCTACCTTATTTCAATCACAGCTTATGTGAAAATACTTTTCTTTAATATCTGATGAGTAAAAAAAAAATTTCCATTTTTCCATAAGTTATCCCCTCAGTCTTTAGAGGTTAATCACTGTCATGACTGACTCTCAATCATAATTAGAACATCTTTTATCTTAAGTCCTAATTGCCCTGAACAATTTCGACCATTACTGGTTCGATCCATACTTTCTCGTGGTTTAACACGTGCCCCATTTGGCATCATTATAATTACGTCATATTTCCTTTATCCACATTTCTATTCTTGAGAATTTTGAATATTACCTTTTTCCTTATAAAACCTCTAAGGTTATCCTTCAATCGTTCCTCCTGTATTCCCTAGATACAGGGCATATCACAATACCATTTACTAATAGTAGAACCATTGTCTATATACTTCTGCAAAATTTCTCCACTGATTCTTAAAGGTTGTTGTTACCTTAACCCTTTCCCAATCATACTGTCAAAACTCATACTATCCCTATCAAGGGTGAAATGCCAACCTTTATGCATTCCCCTAGGATTCGTTTTAAGTTACCGATGTTCTATCCTTAATTCCACCTTTAAAAAGGTACAAGCATCCTTCCATGGATAAATAAAGTGATATATCCCTGATATGGGTATCTTATTCAATCATTCCCACCTCGATAGTAAATGCCTAATTTCACAATAACATCTGTATACAAAATGAGGTTAATCAAAATGGCCTCCAAAAGATAACAACGGTTATCCGCTTTTCTTGCCTAATCTGGTAACGATAACATGGATGTTCTAGAAGATATTGGTCGTGTTCAACGTGAACTTCTTCTTAATAATTCCTTATTTACTTTTGTTGTTTATCTCAACAGTCACCTCAATGTTGGGATATCTTTCATATCTGGCGTCTCCCTTTCTAGGTATCATGCCACCGGTCTTACACTTCACCTTCTTGAAGGTCACTTCCTTCATCCAATTTTCTTAATTTCTTACTTTCTTATCCCCTTAGTCTATCCGCGTCTCATTATTTATCCTTCGAATTATCTCAAGGTTTCCTCGAATCCTCCCAACTTACAGGGGATAAACTATATGCATCTCTTATGCCTTCAACCGTCAACTTTAACTCATGGTGAATCACCCTCATCCTGACGATCATATACTTTTCTATTTCTATTAATAGGAGTCTTTAGGGTTTCCTCATACCCAACTCCCTTATCATTCCTCAAACTCTGTTGCCTTTTTATTCCTTTCCACTTCAATTCCTTTTTATTTTCCTTTCTCTTATCATTATTTCATGAACCAACACAACATAAGCATTGATTTCAAATATCCCGTCATTCTGGATTCGCGTCTTCAGAACGAATCTTAACAACTTTTACAGCTTAGATTCATAATTCATCATACTCGTCTGCCTTTGTTCTGGCTCTAAAGCTTTTACACTATTCCATAACCTTGGGAATTACGATCCCGAAAACAATTGGCTGAACTTTAATCAGTTTATTATAATCTCTTGCTCCGTGCCTTCCTTGGCCTTTCACCAGCGGGTGGTCTCTCTCTTGGGAGGGTAAGTGACAAAACAGTCTTTTGTGGTTCGTCAATCATTTAGAATCTCAAATGATTCATCTATTTCCTTTAGCCAGGCTCTTGCCTCGACTGGGTCAGCTTGTTCCTTGGAACTCTGAGAGCTTAGCGACTTAAAGGTCATGAAAGAATTTCCCACCGCACTGTCTCCTCAGAGTGGTGGTTGGGGATAATAGTCTAAGTTCTGTCTAGACAGGTCCATGAATTGCCGTATAGGAGTACCGTCTCGGGTCTCCTTTCCTTACTCGACTTTCTGTTTCCTTATTATGAAATGTTTCATCCTACTCCCCATAATCGGGGTCATCTTTTAATTTAAAATCCTCATTTTCCACTCCATTATGTCATGGGTTCCTTCTATCTTGATGGCGACCTCCCTGACTATCGCGTTCAGGGTTTGCTCTAAATCTTATTCCTCAACTATGGCTCTCATCTAAGTTCTCATCCTTACACTCTTGAACTTTCGGAACCCAAATTCTATAGGAATACCTCATTATTCCCTTATCATCTTTCTCGATATTAATCTTTTATCTAATTGTTGGCTCTCTGCCTTCATTCATAACTTTTTCTGGCACAATATGATCTTTTCCAATAATTCGGGCTGTATTGCAATCTCAAACAGCTTTTCGGTACCGGCTCCGGTTACCTTCACTTCTATTTCCATTTTCTCAAAATCTCTTATAAACTCTCCAAAAGGCATTATCATCTTGAGTCTCTCCTTTTTACTAAGGGCATCAGCCACCATATTGGCTTTCCCCGAATGATAAAGAATCTCCCAATCATTATTCTTGGTTAGCTCTAACTGCCTCTTCTGGCATATGTTGAGCTCTTTCTACGTGAAAATGTACTAGAGCACTTATGGCTTAGGTAATTCTCGCACTTCTCTCCATACAAGTAGTGCCTCCAATCTTTAGGGTAAAACTATTGCAACGAGCCTAAGCTCATGGGCGGGGATATCGAATTTCATATTACCTTAATTGTCTTGACGCAGACGCGATTATCTTGCTGCGCTAAGAAGCACCCTAATTCCTTATGCGAAGCGTCACTTACAAATCACAAAATCTCCTTTTTCCATCCGGCAACGCCAACATAGGGGCCGTCACCAACCTTTGCTTCAGTTCTTAAAAGCTGTTCTCGCATTTCTCTGTCTATTCGAACTTCTCAGTCTTATGAGTAAGCCGCGTTAAAGGGGGCTACTATCTTTACAAATTTGAACGAACCTCCGGTAGTGATCGACCAATCCTACCTCTGGTAGTTGACCTAACCATGGTCATCAATTCATCAGTGGTCCTTTATCCATTCTTGTCAGGATCCTCCATGGGATCCTCCTCAGCAACTATCCCTTCTAGGACAACATCCTTAATATCAACATCATCCGGTCCTGCATTAGGACACTCTATCGGATCCACAATCCGATCTCCAATTAGTAATAAAATATCATCGCGCTGTTGCTCCTCAACCTCAGGGTTCGGAGTCCCGCTACTCTATACGATAACGAACTACGCTTCTATCGCTACATTTATAAGGGTTCCCATAAGGGTTTTAACTGTCAGTACTACGTTAGGTAGTCCGACTATGAACTTGGCAAGAGTTCTTATTATCTTAGTGAACTTATTATCTTTACGTCCCATCATCTCTGAGGTTTATAACGCTTAGCTCTGATACCATTTCTGTAACACCCCCAGATCCGGGGTCGGGGATCCGGGTCGTCACGGTCTTTCTTTCCACAATATCACTTCACTTAATTAATAATAAATAACCTTATGCTGTGACCCCACACTAACACACACCACAACCCGTTATAGTCTCAGAGATGAAATTTAAATAAGTACAAGTCTTTGAATCCACAATTTAAAAGTTATTACAACCCAAAATGATTACTTGATAAATTTACAGTTAATTGCCATTATCTGCCACAAGTTATAATTATACATAATTGATTCTCAAAAGTAGATGGTCTGATCTACAATAGATCTACCTCTGCAGCTATAGCAGCTACAACATCAACGGGAAGACGCGGGACGCTTCCCACGCGCTTGCGCTGGGTCTGCTGGAGTCTGGCCATCTTTCCTAACTGTTGTTGTGTGATGAAGAAATAAAGCAAGGGTGAGCAGCAAGCCCACCAAAATAATATGTATAATGATTTACAATATATGAGCCTACTCATAATACTCATGAAAGTCTTGGTCAAAAGAAATGAACCAAGTTTGATATCTTAATGCGATGAAGTCGCAAAATATTCAGTATATATACATATATACTTTTCAAAATATTGGAAGTCCTCTTCCATGCATAATATACACAAAGTCCCAGTGTATAACTGTATAAAAAAATATCGTTGCAAGGTGATCTCATATATCTAACCTTGTCTCAACGTTTTTCTGAAAATCTTTGTCATTCATAAGACAATTATTAATTAGATATAAGTTTAAAAGATGAGGTTACCAAATACCCCAATATACTTATATCTTTCCCAATACTACTTGAACTACCACCGTTCAAGTTATAATCAGTTTCAAAAGTTCATCACATAGATGAGACTACAAGACAAGATTTGAATAGATTCAATCTTTGAAATATTATTGAATGAAATAAAGTTACGAGATACTTTATTTAGTCCCGATATATATATATCCACATATATATATCTCTTAAACATTTCCTGGAACCTCTGTTATGTAAAGTATGAACAGAGTTTGAAACATCCAATGAATTTTGGAAAGGAAAAGAATTTTGGCATAAACCCGATATCTCGCTGATCAGGCAAAGATACCAATAAGTAACCTTTTCTACTGTAGATGGATGAATTCCTCACCGGTCATCACCCTGGCCGCATTAGGACCTCGCACTAGACCGTACCCCGGCCCCTCACGCGTTGATGGACTGCCACCCAGCCACTTACACAATAATAGACCGTACCCCGGCCTGTCGCTTATGCCGACTCAATGAGAGGGGCTTACTTCCCGAACGTTGGGCAAGTAATCAATTCATTTACCAAATCTGCAACCTCGTTGCGAATATAAAATACACCACAGAGCCGGATTCCCCAGGTTGTTGAGCGAGTATTTAAATCCCCTTTAAAAAGGAAGATCTTAAATATAAAAATGAGTTTTGGGATCCGCTCTGACTTTTAAAAATCATTTTGAAGACTCGAAAACACTTTAAAGAGTGTTTGGAGTAAGGCTGATTTAATGAAGTAAATCAGTCCCCAGAATATTAGAAAATATCTGAATATTATTAATTAAATAATATTCCCATAAAGAATAATCTTTATAAAAATAATTGAAGTAGAAGTATTAAAACTTATACTTGAAATAAACATTAAATAACCAAAGAAATACTTATATGAAAGTATTATCTTTATTTGAATAATCGAAAATAAGTTTGATTATTAACACCTTACTCTTTAATAAAATAAAGAATATATTACAGCACATAATCGGAGTCATAGATCCTCAAATGAATATTCAAATAATATTCATAAATAATATAAAAGAGTCATAAGCCTTCGAATGAATATTCAAATAATATTCAATAATAATATATAAAAGAGTCATAAGCCCTCGAATGAATATTCAAATAATATTCAGATAAATAAATAAAAGAGTCATAAGCCCTCGAATAATATTCGAAATAATATTCAATAATAAAATGAAGTTTAAAGTTATCGAATAAACCTTATTCGATTAATAGTTTGGAAAACTATAACCATATATATATATATAAATATATATATATATATATATCCATATCCATATATACAAGATTACTCGGGATCCTCGACTCCCGGTTTTAGAAAATATTTTCACCTTTGGGTCCCTATACTAAGGGTATATGCAAGTTACCGCTATCCTCTAGCATAGGTATTATCAACTGAACCAACAGATATATTTCAAGAATATGAAACAGGCATGCATATATACCATATCACATGCTACAATATATCGCAAGAATTTGCTAAATAACCAATATGCATTTATCGCAAGATCATGCATATACAAATGTATACATCACAACAACAGTATAACGGATAGAATACTTGCCTGAGCGACTTGGGGGTGAGAAAGGCTCGGGACGAGTCTGATAACCTATAAACAACAAGTAAGTTGGAATTAAACCAAAATCACTTGTAAACCTATACTTTAACTAACTTAGATTCTAACGCTTGTTTTGCGCTCACCGATTCGCTTAAGTCACTCGGGTACCCTCGGCTCCACCATTTTTAATAATTTAACCTTTACGAGTTTTAAAGCGATTCCTTCGCGAATGTCTTACCAACTGCCTAACACACTTACCATAAATGTTTCATACATTAATTAACCCTTTTTGGTCTTTAACCTACATTCCAAAGTAAGGCGAGGGAAAAAGTTTCGTTCGCGAAACGCCGTTACTTGAAACGGTCGTTTCTCCTAAACCGTAAATCGGAATCGAACGAACTACATATCAAAACGAAGCTCGTAACATGAGCTATCTAAACATGGCAGTGGTCACAATCTAGCAGGGGGTTCTCGGGTCCTAATGCTATGCACAAAAACAGTCCAAAGAAAATCGGACGTTACGACGGCTATGTTTACGTGATTTCCAAATTTTAACCCATTCACAAACAACCCAAATCAACCTCAAATCCAACACACAACAAACATCCATCCTTATCACATCATAACAACCCCAACCAATTCAATTTAATCATTCATACTTGTGCTTAAACCTAACTTTAATCATACTTAAGCTCCTTTAAATCAAAACCACAAAATTACCATTCCATTACACTACCATTCCAAATCCCAAACTCTAAATCATAACAACAACTACAATAACATCCTACTCATCAAAATCACCTTATAATATATATGAACCTAGGGTTTGGAAATGGTATACCTTCCTTGAAGTGGTGGGTGGAGCTAGGAAGCCTTAAGAAGCTTTGAGAAGCCTTAGGAAAGCTTGGATCTTCAAGAAAACAAGAAAAAGTTCAAGTTAAAAACTTGAAAACACTATTCATTGTCTTCTTCTTTGATTAAATGAAGAAGTTAGAGAAAGAATTAATGGCTTAAACTCATGATATAGCCATAACTAAGCATAAAGATGATTAGGGAATTTTCTTACCAATTTAGGATGCTTGGATCTTGATTTTGAAAAATCTTGCCTTTAAAAAAAGTAAAAAGCCGAGAGCTAAGATGAAGAACAAATGCCTTGGTTGTTTTTGATTTTTGATGAAATGATTTTGCTAGCTTGGTTGGCTTGATTTGTATTTGATTTAGTAAATTACTACCTTGCCCTTGAATTTGTGTGGTCCTTATTCAACCACACCTCCTTCCTTCCCATGTCATGCTTACCTCATCCTCATGATGTCATCCTTCCTTCCTTGTCTTCTTTCTATTGGTTGGATGACATCATTCCCATTAATCCCTTTGATTAACTTCCTAATCGTTTGCCTAATGACCGCTGATCTGTTATACGGTTCGCTTAACTTTCGTTCTCGTTTATCGTTTGAAGGATCATACCCGGGATCTTATTACTTAGGTTCCCTTAACCTTTCTCAATACATTATATTCCTTTTTATGATCCTCTATCATAATCCTTTAATTTAAATCCTTTTTATCCTGTTACCTTATACTCAATTCTCTCCGTATCTTGTGGATTTCCGGGAAAAACCAAAGTGTTCGGAATTGGATTCTGACGATCTTTACATACACTTATATACTTCATAGAGTACTAATAATATCCCATAAGATCAATAACAGAACCCCTACATAGCGTGGCATGAAAAGTTTTCTCGTTCAGCAAAAACACTATTCATAAGGGTTTCAAAATTTCTCAAAAATTGGGGTTATTACAGTGGACCTTGGTGAGTTTATCTACCAAGGAATTCTGAAGTTTTTGAGGGGAGCGAAGCATATGAACATCCCTTATGCATCTACGGTTACAAAGCTATGCCGAGCAGTGGGAGTGAACTGGCCGGCTCATGAGCAGTTGCAGTTGCCAGCAGCTCCGATTGATTCTGGCACTCTGAATGGGATACAGGAGTGGACCGGTGGTGAGCCTGAGGAGCATGGGCTGGGTTATCGTCTTCCAGGAGGGCATCCAGCACGAGGTGCTACTATGGCTAGACCAGGGCGTGATGAGGCTGGTTCTTCGAGAGCTCAGGAGGGTGCTGGGATGGTTGATGCCCAGTATAGGAGGCTTTCACGGCGGATGAATGCCATGTATGAGACGCAGAGCAGGTTTGCTCAAGAGCTCACCCTTGCGTTAGGGACTGCTTTTCGAGGCCTTGGAGCTGATATCCAGTGGCCAGTTTTTGGTGAGGACTCTGCATACCCACCGCCTAATACTCCACCTACTGAGGGTGATGATGATGATGACTCCGAGTAGGTATACCCTGTGTTCCTTTCTACTACTTTCACTGAGGACAGTGAAGATTTTTAGTTTGGGGGTGGTAGTTAAGGAATATTGTGTGTGTGTCATTTAGTTGCATATTCATGATAGTTTAGTTCATATAGTTGCATAATTTATGCATATAGTTTATTTTTTGTTATGAATGTCATGTAGCTCATGCATTTACCATGATCCCTTTTACAATGATTTATCGACTGAATTGTGATATTGATGCGAGTGTAGTGATAGCATTAAAGTGATATAAAGTTGTGTAGGTTGATATGCATGCTAGAAACAATTGTAAGTCCACTAAGTCTTAGAGAATGCGTAAGGGCTAGATTGTTGTTATGATTTGGTTGTTTTCAAGGTCAATCTGCTTATTATGCTTAGAATTCGATTATAGGTTCTTAGTGATAAAGGCATGAAAAAGAAAAAATTTTGGAGAAAAAAATATGGAAGTTGTTGCTAGTTGTGGCTAGGCGTCAAATGGCTAGTAGCCAGCTCGCATATGGTGCGAGTAGTCTAGAGTTGAGCAAGATGGAGCGAAACGCACTTGCTCAGAAGTTATAAAAAAAAAAAAAATTTGCATAATTGATCAAGAGTGGGCTCTTTGGTATTCGAGTTATTAAGTTCTTAAGGGACTTTGTGCCTAGTGACCTAAGGCTTTTAGAGTCTGGGATCCACTAACCTAACGCTCGTTACATGGATACCATTGTATAAGTCTTTTGTGGACCTCACTCATTGCACGGTCAAATAAGCATTTGAGTTGTAAATAAAAAGCACGATTCCGTAGTAAGCTCCAGAGTTCTTGTAGTGTTGTATATCACTTTGTGCCTAAAATTTTTTATTCTTTATATAATCATAGGATTGCCTTGAGGATAGTCTAGTCATAGTAATTGGTCTAGTTCCGAAGCATATCTGTTAAGCATTTGCACACACCACGTTTCTGGCTGTATGTCCGTTTGCATGAGTTTGTTGATCTTTAGTTGTCTAACTGCATTTGTTGAGATGTGACAATTTGGTTGGTTAATTGTAGTAAGGGGGATCGCTGCATTTTCATATAGATTGCATTCATGCATGTTTTTATTTTAGTCTGTGACGCTTGAGGACAAGCATCGATTTAAGTTTGGGGGTGTGATAAGTGGCATTTTATACCACTTAGAACGTCTTAAAATGGCTTAAATTGGTGTCTTGAAATCAAGTATTTTGTGTATTTGATGCGTTTTTTTAGTGTTTATGCATTTCAGGATTTTAGTTGCATTTCGGGGGAGGAATCATCAAGAATAAGCCTTGGCATGTGTTCACCATTGCAAGAGGAAAGAAACGGGCAGATTACGGCGAAGAAACGGAGCGAAATCAGAATTTTTCCAGTAGAGGTCTGAGCGCCCGCTCAGCATTACTGAGCGGCCGCGCAGCAAGCTGAGCGCCCGCTCAGCTATGCTGAGCGGCCGCGCAGGGTCGGAAAAAAAACAGATTATTTTAGGACTTCTACTTCTGTTTGGTTTCCACTTCTATGTAATCTGAGTTTTATGGGACTATTATATAAGTAGATTTGAGACGTTTTTCACAAGTGTGGAAGAAAGAAGATTGTGTTTTTACGCAAGGAGCGAAGGAGATAAGGAAGAAGACCGATTTAGCATACCGCAACGAAGAGGAAGCATATATTCTTGTGATTCTTGTTTTGTTGTAACGTTGGATGCTAGTTTTCTTGCTTTGAACTTATTTACTCTTGTGACGTACTTTGTTTTAATATAATTAGTTTATTTATTATTTTCTTGTGTTTGTTTATCATGATTTCATATGAACCCATGATGACGATAAGTGCTATTATGGGCTAATCGTGATTATGGGGTTGCAACGGATTTATTATGGAATTCTTTAGTTAATTGTTGAATACTTTAGTGTGTGATGATTGCATGATATCTAGTATTGGTTGTGCGTATTCGTCTTATGTGCGTCGCGAACATATAAGATAGGGTGTTAATCTCTTGTGAAGCGACGGTGGATCTTGAGATTTAGAACTTTCCATGCTAGCATAGGTTCATGTACGTTGTGCATGATTAGTGGGTAACTCTAACAGTTTTATTTGCCCTATGTAATCAAAAGGAATAACTTGTGCTTAAATCGTTGTGTTGTCAATTTCTGTAGACATATGGGAACTCAACATAATTGATGACTATTCAACTTCTATCTTAATTGTGGATGTTTGGTAGAATGGTATTAGTACAATGAAAGTTGGCTTTTATCAGTTTCGTGTTATTCGATTAATATCATCACTGTCACATGCTAAAGGTAATAACAATGGCTATAGAAGGAAGTAATAATGAAGTTGTGATCTCATGAGTGTTTTATTATTGATAAATTGAAGTGTTAGTTAAGTGATTAATTAAGTAGTTAATTATAGTTAATATTTAATCAATAATTTTAAGTGTTAGTGTCTTAACATTGAGAAGTAATCATACATTGGTGAGTGAGTTTAATTAGACAATAATTTAGTCTGAGTCTCTGAGGGAA
Organism: Apium graveolens; assembly: GCF_009905375.1. Classification (NCBI taxonomy): domain Eukaryota; kingdom Viridiplantae; phylum Streptophyta; class Magnoliopsida; order Apiales; family Apiaceae; genus Apium; species Apium graveolens. Next base: position 96,843,145 of record NC_133657.1, on the reverse strand, counting down.
CGAACTAGAAAGTATTCTATATTACTTGCGAACGCGTATACTTGCGTGAATATTAGCGCGTGTTTTCGCCCTAACAATTCTCACTGGATAAATTTGTTCGGTTATATCTGAAGGAAATTGTGACACAACATGGAATTCCAGTATCCATAGTTTCAGACAGAGATCCTCGATTTAATTCATGATTTTGGAGAAGTTTTCAAGATTGTCTCGGAACGAAGCTGAACATGAGTACTGCGTATCATTCGCAGACAGGGGGTCAAAGTGAAAGGACGATTCAGACTATTGAAGATATGCTAAGAGTATGTGCACTAGATTTTGAAGGGAGTTGGGATGAACATTTGCCATTAGTTGAATTCTCATACAACAACAGCTATCATGCTAGTATTGAAATGCCGCCTTATGAAGCTTTGTACGGGAGAAGATACAGATCTCCAATATATTGGGATGAGGTTGGTGAGAGAAAGATTTTGGGTCCAGAATTGATCCAGCAGACAAAGGAGAAAATAGAACTCATTCGGAAAAGATTAGTGGCAGCTCAAGACCGTCAACGCAGATATGCTGATCCTACCAGAAAGGATATGGAATTTGAAGTTGGTGAAGCAGTGCTATTAAAGGTTTCTCCTTGGAAAGGTTTATTAATATTTGGAAAGAAAGGAAAGCTGAGTCCGCGCTATGTTGGCCCTTTTGAGATTTTGAAGCATGTGGGAAAGGTTGCTTACGAGTTAGCGTTACCACCCCACATGCAATATATTCACAATGTGTTCCACGTGTCAATGTTGAAGCGTTATTTGCCTGATTCGAATCATGTGATAGAATATGAGCCAATCGAGATTCAACCAGATTTATCTTTTGTCGAACAACCAGTGCATATTTTAGATAAGAAAGAGTGCTTAGGAATAAGTCTGTATCTTTAGTGCGAGTCTTATGGAGGAATCCCAAGGTTGAAGAGTCGACTTTGGAGTTGGAAAGCGAAATGCAATCCAAATATCCTCATTTGTTTTCTTATGCTGATTCTGAGGACAGAATCCTGTTAAGGGGGGAAGGATGTAATATTCGCGAAAATTATGTGAATATTATGTGTTACATAAATAAATATTATGTGTTTTATAAATTTAAAGTGATTATTGTCATGATATTAGATGTTATAAATGTTATGTGTGTTTTCGTGCGAACCTGAAAAGTTTTTTGATTGAATAATATATGTTTAAACTGCAATTATATGAATCTATCTGCAATCAGGACGCATATTTATTAGCGTCTTTATTAAGATACTCATTTTATTTCAATTTATGCGCGATTGAATGTATTTTAGGTGTTTCCGGGTTTTTCTGGTAATTTAGGGATCGTTTCTGTTTTGTAAAAATCAACGGACCGGGACCCCACCGGGACGTCAAACCCCACAAAATCCGTGTTTTTATTTTTATAAAATCATTCGTATTTCAAATACCCTTTATTTTTGTATTTTCGAATTATTCACAATTTTTGGGAAATTTTAACATTAATTTTGTATTTTATCGATTTTAAAATTATTCCCCGTAATTATTATTATAGGGCCCTAATTATTATAATTAGGGGATAAAAATACCCTAATTTGATTTTAGGGATATAATTTTTAGGTTAATATAAATAGCTGATTAAAATTAGTTTTATTCATTTTATTTTAATAAAATTTCAGAAAATAAGATTATTCAAGAATAAGGTTCTTTGAGGTAAGATTTCTTTCTCAACTTCAATCACTGATTTCGATCGATTTAGCAAACCAAATCGGACACTCGAGTAGTCAAATTGAAGCTTGATTTGCGGCCGATCTTTCGGTATAACTATTTTGATTTAAGATTGAGTAATTTGTAAAATCGAAGTTTATGTAGTTTGATTCGATTCTTGAACTTTCTGGATTATTGGTTGATTGTTAGGTGATTTTGATGATTCCAATAGATTCACGGCCTTGTTTATAGTCGATTAGCATATAAATATATGATTTTAGTATTCAGATTCGTGCTCGTCGGAAAAAAATGTTATCGCCGCCGTGTTCTTAATTGATTGTTGGATTTTTGACCTTGGTTTTAATTATCTGTACAAACTATAGATATGGGTAGATTGTATATACCATTACCTTCAATTTCGTACCAATATGATTGAATTTGGCGTGGATTTTGTGCGTATCGGATTTTCGCTGGAAAATCACCTCTCGTTCTTCATTTTTGAACGGAGCTTTTGATTCCGGTGTTAAATCGAGATTATCACGTTATTATTTGGACTGCAGAATCTATGATGGTTGTGTTTGGGTTGAGAAACGAAGGGGAAAGAGTGTTTCGGGGGGGTGTTATGGTTCGCCGGAGTCTGGCGAAGGCCCGCCGGAATCTGGGGATTTCCCAGAAACCGGTCGGAGTTCTTCCGGACCCGGTTGAACCCTTTTAACCCGATTTCGACCCGGTCTCTTGACCCGGGTTCGATCTTTCCCCAGCCTGTTTTCTATTCTGAAACATGTTTATGTTTTTATTTCATTTTTAAAATCAAAATTCATTTTTTGTTTTTTTAAAATCATTTATTTTATTTTATTTTCAAAAATTAATTACTTATTATTTTAAATCCTAAAAAAAATTATTTATTTAATTATTTTAAATTTCTAAAATTATTTTCTTTTATTATATTCAGAAATATAATTTGATTTAATTATTTATAATTTATTTTAGTTAATTATTTATGAGTTTAATTAATTGATTAATTCATTTAATCAATTAATTTTATTTATAAATAGTTAAATAAATGTAAATTATTTATAATTAATTCAAATAATTCCTAAAAATTATTTTTAGGCTTTTAAAAATTATATTTTGGTATTTAAAAATCAATTAATATTATTATTAATTGATTTATTTCCATTTATTTCTTATTTTATTCATAATAATTAAACCGTTCGTCCGTTTAATACGAAATGAACGTGTACAGACTCAGAAAAACATTACGCTTCCAATAAAAATATTTTTGAGTCCTAATTTCTTTTGTATTGCAATGTCATTTAATTTGTGTATCCGTCTGAGTCGGTATTTGATCGGTAAATGCTAATATTGACCTGATTTTAATTCTGAACGCCCTAGGACGTATCTTTTAATGAGCTGACTTATGTGTTACATGAAATATGTGATTATGTGTTATACAAATACCATGATTACGTGCGATATGATATGCATGCTATCTGCTTACAATTTTAAAATGCCATGCTTAGTTATAAACGATCGGGTAGATGTCAAGACGTATATTTACGTCGATTGAGTTTGGTTCTGTCAATTAAGATAGTCCTTTTATTTATAGAATCGAGTAGCAAGGAGTGCGGTCAAGTGTTAGCCGGAGATAGTAGCCAGCAGCTATAAGCAAAGTTATAATAAGAGGTTATCGAGCATACCAGGCAAGTACCCCTAACTTCACTTATCGTTCAAGTGACGTTTAATTCGAATCATATTATGCAAATATCTCTATCTTTACTTATCATTCAAGTGATATTGACTCTGAACTTTATTCTTTCAATTTCCATACTATTCTAAGTTCAGAATAGTTAAACGTTTATATTTCGCTATAAATCACTCTATACAGTGGAACGTTGAATTGAGATTAGCGAATAACTAATTGTTCTAGTTATTTCGCCATTGATTGATGAGATAGCTCTGGACCATGAGAAATGGGGAGTTATATAGATAAGGATGTCCTTTGATTCGGCTCCTTTGATCAAAATGTTTTTTTGGATTGGATGAATTCGTAAGTGACCGGGACGGACGGTCCAGCGCAGGTCTATTTCCACGTGCTATATGAAATATTATGACACAGGCATATATATATCACCTTTTTATTTGAGTACTCATGTTTTGGGGACATGTTTCTATGAATCACGACCTTGTGCTATCACACGGGCTGATCAACATGTGATAGTACGTCCGTCGGAGTTAGATTCCAATCTAAAAAATTATCATTTATTGTTGATAGCTTGTGAAGCTTTTATCAGAATGTGGTTTATCATTTCAAGCACATTTTATACTACTTGCTGAGCATTTCTTTCGCTCATACTTATTTATCAATCTAATCTTTCAGCTAAGCTAGAGCAGGCTTGAGTTCCAGGTTTGATCAGAAGTCGAGTGTTTGTAAATAGTTTGGTGTGTATTCTAGGTAGACTGTTTTACGACGCTTGGATAGTCTAGAGGTTTGTAATAAAATTCGAAAAACTCATTAGACATTTGGTTTGTAATAATAGTTGATTTGTATTAGTGCCTGTTCCATATTATAACCTGTGATCGATCCGTGCATGCAAGGGGTCATATTTACTATATTATTCCGATGTCATTAGTTTATTATGGTTTATTGGCTAGTGACCCCTAAATCTAGACCCCGGGTTTGGAGGGCGTCACACGCGCTGCCCCTGAATCTGAAAATATATATACAGCTGGGAACAAGAGAAAATCGGGTGCTTATTCTAAAAATCAATTTCTACTTGAATTTTACTCTTCCACATCCCAAATTTCCCTCTCTAAATCAAACCCAGTATTCCCATTATTCCCATAATCAATTCCCACTCCTTTTCCATAACTAAATCTCTCCCAACCTCCTATATATACATACACTTATACACAAACTTCTCCATCACTTCTCAAAACTCTCAAACACACAATCTCTCTTACAAACTCATATTCTCTCAATCTCTTTCAATGTCAATGGCACTGAAAAGATAGCGAACTCAAGTAAGCAGCAGCACCACTGATTCTTCGAGTGCAGGTGGTGTGAGGCCAAGGTTTTCAACTCCTGAGGCTAAGGCTGAGTATACGAGGCTTCTCTCGAAGCCTATATCCAAGGAGCGTGGTTTTCAGCCATCAGGGAAAGATGGTAAGTTGTTGGAGATGATCTTAGAGATGGGTTGGGTAGCTTTTTGAGAGGCACCCGCTGCTATGCCCATAAGTGTGGTTCGTGAGTTTTATGCTAATGCTAAGGTGGAGAAGAATGGTTTCACGGTGATGAGGGGGATGACGGTGGAGTACAGTGTCGCGATGATAAGGAGGGTGATTGATCAGCCTGAGAGGAGGGTCGGGAAGGATATCTGGAATGAGAAGACTCCGAAGGAGTTTGATTTGGATTTGATAGTTTCTACTCTGTGTGTGCCTGAGACTCACTGGAAGTTCAAGAGGGGCATGACTGATTATTCCACATTTCCGACATCGTGCATGAACAGGTTTGCACGTGCATGGAATGCTTTTATTTTTGCTAACATCATGCCATCTTCTCATGTGCATGATATTACTGTGGAGCGTGCACGGTTGTTGTGGGGTATTCTTCAGGGTGATTATGTGGACCTTGGTATGGTTATTCATCAAGGGATATTGATATTTTTACGAGGGAGTACTACGGGTTCGATACCCGATGCGTCCATTGTGACAAAGTTGTGTGTGGTAGTTGATGATCATTGGCCAGTACACGAGCAACTCTAGATTCCGAGTGCTCCGATTGATAGTACCACTTTATTGATAATGCAAGAGTGGGATGGAGGCAAGCCTGATTTGAGAGGACTTGGGTATTCTTTTGATCTTGTGTGTGGTAGTTGATGTTCATTGGCCAGCACACGAGTAACTCTAGATTTCGAGTGCTCCAATTGATAGTACCACTTTGTTGATAATGTAAGAGTGGGATGGAGGCAAGCCTGATTTGAGAGGACTTGTGTATTCTTTTGATCATCTGCCAGGTGGGAGGCCAGCTGTTGGGGAAGCTCAGACGAGCAGAACCGCTTAGAGATCTCAGTTAAGTGAAGAGGCTGGTCCATCGCAGGAGCAGGACGAAGCAAGAGCAGATGTTGGAGTTGGTATGAGCATGGCACAGTATAGGCGTCTAGCTAGGAGGATGGATGCTATGCATGACATCCATAGTCGATTTGTACGTGATCTCACCCAGGCATTGGGGACTGCTTTCAGAGCCACAAGAGTTGACATCCAGTGGCCAGTATTCGGTGAGGACTCCGTGTATCCACCTCCAGACACGCCTGACACTCCACCCCTTGAGGGTGATGATCCTGGTTCGGATTAGGTATGCCTGATTCCTTGCTATTACCTTCACTGAGGACAGTGAATATTTTAAGTTTAGGGGTAGTAGCTAAGGAGTATGTGTTTTGTATGTGTCGCATATAGTTTGCATATTCATGATAGTTTAGTGCATATAGTTGCATTTTTCCATGTAGTAGTTTTTTCTTATTTTTTTGTAGTTTTTATGATAGTTGTTCATATAGTTTCATGCATTTGCATTATAACATGATCCCTTAGATAATTTTTCCGATTGATTTGTGATATTGATGCTAGTGTAGTGATATCGTATTTAGTGATGTTAAGTCGTATCGAATTGATTTGCATTGTAGAGACAATTGTATTTCACTAAGTCTTATACGTTGCTTGAGTGCTAGATCATGATCATGGTTTATTTGTTTGTCGAGGTTTAATCGCTTGTTTATATTTAGAATTTAGGATATTCTCTTAATGATAAATTAACATGGATATTTTAAAAATTGGAGAAAATTGGATTTCATTGCTAGTTGTTGTGGCTAGGTGTGAAGTGGCTAGTAGCTGACTCATAATTATATGAGTAGTCTAGGGTTGACCGAGATGGAGCGAAACGCACTCGTTCAGAAATTTGAGAAAAAAGAATAAAAAAAGGAAAAAAAAGAGAAAAAGAAAAAAATAAGTGTTATGTATAATTGATCACGAGTGGGCTCTTTAGTACTCGAGTTATTAAGTTCTTAGGGGACTTTGTGCCTAGTTACATAAGGCTTTTATAGTCTGGGATCCGCTAACTTAACGCTCGCTACATGGGTACTATTGTATAAGTCTTTTTTGGACCTCACTCATTGCACGGTCAAATAAGCATACTTTTGTTTTGTTGTGAATAAAAGCATGAATCCATATAAAACTCCAATATAAGAATTGAAGTGTTATAAGTTATTTTGAGTCTAGCTTTTATTTTATTTATAATCTTGCGATTTCTTTGAAGAGTAGTGAGTCATAATTATTGATCTAGTTGCGATGGTATATCTGTAAGTATTTGCACACATGCACGTCTCTAGTTTGTAAGTTAATTTGTGGGATTTGATTGATCTTTGTGCGAATAACTGCATTTGTGAGATGTTGCTTGTTGATTGGTTTAGTTATTCTATGGGGATCATTGCATTCATATAGTTGCATTCATGCATTTTTTATTTCTTGTTCTTTGAGTTTGTTTATGCTTGAGGACAAGCATCGATTCAAGTTTGGGGGTATGTTGAATGACATTTATAACACTTTATAACGCTCCGTAAAGCTTTGAATTGGTGTCTTTGTACTCAAGTTGTTGGTGTTTTAATGTGTTTTTTAGTGTTTTTGCATTTCAGGCATTAATCCGGAATTCAGGTAAATTAGCATTGATTTGATGCTAATATGGTGTTAGGATGGTGTATTAGAATAAAGGCTCATGAAGACCAACTCATTGCAGCAAGAAAAGAAGAAAAAAGAGTTTTTTTTCCAGAAGATCGGCGCACCCGTGCTGTCATAGTGCGCGCCCGCGCTCGAGTAACAGAAACACAGCGCACCCGCGCTGGTCAAGCGCGCGGCCGCATCGGGTCTGGATTTCAGAATCCTGATTCTTGTGGACTTTTGATTGGTGGATTTCTATTATGCATGGGCTGCTATATATACATAAATAAAGGTCGTTTTTTAAGTGGAGACGTACCAGAGCTAAGGAGAAGGCGTAAGAAGACCGTATAGCATAATTCAACCAAGGCGAAGAAAATCTAGTTTAATCTTTTGATTCTTTATTTTAAGTTGTAACTTTGGATGCTAGTTTTCTTATTCGTGAACCTATACTTTTGTTTCATACTTGGTTTTATTAAGTATAAAGACTACATTTATTATACCATGCTTTCATCGGAACCCACGTTGATGATGAGTCCGATTATGGGCTAATCATTATCGTGGGGTTCTAACGGATTTATTTATGGATTTCTTTAGTTAAATTGTTTCGATGTCTTAGTGTGTGGTGATTGTATGATAACCTAGTTTTGATTGCACTTATTCGTCTTATGAGCGTCACGAACTTATAAGATAGTATGTTAATCTTTAATGAAGCGAAAGTGAATTTAAAGGTTTAAAACTTGCCATGCTAGCATAGGTTCATCTATTCATTATCCATGATTTGTAGGTAATTTTAACCATCTTACTTGCCCTATGTAATCATGATAGATAACTTGTGCATTAAGCCATTATGTTGTCAAATTCTATAGACATATAGGGTCTCAATATAATTGGTGTCTATTCAGCTTCTATCTCTTTTGTTGATGTCTGGTAGTATGTTATTCATGCAATGAAAGTTGGCGATTAGCAGTTTTGTGTTGTCTGATTAGTGTCATCGCCATTACATGCTAAGGTTAAGAACAATAAGGCTATTGAATAAAGTATTTAATGAAGTTAGAATTCCATGTTTGTATAATACATTATTCAACTATCTTTAATCTCTTAGTTAATGTTCTTTAGTATAAATTCTCAGTAGTTAATTATAGTTATAATCAAAATCCAATTTGTTATTCGTCTTAGCATTGAATAATAGCCATATCATTGTTCCATAAGTGCATAAATCACAAAGTTAACCTAAACCAGTCTTTGTGGGAACGAACTAGAAATAATTCTATATTACTTGTGATCACGTATACTTGCGTGACTTATTAGCGCGTGTTTATCCCTAACACATCACTTGAAAAAATTTAAGTGTATGAAAGAAGGTATGAAAGAAGGAATAAGGATGGCACACACATAGAGAGAAAATCTTTTGAAGCTTCCTCATCTATTCCTCTTGAAGGAACAACTCCCCTCAAAACCCTAGCTGAAATTACACTTACAATTGAAGCTAGGAGTTCAATTACCAATGATCCTGTTATGAGGGAGTCAAGTACATCACATTCAAGTGACAGTACTTTGAAAGAAGTACAAGAGTTTGAGGCCATGGTACATGACAGTAACCTGGTCAAATCCCCTCCAATTCCAAATGGAGGTTCCCACCACAAGTGGAGAACAACACACTGTCATAACCATAGTTCAACCTGTGAGTCAAATTGTGGCATCTGTCACAGGTGATTCTGTTAATTCTCTACCCTTCACCTTTAATCCAAATGACCAACCTTCCACCTCTAACCCTACTCAACCACAACCTCATTTGCTCTCTCAGTGGCTGAAGGAAGGAGAAGCTCAACCAACAACAATGAATGATCTATTGGTTGATCAGCTGTCTGGACTTGCTCAAATTTCTCAACAGCTTCTCACATCAGATATGTCAAATTAAGATTATCAAGCTATCATACTTTCCTATCAGACAGATTTTTAAGAACAACAAACAAAAATTGTAAATGAAGCTGAACAAGACGGTAACTGTGATGCCTGGTTTGATAAAGACTTCCATCTTGAGATGGATGAGGTTTTGACCAGATTTAGAGAAGAGTACATCACCATCCTTCGGAGAAATTCCAAAACACTCAGTCCACAAGAAGTTTATGATGCAGTCACAGATGTCTATAAAGCTCAACTTAAAGCCTTTCACCTCATAGGTAAGGCTCTAAAATTGACTCTGATTGATCATCAAGACAAAATAAGAAAAATGGTCAAGGACAAGCTAGATGAGATCATCCCTTCTCAAGTGGACATCAAGCAGAAATTCTTTAGATTTACAGATCAAATGGCCAGGTTTGATTTGTCATCTATGGACAAGAGTATCAAGAATCTAATAGAATCATTTCTAGCCTTACATGAAGTTGTCCAGCAGCAAAATACTAGTAATAATGACATCAGGTTCAAACTGGATCAACTACATTAGACCAGATTTGAACCATCTGCTCTTTTGATGGAAGAAATTAGGGAAGCTGTACAAGAAACATTTGGCACTTCTCTCTCTTCAGCATCTCAACAACCGGTGTCAAATAGCTACTTTTATGGAAGCATACCTACAACCAAGCAAGGGAGTGGTATACATCTGTCCAACCACCAAACATTGCAAACATTTCCAAATTTTGAAGCAATGTGTCATGGAAAATAAGAAGCTGATGATGATCAATGAGACTGGTTTGAAGACTAAGAAGAACAAGACATTTGAGGACATTGAGATGATAAAGATTTTGGGGAGATACTTAAGAAATGTTGAAACTATGTTGCCTAAAAAAATCAACACTAAGGATGATTTGGATGATGATGAGCAGAAAAAAAATGATCAAAAACCTTTTGGCTCAAATCCAAGTCAATCCTCTAAGGCAGCTAGAAGCAAGGTGTATGAAAAGAGGAGAGGTCAAGATGACAAGAAGGGAGATGGGAAAAGAAACAGGAAAGAGGGAGAAGGGGATTCTAAGAAGAAAGGTGTCAAATTCCAACAAATCCTAAATCAAACTAATCAGACCCCTAAACTTAAACACTCAAATATGCAACCATCTTTAACCAGTAAGCCCGAGTTTTTGTACAAGCCAACTGCAAACACCCTACTCAAAATACCTATCACATCTAGCCAATCTACCTTGAAGAAAATATCAAACCTACCTTCATTTAAGCCACCAATCAAAACTCATTACAAGACTGTTGGGAAAAAACCAAAGAAGCTACAAGTTGAGGAAAGGGCTATCTCGAATTGCTTTGATCAGACTAATTTTCTACCATTAAACTGGTGCACTGATGACTAATTTCAATAATTAGCTGAAGAAATAGTCAAAGTCTGGGTTGTATCTGTTAGGTCACACTTTCACTGTAGAGGGGGTGAATACAGTGTTTATTACAATCAAATCAAACTTCAAGAACTTATGTAACAGAAAACAAACTTTATTGAAACAATAAACTCTGTTACAATCTGGAACTGTTATCTCTCAGTGATGAACAAAATATCACGAGAGCTGCTAGGGTTATAGTAAATAATATTCTCGATAATGATAACACTTATAGTGTAAACCCTATGTCTGTGTTTATATACTACACAGTTACAAGATAATCGCTAATTGATATGGAATATAATTCTGCTTCCTAAAATATATCAATCAGATATCTTCTATTCCAAGTATTCCATTCTTTATGGAATTCCTTCTTCATGCATATCTCTTCTTATGTTTATCTTGATCTCCTTAACTTTAATCAGCTACTGTCCTTATCTGATCATCCTTCAACACTTAAGTTCTGATATCTATCTCCTGATGCTTATCTCCTGATAACATAAGTACTGATATCCTTAAGTTCTGACGTCCAGTATAAGTACTGATCAGTTAAGTACTGATTTGTTCTGTTCAAATAAGATCTGAAATCTAAACATAAAACATATTAGCCATGACATTATCAAATATATCTAACAATCTCCCCCAACTTGTAAATTAGCAAAATATACAAGTTTAACAGATATTTGATGATGTCAAAAATATTAAGTACAAATGCATGAGAAATAGACAAGATAACTACAACTTACAGTCCTTAAAGCTTTTACCAATTCAACTTCTGATAACAACTTTAGTCTGTATACACATCAGAATTTAAGTAGTTGTAGATCTTTGACTTGGCTTCATCATTTTCTGATCTCTCTGATGTCAGGAGTTGTTCTGAGATAATTCTTCAACAAACATTTCTCAGCATATCTGAGTTCATCAATCATTCTCCGTTTGACATCTTTAAGCTCTGCAGTATCTTCACCAGTTTGAAATATTGCAGCTCTGAGATCATTAATCTTTGCTCTTCTCAACTCCCGATCTAGTCTTATGACATAAGCTTTGTTAGACTCTAGATTGAATTCAAGCCCCTTAATACCAAGATATGTTCTGATCTGTCCAGTATTAGGCTTCATATCAACAATATCCCCATTGTGATCTCTGTACTTTGGAACATATCTGCTGTCAGACTTAACAGAATAAAGCCTTTTCTGTCTCTGAATCTGTTCTTTTAAGTAGTTTGCAGCAGTCTCTGTTATTCTGTTATCCACTTGAAGTAAGAAAAGTACATGCTCCAATTCTTCAAAATACTTCAAAGGAATGGCATTTTGTCTTATATGATAAACCCTACCATCTGTCATGAAATACAACATGATGTATTCTTTCAAGTAGGTATGGTAAACCATCTGTACAGATTCTAGTTGATTCAATCTCTCAGGAGTTGCTCCAATACCTGGTTCACTCAAGGAAGTTGGATCATCAGTAGTGTTGTGTACTCTTCTTTCATCAGCACTTCCCAATCCAGTTTTATCTCTAGCTTCCTTTCCAGTAACTACTCTTGCTTCAAAACCACTTGGAGTAGTCTTCAAAGATTGAGTCTATTTTGCTTTAGTGAATCCTGGTAGGAGTGTTTTAGATTTATTTTCTGATATCAAGTTAACTTGAGCACTGTCAGAGGTTACTTGCTTCTTCTGAATATCAGAACTTACAATTTCTTGACTCTGAACAACTTGAGCCATTTCAGAGGTTGTTTTAAGAACTTTTCTTGAAGTCAGAGCAAGATCATCTTTTCCATCAGTAATTTCTTCTTCCTCAGGAGGTACATAAGGCTTGATAGGTTCACCAACCTTTTCTTTACCCTTGGATCTTGGATCTATCTGTGGTTGTGATCTAGCCAAAGTTTCTTCAGTATGTATCCTTTCTTTGATCACAATGCCTTTAGGTTTTGGAAGTAACTTTTTACCAGAAGCTTCAGATTTAGATGTGACTTTCTCTTATTTAAGTCTGGCTTCTTCTTCCTTTAAACTTTCCAAGTCCATCCCTGGATTTTCTTGAAGAAATAACTGTCTTGACATTTCCTCATCAAGATCTAGAAGTTCATCAGAACTTATCCTTTTACCAGCAGCAGAACTTATTCTTTTCCCAGTATCAGAACTTGTTCTGTGACTAGCTTGTCTTGATGTAAACCTTCTACCTTGACTATGACCACTACCCATTCCAGAGTTTCCTTGGTCATCTTTTCCATCATCCTTTCCTTGCAGTGACTTGTTGGTTTTGCATTTGGACTTAATTACCTTCTCCCCCTTTTTGGCATCAGCAGGTAATAAAAGAGAGATAAGTAGTTCCACTGAGGTCTGGATTTCAGTAAGTTGCGATTGCTGAGAAGCTTGATTTGTCAGAATTTGATCAATCTGAGCTTGTTGCTTCTCTTGAGTTTTCTCAATATAAGCAACCCTGTCAATGGTAGGTTGGAAGAACTTTTTCTTATCAATTTTCCAAACTTGTTCCTGTTTGATAAAGTTCTCCTGAATCTTGTGTAGCTCTGCATGAGTGTTGGAATGAAGACCTTGTAGATGTTTAGTACTCAATGTAGTGACTCTAAGCTGGGTTTTAAAATCATCAGAATGTAACATTTCATCAGCTTTAGTCAAGTGCTCAGCAAGATGTAAAGCATTTGGAACACATGAAACTGAGTTCCATTCCTTAGTCCACTCCTGACCTGCAGGAGTTTCACTCCAAGGTACTGGTGCATCCCTGATAACAAACTCCTTTACCAGTTCAGACTTAGGAAGAGTCAGTGGAGGAGTATGTCCTGAAGGACCTGCTTCATCAGCATCTACAGTTGTAGCAGCCTCACCAGTATCTCCAACATTTGCAGCATCAGAACTTAGAGAATCAGTATCTTCTGATAAGACAACTGTGTGAGTAGCAATGGAGGCTTCAACATCCTCTAATTGCTGATCTGATACTAAGTTCTGATCAACAGCCATATCCTGATGCTCACCTAAAATCTGATCATCAGCATCTTGATGCAGAGAAGGTGTTAGTGATAACTCAGGAGTTTGAACAGCATCAGTAACAGGTGTTGTGGAAGGATTATTTGCTGTTGGAGCTTCTAAGAAAAGTATTTCAGGCACAACCAGGTTCTGAATATCAATTTCAGCACTTGTGCCTGGATCAACAAGAGATATAGAAGGTGAATTAGCCTTGTCAGATACAGGTTCCTGAGATGGAGTTGATGGAGAAGAAGTGACTAGAGCAAATTCCTTGTCTTGTGAGATCAGAGATTCCTGATCCCCTTCCTTAGCTGCTTCCTCCTCATCATCTGAAACTGGCCTTTGTGCCCTCTGTTTCTTGTACTTCCTTGTTGATTTGGATTCCTTGGGAGTTTCAGGAACCGTCATACGTCTAAGCCTCTTGAGAAGCCTAGAACCCCCAATTGCAGAATCCTTCTGAGAAGTTGCCTTCTCAGCTTCATTTACCACAGGTTCTGAAGAGGGAATCTGATCCTCAGAATCTGATTCATCTCTCAAAGTAATGCTTCTCCTCTTTTGAGGTGTTTGAGGAACAGTCTTTGTTCTCTTTGGCTTAGAGGATGTAGGCTTCACAGTAGGTGTTGAAGAAGAAGGTTGAGCAGTCTGTGAAGTGGAGAGATAGGATTTGAGATAAGTTCTGAGGGTAGGTTGAGTAGAATGAGAGGTAGGTACTGAGGTTGATGGATTTTGGTTATGGTGAGTTGGTTGAACATTTGAGTAAACAGATTTGTAAGTAGCAGGATCAGCATTTACCAGAATCTGTTTCACAGACTGAGGAATCTGTAATTGTCTCACCATTGATTTCTTTGTGTCAGCATTTATCAGGTCGTTAAAGTACCTTTTTGCAACCTTAAACGGTGGGGTTTGAGTGCTGACTAACTGGGGTTCAGCAGTACAATACGTATAAATAAGTTGACAGAATCTAGCAAAATAAACAACATCTCGATCCTCTGTCATCCTATCCCCAATAAAACCAATTATTCCAGTTGCAAAATCAAAATGAGTTTGATGGATAATAGCATAGTTGATGTGCTGACTCAGAATTGGGATGGCATCAAAATTTGAACACTTGTTGCCAAAAGCCTTGGTGATGCAATCGAAGAAGAAACTCCATTCTCTTCTGATATTAGCCCGTTTCAACTGTCCAAGTTTCGTCAGACTCTTTTCATATCCCAAATCAGTCATTAACCCCCGAAGTTCTGATTCCTTTGGTATAGAGAAGGTACAATCTTCTGGAAGATGTAATGCTCTTCGTACTGTACCAGGAGTGACTACATAGGATGAATCACCCACTTGGAAGATAATACTGGGAGTTCCTCGTTTACCACCATCATCAAAAACTCCAGTCCTCCAGAACCGCAGAACTTGTTGACTTGAAAATAATTCAGGCTGAGTTAAGGCGTACCCAACCTCACTATGTGCAAGAAGATCTTGCACAAAATGCAATTCAGATGGAGCTTCAGCATGATCAAGAATTGCAGCATAGTTGTTTGGAACAAACTTTGCTCCATCAATGATTAAATCCTTTGGTGCCATGTGAAAAAATATTGAAATTCAAGTATGCCTGTTAGGTGTTTGAGATAATGTCTGTATGAAAAACCAACGTGAGAAAGAATGAGAAAGAGAGTAAAAGTAAGAAGAGAGGTAAAGTATAAAGAAAATAAAAGATTAAAGAAATCTTCTCTCTGTTGTTCTTATACTCTGAAAAAAATGTTACCATTGGACACCTGTCAGACATGCAGTAATAACGGATAGTTACTGGGCTCGAGAAAACAGGAATGATTACTTACCCAGTTGCCTTGTTTCAAGGAAAAACCATTTCATTTAACAAGAGACACAGTTTTAATTCAAAATTTAAACCGTTAGCACTGATTGAATTATTTTTCACTGCAACATTAATATTCTGAAAATGAATCATGTTAAAAATGACCGAGATAATTTCGATGAATAAGTGCTGACAAAGAATCAGAACTTAAATAAAGACAAAATTTAAATGGTCATCAGAATATCAAGCAGGATTTAACAACACAAGATAAAATAACTCAGAGACAAAATCTTGAAGTAAAAATAGTTTTCATTAATATATCAAGTCAATACATATATGAAATAGAAATTACATCAATACAAGATTTTCCCTAAGCTTCTAATCCTAACATCAACAGCTTTAGTCCTAGCTAAGAAGCCTGAAAAAGCTGAGGATGAAGAAGAACAGGAAGAAGATGAGATTAAGTCATCTTCCTCTTCCTATCTTCGACAAACAAGATAGCGAGTCGAATGATTCGCTCTTGCTGACAGATAGCTTCCCGCCGTTCCGCCTCCAATCGATCAAGATGAAGCTGGTAGTCCATCTCGAAGAACAGAAGTTGGTTCAGCACCGCCTATGGGACAGAGCCCCATATCTCTTCAGGAATGGCAGTTACATGCCACTCCTGCTGCCAGTCGGCGCAGCTAAGCTCCATATGAAAATTTTGGTAATTCAAAAACATGTTATATCGAACCATGATGCTTTTGAAAAAGAATATGAAGTTACGATTGTGAGAAAAATTGATGAAAGGGCTAAAGTGAAGTGGCTGATTATATAGGCAAGAGAATGCCAGGAGACGCGAAGATATTTAATGCTGACAGATAGAGTTAAGTCTACCTCGTCTCCCTAGACTTGAAAAAGAATAACAGTCATTGGAAAGAGGAATCATGGTCTAGACCGCACAAGACACAAGAAACAGTGGACTGTTCAAGTACAAAACCATTAATCCTAATCATAGTGACTATTAATCTTCCACTTCAACATATGCGAGTACAAACTGAGACTGTTATTAAATTTCATTCAAAGATAAGCCAAGTAAAGGATTAGACTGAGAAATCAGAACTTAGACCTATACCAGAACTTAACAGTCATCAGAACATAATTTCTTAACTCGAAAAAGGAATGCTCATCTTAGTAAATACTCATACAAGTTCTTAGTTATGAACGTCAGAACTTAATCATCAGAACGTGTAACTAGAACTTGTCCTCAGAATTTGTGCAAAAATGACACAATGACTGTTTATCTAAAATAACATAGACCACCACAGAAATTTTCATCATTCAGATGGAGTGATTAGTGTGTTCATTAAGCTAAATAACAGACAAAGAGTAAAGTCTGATCTACTTCAGTACATCTTAGAAATAAGTCATAATTAAAATTTTGCTAAAGAGCTGTCATTATCCTGAAACCTACTGATAAATGGGTTCATGCATGAGTCCACCTCAACTATTTTTGTGCTAATTTTATGCATCTTTAAAATTCTCTTTTACAGTGGCTTCTCAGTGTAAGTGAGTCACGACTGCTTATCAGAATTTATGCTATTATCAGAGTATTTCTCCAGTAATCATAGAGTGTGAAAAGTCACCAAAAAAATATTTTGCTTTTCTAATGCATATTTACTTAATACCAGCAATGCACTTGGGTCGTCCCTTTCACATTTTTACTCTAGATCTCAAAGGAGTACCTGATTTTATTATTATTTTTTTTTCTTTTTTTTTCTTTTGATAAGTGAGGTTTATCAGCACTTAGTGCATTCAGCAGTTTTACTAGAATCAGAACTTAAACAGATGAGTAGCATTATTCTAATTTGGGACTTAGTAATAAGATGAATAAAGTAAACTAAACTAAGCTCAAGTATCAGAATTTGCTTGTGTCATAAGATTTCCACAGAAATAATTATTTCTTTCATGGGATCATTTGTTTATTGAAGATTACTAGATCAGTATCTAGCACAGTTATCCTCATAGGATAGAATAGTTACTGAAACAGACATATCACTTATCAGAGTTTAGAAACATATATCAGACAACAGTCAGTACTTAAAGACATTTATCAATTAATGCACAGAATATACAAAGAGATTAATTCTGTAAATACTGATCATAAAGTCTGATAACATAGAACAAG
This sequence comes from Apium graveolens, assembly GCF_009905375.1. NCBI lineage: Eukaryota > Viridiplantae > Streptophyta > Magnoliopsida > Apiales > Apiaceae > Apium > Apium graveolens. The sequence continues at coordinate 96,825,470 of NC_133657.1, read as the reverse complement.
TTTAAGCAGATTTAGAGAAAGAACCTGAAATCATTCCAAGTTCATTTACCAATTTTGTAAAGGTAGCTTCACACAGTGGTTTTGTGAAGATATCTGCTACTTGTTGATCTGTGGGAACAAAATGCAATTCCACTGTACCTTCATCCACATGTTCCCTGATGAAATGGTACCTGATGCTGATGTGCTTTGTCATAGAGTGTTGAACTGGATTACCTGTCATAGCAATAGCACTTTGATTATCACAGTAAATAGGGATTTTGAAATATGTTAACCCATAATCCAGTAACTGATTCTTCATCCAAAGAATCTGTGCACAGCAGCTTCCTGCAGCAATATACTCTGCTTCTGCAGTTGATGTGGAAATTGACTTTTGTTTCTTGTTATACCAAGAAACCAACCTGCCTCCAAGAAATTGGCAGCTACCACTTGTGCTTTTCCTGTCAATTTTGCAACCTGCAAAATCTGCATCTGAGTAACCTATTAATTTAAAATTTGATTCTCTAGGATACCATAATCCTAGATCAGCTGTTCCTTTAAGATACTTAAAGATTCTTTTTACAGCTGTTAAGTGAGGTTCTCTTGGATCTGCTTGAAATCTTGCACAAAGACAGGTAGCAAACATGATATCTGGTCTACTAGCAGTTAGATAGAGAAGTGAGCCAATCATACCTCTGTAATCAGTAATATCTACTGAATTACCAGTATCCTTATCCAGTTTTGTTGCAGTGGCCATGGGAGTGGATGCACTTGAACAGTCTTGCATTCCAAATTTCTTCAGCAAGTTTCTGGTGTACTTAGATTGACAAATAAAAGTTCCTTCTTCACTCTGCTTGACTTGAAGGCCCAGAAAATAACTAAGTTCTCCCATCATACTCATCTGATATCTTGACTGCATTAGGTTGGCAAACTTTTTGTAAAGTTTGTCATTTGGAGACCCAAAAATAATATCATCAACATAAATCTGAATCAAAAGTAAGTCCTTGCCATGGTTGAGATAGAACAGTGTTTTGTCAATAGTTCCTCTGTTGAATCCACTTTCCAGAAGAAACTGAGCTAAAGTCTCATACCATGCTCTAGGAGCTTGCTTGAGTCCATAAAGTGCTTTATCAAGCCTGTAGACATAATCTGGATGTTTGGAATCTACAAAACCTGGAGGTTGTTCAACATATACTTCCTCTTCCAATTCTCCATTGAGAAAAGCACTTTTCACATCCATTTGAAAGACAGTAAACTTTTTGTGAGCAGCATAAGCCATGAATATCCTTATGGCTTCTAACCTAGCAACTGGCGCAAATGTTTCATCATAGTCAATTCCCTCCTGTTGAGAATATCCTTTTGCAACCAGCCTTGCCTTGTTCCTTACAATTATGCCATCACTGTCAGTTTTGTTTCTGAATACCCACTTTGTACCAACAACCGATCTATTCTTAGGTCTTGGCACTAAGGTCCAGACTTTGTTTCTTTCAAATTCATTCAACTCTTCCTGCATTGCTTGCACCCAATCAGCATCTTGAAGAGCTTCTTCCACTTTCTTTGGCTCAGACTGAGAGAGAAAAGAATTGTAAAGACATTCATTCGAAGTACCTGTTCTAGTTCTGACACCTGCCTCAGGATTTCCAATTATCAAATCAGGTGTATGTGATTTTGTCCACTTCCTTGTAGATGGAAGATTTTCTCTAGAACTGGATGCTCCCCCATGATTCATGCTGTCTTCGGTTTCATTTTCTGATGCTCCCCCTGAAAATATGCTCTCTGAGTTGGATCCTTCAGTATTTAGATTTTCAGTACTGTCAGTACTTGGCTTATCAGAACTTGACGAATCAGAATTTGAAGAGCCAGATGTATGTTCTGATGCTTCTTGAGATGTGATAATATCTTGAGTATGCTCCCCCTGCATTGGTGCATCTTCCTTTGACGTAGTCACCACAGTTTCAATAACATCAGAGTTTAATCCATCAGAATTTACAGTATCAGGACTTAGACTGTCAGGACTTGAGGTATCAGAATATGAATCTTCATTTTCAAATCTCAGCTGATCATGATCAATGCAATCTTCAAGTCCAGTGATCTTCTTGTCATCAAAAGAGACATTGATAGATTCCATGACCACTTTTGTTCTCAAATTATAGACTCTGAAGGCTTTTGTAGAAAGTGGATATCCAACAAAGATTCTCTCATCAGCTTTTAGATCAAACTTGGATAGCTGTTCAGGATGAGTCTTGAGAACAAAACACTTACATCCAAATACATGAAAGTATTTGAGATTTGGCTTCTTGATCTTCACCATCTCATATGGTGTTTTTCCATGCTTGTTAATGAGTGTTGCATTTTGAGTAAAACAAGCAGTCTGCACAGCTTCAGCCCAGAAATAGGTTGGAAGCTTTGCTTCTTCAAGCATTGTTCGTGCAGCTTCAATGAAAGTTCTATTCTTCCTTTCAACAACTCCATTTTGCTGTGGAGTTCCAGGAGCAGAAAATTCCTGCTTTATTCCGTGATTTTTGCAGAACTCTTCCATTATCAGATTCTTGAATTCAGTGCCATTATCACTCCTCAAAATTTTCACAGAATCTTTGATCAATTTATCCAGATGTTTGACATGATCAATCATGATAGATGCAGTTTCACTTTTTGTGTGCAAGAAATACACCCATGTGTATCTGGTGAACTCATCTACTATGACCAACGCATATTTCTTCTTTGCAATAGACATGACATTCACTGGACCAAATAGATCAACATGAAGTAGATAATAAGGCTCAAGAATTGATGATTCAGTCTTGCTCTTGAACGAAGATTTTCTTTGTTTAGCCTTCTGACATGAGTCACAAAGACCATCAGGAACAAACACTGATTTTGGCAGTCCTCTCACAAGATCTTTCTTGATCAGTTCATTTATCTCGTTGAAGTTTAAATGAGAGAGTTTCTTGTGTCAATTCCAGCTTTCTTCAGTTGAGGCTCTACTTACTAAACAGATTGCAGAACCATCAGAACTTGTTGAAAGCTTAGCTTCATAAATGTTACCACGCCTGAATCCCTTCAGAACAATTTTTTCTTTAGATTTACTAACTATTTCACAATGTTCTGCAAAGAAATCAACATGATAACCTCTGTCATAGATTTGACTTATACTCAGTAAGTTGTGTTTAAGTCCTGAGACCAGAGCTACATCTTTAATGATGACATTCCCAAGATTGATATTGCCATATCCCAAAGTTTTTCCAATGTTGCCATCTCCATAAGAAACACTTGGGCCAGCTTTCTCCACAAAGTCTGATAGCAGGGCCTTATTTCCAGTCATATGTCCTGAACATCCACTGTCCAGAACTAAAATATTTTTCCTGTTGCCCTGCAATCAAAAGACCACTAATTATTAGTTTTAAGGACCCAGACTTGCTTGGATCCTTTGGCCTTTTTAGGTTTGTTAACATTTGCAGCGGATTTAGCATCAGATTTTATGTTAACAGTTTTCTTATCAGAACTTATACTACCAGACTTTGAATCAGAACTTACACTAGAAGGAACAACAGAAACTTTCTTTAAAGAAGGTTTTATTTGATAATAATCATAGTACAAACTATGATATTCCTTACAAGTATAAATGGAATGCCATAAACTACCACAATGAAAACAAGGATCTTGTGGTTTGTATCTAACAGACTGACTCTTAACTCCTGATTTTGTAGATAAGGAGTTAATATTCTTATTCTTCCTGCAAAAAGAAGTCAGATGGTTAGAACTTCCACAGTTATGACACGCTTTCCTAGGAGCATCAGGAACAGATTTATAGTTATTGCTTTTATTCACACCTTCCTTTCCATTCCTGTTTTTTCTAGGTGATTTTACCTTGTTTGCATTCTTAACATCTTTCAGCTTATGCTTAAGCTGCTTCTTTGTCATTAAGCCTATGTTAACTTCAGCTGTCTTTTCCTGTTTTAGTTTGTCAGAAGCTAATACCTTTTTAACTTCTGATTTCTCATTTTCAGATTTTTCAGTTACAAACTTAACAGGTTTTAACTTCGGCTTTTGCTTATCAACAGGCTTAATTTCTATAGTTCCTTTTTCATTTTTATTTTCTCCATAACCTAAGCCCTCTTTCCAGTTTCCACTGCTTAGCAAATTTTGAGTTGTTTTGCCAGAGTTAGATTAAGTTCTGATAATCTCTCTCTCCTTTTCTAACTCAGTTTTTAGAGATTCATTCATTTTTAGCACTTCATCCCTAACATAAAAAGCATCATCTCTGTCCTGCTGAGTTTGATGGAACATGACTAACTCTTTTTCTAAGAAATCATTTCTTTTCCTAAAAGCAAGATTTTCAGAAGTTAATCTTTCACATGTTAAAGTTTGATCTCTATAACTAACAAACATGGTTTTAAGATATCTTCTCAACTCATTAATATCATCAGTATGAAAAGCATAAGTAGTCTGAGGTACCTTTATTTCAGTAGCTTCAGAACTGCTCTCAGAACTTGATTTATCAGCATTTGCCATCAATGCATAGTTCTCCTCACTTTCAGAGTCTGAGGTGTCTGTCCAGCTTTTCTGCTTTGTGACAAGAGCTTTGCCTTTGTCACTCTTGGTCTTCTTGCAATCAGGAGATATGTGGCCTTTCTCACCACAATTATAACATTTAACATTAGCGTAATCTCCTCTGTCAGACTTTCCTCCTCTTCCTTCAGATCTTCTGAAATTCTTCTTATCAGAACTTATGCCTTTTCTGGAAAACTTCTTTCCCTTCCTGAACTTCCTGTATGCAATCTTTGTGATTCCTTTCACCATAAGAGCACACAGCTTCATCATCTCCTCATCAGCATCAGTTTCAGGCAAGCTTTCAGAATCTGAGTCATCATCACTCTCAGAACTTGATGACTCAGTATCAGACTTTATGATAAGAGCTTTACCCTTGTCTTTCTTTGAGGAAGGTGGTTTGGGGGATTCCTCTTCAGCCTTGAGAGCAACTGTCCTTGACTTTCCTCCTTTCCTCTTGCTTCTTTGTTCCATCTCAAGTTCATGAGTCTTGAGCATTCCATAGATTTCATCAAGAGTTGTTTCATCAAGATTGTAGTTGTCTCTTATTGTTGTTGCCTTCAAATCCCAACATTCAGGAAGAGCTAACAGGAATTTAAGGTTTGTATCTTCAAGATCATACTCCTTATTTACTAATGACAAGTCATTCAAGAGTTTGACAAATCTATCATATACATCAGTCAATGACTCATTAGTCCTAGAGTCAAAGTGTTCATACTCTTGAGTGAGTATTGTCTTCCTGTTCTTCTTAACTGTTTCAGTTCCTTGACACCTTGTCTCCAGTGCATCCCATATCTCCTTAGCAGTCTTGCAGTTGATTACCCTGTTTGACATTACATTATCAATGGCACTATGCAATAAGTGTCGTACCTTGGCATCCTTAGCAATAGATGCTATATCTTCAGCAGTGTAATCACTCTTTTCCTTTGGTACGGTCTTTGCTGCTTCACCTGCAACTACAACAGCGAGCTTGGTAGGTTTGTGAGGCCCTTCCTTGATTCTATCAAGGTATTCTGGATCTGTTGCTTCCAGAAACATGGTCATCCTTACCTTCCATATGGGATATTCAGATGGTCTCAATATGGGAACTCTGATAGTCTCATATCGACTCTGAGTTGATGTCTTTGATGATTCCTCAGTTTTGGTAGGCTTAGTTGGAGTTTCTGTGTCAGACATGATTGTGTTTGGATCTTTAACTGTATGTGTGTTAACAGAAGGCTCTGATACCACTTGTTAGGTCACACTTTCACTGTAGAGGGGGTGAATACAGTGTTTATTACAATCAAATCAAACTTCAAGAACTTATGTAACAGAAAACAAACTTTATTGAAACAATAAACTCTGTTACAATCTGGAACTGTTATCTCTCAGTGATGAACAAAATATCACGAGAGCTGCTAGGGTTATAGTAAATAATATTCTCGATAATGATAACACTTATAGTGTAAATCCTATGTCTGTGTTTATATACTACACAGTTACAAGATAATCGCTAATTGATATGGAATATAATTCTGCTTCCTAAAATATATCAATCAGATATCTTCTATTCCAAGTATTCCATTCTTTATGGAATTCCTTCTTCATGCATATCTCATCTTATGTTTATCTTGATCTCCTTAACTTTAATCAGCTACTGTCCTTATCTGATCATCCTTCAACACTTAAGTTCTGATATCTATCTCCTGATGCTTATCTCCTGATAACATAAGTACTGATATCCTTAAGTTCTGACGTCCAGTATAAGTACTGATCAGTTAAGTACTGATTTGTTCTGTTCAAATAAGATCTGAAATCTAAACATAAAACATATTAGCCATGACATTATCAAATATATCTAACAGTATCTTATATAAAAGTCAGAATATATTACCAGGATGGTACCTTCACTCTACTTGGCAGGAACTTAATGGATACACTTTCAACCACAGAATTCAAAAGAGTGATTGGCTTGATGAAGGATAAGGACACAATTACAAGGGTTAGGAAGGCTGTGTTGTGTGTATAGGTGAGAGAAAGGGATGAAAGAAATGCAAGAAAAAGGGCTGAAAAGGAAGAAAAAGACAGAAAGTATGCAGAAGAGATTGCAATAATTGAACAAATGTCAAATGAGCTCAAGGCAAAGGGAATGAGTAGAGTTTCAAAGGATGGATATTTTCTGAATATCAAGATTGGTAGTTACTCAAGATTCATAGTTAATTACCTCAATGGATACAAACTGGATGATTGCCTCAAACTGGTAGAAGCCTTGAGAGGGACTCAAATTATTGAAGAACTCAATGTACTTATAAATCTCAAAGACCTCATCAGGAAGGAACCAGGATATGAGGATTTTACCTAGTTTTTGTTCTATTGAACCAATGTAATTGCTCAGAGTTTAAATGTTAAAAATTATTAAGCCTGTCAATTTTTGTACATTTTATTTCTTTTTTAACTTGGGGTTAGTCTTGTTACCAGGCATGAATTTGTGATAAACAATCTTCTCACAAATTGGGGCAGCTTGTTGTGCAAGACATGCTTGTACTATAACAAGACTAAGTCACATTGACAACCCCTAATATTTAGTTGAATGATAATATATATGTATTTTGTATTGTATTACTTGAGTCTGTAAAAATGTTAAAGATCAAACTGGAGTATTTTTCTGTAAACAGTCTCAAGTTTAAGAACAAACTCTAGAAGAAGATCAAGAAGATCATGCCTCAGAGAAAATGTGAAGAAGTTTGGATTTGAATAAATCTGTTTTAGGAAAAATGCTCTAAGTCAAGATATCTACAAGTCAGAGATCAAGTCATATAGGGAAGTCATTCAAGAACTTCCGAATGACTTATCTAGAAGTCCAAATTGGCTTATAGAGAAGTACCAGAGATATCGATAAGTCAAAATGAAGATATGATGATTGGAGATATCGACAAGTCAATTTCTCATTAGAGATCTCAGAGATATCCACAAGTCAAAATGTATATAGAGATCTCTGAGATATCATCAAGTCATTTTGTATATAGAGAACTTAAAGATATTGACAAGTCAAAATAAAGATATGAAGATTGAAAATATCGACAAGTCAATCTCTCATTAGAGATCTCAGAGATATTGACAAGTCAAAATGACTATAGAGATCTTAGAGATATCGACAAGCCATCTCTACATACAGAGTTTTGGAGACCTTGACAAGTCAAGTTCACTTATAGAGAACTCAAAGACCTCGTCAAAGACACTTATAAAGAACTCAGAGATCTCGATAAGCCACTATACTCATCGAGATGCCGGTTATCTATAAAACAAACTAGAAATCTCGATATGAACCTCAAGTACAGAATGCAGACCAATTAAAGATTCAATATTATCAATCAATAAATGATCTAATCAATTAGATTGAAAAGTCTAGAAAAGCAGCTTGAAGAGTGCAAGATCAAAGGCCAAGATTAACTGACAAAGGAAAGTTACATACCTACACGATTTGCAAAGATTCAATAAGCCAGAACTGGAAAGCTTTAGAGATAATTTAAAGTAGGGTCTAGTACATCTTATTGCATGTTGTGTAAATCTGTGTTTACTAATTTATAAAATAAATAGTTGTCCTTTGTTTTTAGTTGTAATAAAAAATAGATCTAGATTTTCTTTTAACTCTCTCAAGATAGAAGCTTAGTTCTTTACTAACAAAAGAACCCAGAAATTTGTAGCATGACATACTTAATTTTAATACAAAGTTAAGTGAGTTTTGAAAATACTGTGTTTGTTGTGCATGCTTTATTATTTCTATTTAAACACAATATCTCTACAAAGTAATCTGCTTTGTTCACCTTCCAAAATAGTTTGAAAAAGGCAAAAATATCCAAAACACATTCACCCCCTATGTGTTGTATTCAATATCTTACAATCTTTCTTTCTCTCGACTCTCTTAAAATACAAGCACGCCCATATATTTTGTATGATATTACAACGCTTTCTTTATTACTTATTCTAAACTGATAATTGACATCGTTTAATATCTTAGTATGTCTACCCTGTTGAATAATGATATATCATGCAATGTTTATAGTTTTATTTTTTTAGGCTTTGATGATTCCGATGATGAAAAATTTTTGGTTGTCTGTGATCTCGAGTTAAAGAATTTTCATATTAATCATAACTTGGGTAGTTTCAATATGTATGGATATACATTGATTAAAAATTGTTGTGTATGAATCGATGATATTTCATTCCAATTTCAGTGTTCCTGTGTTAAAATGTCAATACTATGTTCTTAAGTACATGATGACGGTGTGTAGTTAACAAATATATGTATGTTTATCATTATGCATAATGTATGCATTCATTGTGTTCTGGTATAAGTACTAATGTAGCGTTATTTGAATCGTTGCTTAGTCTTGTCCGTGTATGAGTTCAACTTTTTTTTTCGTATACTAACTTAATAATGATATATATTAATTTTCCAATCAAGATTTTCTAAATTCGTTTAAAGGGTAATAAATATTAGTTTAAAATTATAATATTTTTAAATCTCTATGAAAGAATTCATACAATAATTTATATGAACAATATAATCATTGTTCTTTAAATAACATAAAAAGGAACAAATCAAGTTATATAATTGAGTGAATTTATAAGTTATATTCATATAATGAAATTATTTAATATTAAAGTAATTTTAAACATATTCAGTTACCTAATCTTTTCATATCTCTGATAAAATATGATTTGATGATTTATCATGATTTTTTAAAACATGAAATAATTTATATCAATTAAACAATTGTGTGAGATTTAATATTTCATTCACAAAGTTTTGAATAAAATATAATGTTAATTATATCAAACAATTATATTTACTTATTTGTTTATAAGGGTAATGTATAAAATCGTTAAATGTGTCCGCTTGGCTCAGTTGGTTAAAATGGGGATAACTATCCTCTTGGTCACATGTTCGAATTCCACGGGAGGAAAATTTATGATTATGCCTCATGAGTCAGTGGTACCCAGTGCGCACCCGAAGGGTAGCGGCTGCGGGTTAACTACGATAAAAAAAATCATTAAATGTATAGTTTTCAAATTAAATTAACCGTGCCATTTTTTATAATTATAAAAATTTAATTTTCTTCTTCTAATTTTGAATAAAATAAATTAGAATTTAAAATCCAATTATTTTATAATTTACCATTATTAAAAAATATCAAATCCAGATTTACACATATTTTAAAATTTGATTATCATGCATGTTTTTCTAGCAAAATGGAATAATGAGAAAAAAGTTGATTAAATACCGCACTCATACTTTTACCTGAACGTGCAATAACTTGAATCAAGTTTTGGGTATTTTTCTAATAACCAGGCTAGGTCCTTAATAACTCACCAAAAATCAATCTAACAACTCAGATCTACGTTTTTTTATTAACATGAGATTTTAAATGCATCTGACGCACTAATTCATGTAAATGTAGAACGTTAGAAATACCCAGTCTCATTAAGATACTGTCATCATCAAACCAAAAAACAAATATACTAAACCTGAGAGTAAAAAAATATTTTATTTCGATAAGGCGTTGACACCTTTTATAAAAAAACGATCAAATTTTGAGTCTTTTTTAAAAATTAAGTGACATTCTGACACTGAGTTCAAAATAAGTTTAAATATATTAGTCCGAATAAATATTAAAAATAATTTTACTTGTGGTAAAACTTATAATTATATCTCATAATTGTTGACTTCTTTCACCTTTTATGGTTAATTTAACCAAATGACTAAAATATAATATTTTTCCTCTAAGAATTAATTTATAATTAATTTCTAACAATATAATTTTAATAATTAGTTTTTATTGTATATGTGTAACCACTTTAATAAATTTTCATATAAATTTATGATTATTACATGTGAATTTATTAAATAATTATAAATATCTAGTGAATATATTATAATAAACCATATATATAGAAATATTTATTACTAATATCATATCATTAAGTTGAATGATTTAAAAATAATAAGTTGACTATATACCATACATTACTAATTTATATTATGTAACGATATAGATACAAAATATTAATGTAAAAAAATGATTAAAAGTTATTTGTTATTCTCAATATATATAATTCCATATATTTACTTAAAATCATACAATATTTAATATGTGGATGATTAACAACACATGGTTTAATAGTTTGATGGTATGATAGTGAATTGAGCAATAACAAGACCTAAATTCGATCCCAACCAATAAATTTTATGTCATAGATAAAGTTTCTATGTGGCATTTCAAAATTAAGATTTATAAATAAAATGAAAACCTTCAATCGTACGAAACCTTTGTCTATAATTCTATGTGGCATTTCAAAATTAAGATTCATAAATAAAATGAAAACCTCAATAGTACGAAACCTTTGTACATAAAGTTGATATAAACTATATTTGTCGAATCTCTAGGGACGTGTAGTATAATTACACATCATCTATCATCGTATAAAAATAAATATTTTATTTATAACAATTTGAAATATTAATAACATACTATTTTTAAAATACATCAGTTATAGCCAACTCCATCAAAGTACTTCATGGTTCAACAAATTTTACATGTTCATTATTTTATATGATTTTAATCCATCATTTTAGCTAAAAATGCTAGAGATGCTTTGCGAGGACACAAAATAGAAGGAAAATTTGGGCTAAATAATTCAGGACAAGTTTTGCCAAAATTTATTTTTTGTAAGGAGGCTATCAACTCCCTCACAATGAGAGGCAAATAACTTTAAGAATACAACTCTTGCACCAGACTCGACAACTTTCTCCGTTTATTCATAGTTACACGACATGATGTTATTGGCATATACTCTTATATCCGGTATGTATTTACTATTTATTGGAGAATGTTTCACAGCTCTTTTAGTTTGTTCCCTGGTGGTGAACCGGGATGCTTTGCTCGTTTCTGAAAAAGTTTTCTGGATCAACTGCAGTTTTAATTTTAACAAGTCTATCGAAATTGGGGCCGAAATACTGCATCCCGTAGATCATACCCTGATCAAAACTTTTAATACCATTATCTGTCGTACCAATGTCCAAATCTCGGTAGCAAAGAAATGCACCTCTTGGATGCTGGGAGACATACGGGGTCATAAATTCATGTAAACTTCTAATGTTACTCATATACTTATTATCCGCGTCAGGCCCAGGTTCACTCCAACTAGTTGAATACTGAATTTTGTAAAGGTTGCCTGCTCGGTGAGGCATTGGCGTATCAGTGGCAGCAGGTTCGTTCATTTTTCCTCCGTAAGAATTGAAAACAAATCCAACAGTTCCCAGTTGAAGCATTTTTTTCCAAATTGCTTCCAACCCTTCTTTAGGAATCGGAGTTTGAACATAATCTGACTTCCTCTTCCCATAAGTCACTGATGAGTTACGTACAAGCAATGCTTCAGGGGCAGTGTTATTATCAAAATTCGCCCACCACAGCTTAGATTTGATCCATGTTGATTGCATGCAATCTGTATTCTTGAATCCTACTTGAGGAATTTCTTGATTCATAATTCCAACAAGCCTATTACAGTCACCAAGAAACTCACCAAGCAACGTCACTTTAACAGTTTTATCACCTGGTTGCAAAAGTAACCGAATAAATAGATCTGGATCCATCTTGTCTACTGCAAGTTGATACTGATAAACGATATCAGTTCCATTTTCCTCCAATGTTTTCATTATCTTAAAAGTTGTCACAACTTCAGGTACTTTCACCAAATGTATAGTGTAGGACAATATTACACCAAAACTTCCGCCACCACCGCCTCTAATTGCCCAAAAAAGATCCTCCCCCATTCCTTTTCTATCCAAAATTTCACCATTGACATTAACAATTCTAGCGTCGATTACATTATCAACTGTGAGTCCATATTTTCGTATCAACGTTCCATATCCACCGCAACTTATGTGTCCGCCAGCTCCTACAGTTGGACAAACACCAGCTGGAAACGCATGGATTTTACTCTTGTTCCAAATATTGTAATAAACTTCACCTAGTGTGGCTCCGGCTTCAACCACAGCAGTTTCAGTCTCCGGAAAAACATCAATTCTCTTCATGTTAAACATGTCGAGAATCAAGAAGGTCTCGTTGGACGTATATGACCTTCCATCATAATCGTGGCCACCACTACGAGTTTTTAGTTGAATTTTCATTTCCTTGGCACAGGCTATCGTGCTTTGAACATGCGAATCAATTTTAGGTGTCACAATAACAACAGGCTTAGGAGTTTCGGGTGTTTGAAACCGGAGATTCTTGGCAAGAGAATTCAAAACAGACGTGAACATCGGGTTGTGGGGACTAAAAACAATGGCTTTGGTGTCTTCATCAGATACGTTGTTTCTCGCTAGGCATTGGAGGAAGGCGTTTGGGTCTGGAGGTGCAGATGAGACATAACTGAGTGGAATAAGAAGCAGAGAAACAAGAAACAATGATGAATGTAAATACTCTGTTTTCATCTTTCAGAGTTTTTTCTCTGCAATAATATTGTACAAGTGAGACAATATTTAAATAACAGCAAGTTTCAGTTATGCTAGAAAAGTTAAGTTCTTAAGGGCCAAGGAATCCATTGAACGAATCACACACAAAAGTAATGGAGTGAAAAAAAATCTCCGATTGCCTTGTTAAATGTTAGAAAAAGTCACAACTTCCTTGTCCTGTTGGATAGTTTTACTAAAAATAGAGTGATTTAAAGTTTACAACAAAAGGGAGATCCCCTATGTATATGCAGATCACCAATAGTCCCTATACAAACGGAGATCATCAATTAAAACATCACAATTGATTCCAGAGAACATTTTTTTTTTGACAAATAGAACAATTTATTTGATCACTTGCATTTTTCAATAGTTATTATTCCTCCATTTATTTAAATTACCATACAAACTGTATATAAAAAGTTCTAAATGTTTCTTTAATTCATTATCATATAAACTTTTAAAACAATCATGCGACTTTTTTGCCAAAGTCATACACAATTATTATAATTTAGATTACTATTCCTCCATTAATGTAAACTACCATACACACTGTAAATATTTCTTTAATACATTATTACCATATGAACTTTTCAAACAATCATGGGTTTTTTGTGAAAGTTATACATAATTATTATAGTTTACGTTTCTATTCCTCCATTAGTTTAAATTACTATACAAACGGTAATATAAAAGGTTTAAAATGTTTCTTTAATACTTTCTCATACGTGCTTTTAAAACAATCTATGCGATTTTTTGTCAAAAGTTATACATAGTTATTATAATTTACATAAGTTGTTATTGTTTCTTTAACTATATTATTCAATTCTTTGATTATATTATTCAATTCTTTGATTATATTTTTCAATTGTTTCCTTATAACTCTCCTATCACTATTTGCGTAAGGATTTTTCTAAAGTTTGTTATTTTTTTGACTAATATGAAAAAAATTCTTGAAATGAGTAAAAGTCGAATGGGGACCTTGGCCTTTGAGATCCGGAATAAAGGAGTTGACACTGCGACGGGGATACGAAATCCTTCCATAGAAGAAATAAAGAAAATAGATAAAGTACGGACACTGTCCTCCCAAAAGCAAATAAGAGAGGAAAACGAACATGTTTGTTTGGGCCATCGAGACGCTTTCTTTATGCCCATTAAAGCACTTTGAGATGCTAATCCGCTAAAAATGATATGGAAAATTCGGAAGAAGTCATATACACAATGAGGGCGGGCTGTGAAAATACATCGGTTTCTTACTCTTGCAAAGGAATTCTTTCTTGGCAACTTGGACAACTTACAACGATATTTATCCCGCATCTCACTAGAGACTTGTTTTTCGAAAATTTGTAACAATGTCCACAAAGCCCTCCTCCCTCCTATCTCAAGAACAACTATACATATTCCAAGATGACCCAACAAAGCTACACCTTATTCCAAGGACAGCTATACTTTGGATCGGACCTCAATTCAGGTAGTTGTGGCAGGACTATACATTCGATAGCGATTGCCTTTCCTGACTATCGATCGGGTGTAAGAGAGCTGACCTTGAAAATAATTCTCACGAGAGCAACAACATTTGTTTCTCAGATGACCAAAAAGTAAATGAGAAATTTCAACTTCCAGGCCCTCACTAGGACCATTCCACCTCATTTTGAGATGGTTAAAATGCAACAAATTCGGGCTGTGTCAAGCTCAGTAGGGCTATTTCAATTATGGAAATTAATTGAGCTGCTAAGCATGATCACAGAGGTGGGCCTGTTGCAAAAATTATAGGTACTAGTTTTACATTAGAGTAGTGCTACATGTCCCATCCGTTTCCAAAATTCGTCCCAAATGACGTGACATAATATTTGTCACATTTTAATATGTGGACGCATATGAATGCATGCGGGATCTCATCTCATTATCGAGAAAGTTACCAAGTATTACTCTTCCACATCAGCATTTGGGAAAAGTTTTGAGAATCGTTTTGGGAACTCTAGCATTTCTCTTTACATTAAGGTATTCTCTTATTAATATATTGGCAAACTAGTCTCTGGATATTGGTAAGCTAGCTTGTATAGCGGCAGGCTTGTTATCTTTCTTACATAATTATGTTATCAATCTTGTACGATAAAGACATTGTTATATATATATATATATTGAATATATAACTACTTCACAAAAACATTGTTAATTCTTAAATCACATAAGCATATGAGAATTAACAATTAAATTAGGAGAAGGGTTTGAGAAAACAAACAGAGATTGGATTTAATCTCGAGTCCAGAAAACTGTCTCCTTAAAGCAGTTTCGCCCCGCACCATCCGTGTTTAGCGACCTGCTTCCCAGGATAAAACGAGATACTAGTATAATCGATAGATCGAATATACTCTCAGCGAACTTGAACTGAGCCCGAGAACTATCACCGGAATATTGGAAAAATTTAATACTAAAGAGACCGAGAATGAAAGAGATGACTCTTATTTCCTTGACTTAATAAAACTGGTGCCCTAAGACTCTATTTATAAAGAGAGGCTTGAAAGGACTTGTTTTTCTTTTCGATGTGGTACATGGTATTTATAAGAAAAACTCAGGAATAGGTTTGTGCTACTCTCGATGTGGTACAAAACCACTTTTCATATTAAAAGGTAAAACTTTGGAACATCAGTTCTCATTCACCTTTTACTCATTTTGAGCGTGTTAATATGCGTTGGAATCCCCTCGAAGAGAAGAATACGTTCCAATAAATACACACCACTAACACATAATGTGTCTCACTCATATAGAGTCTCAAAATGATTCACAACTTAGTCTAAAATACTAAGTTTGTCCAACAATCCCCCACAAATGAGATTGATGGTCCAGTAGCACGCACCACATAGACACCACATAGACAGACAGACGCGGAGCTTGACTTGGTGATAGTTCCGGCGGTCGGATATAGCATACGATAGGTAGAGAATGCTCCTTGAACCTTCGCTCGAATAAGTATATCGACTTTACTGGTAGACAGTATGACGCGATGTCCTTGAACTGTTCGACCGTTTGTGTAAACGATGACATACTCATCACTATATCTTTCCTGACTCATTCAGTTCTCATGATTATGTCCATTTTGGCCCTGGAACATCGTCCTGGTTCTGCAAGAGTTTCTAAAGAATTATGCCTCACAATTCTCCTTTGAAGCGGCCATACTTCTCTCTTACATAGGTGATCTTTATCTTATAGAGTAACCCGCGTTTACTTAACCGAATATTATGTATTCAAACTTGAAATCCCTGTATTCGTCAAAGATCATTAAAAGCATAAAGCTTAGCCTCGTACCTTACGGGTCTCACTGTTTCATCATCATAGAAATAGGCCAGGGGTTACCCCCACAGTGATTTGGTCATCATGATTTAGTTGTCCCATTGAACCAAGTTCTTGGGATCTCCAGTCAGCAAGGTTGGGTGTCCACCATGACGCCGTTAAGCAATAGGCAAGGCCCATTCCTCTCAATGATTTGACAACTATCTCTCGGTCTAACTAGATTCCCTTGACTTAAACAGATTCGCTCAGTTTAACCATCTGGTTAGTGGATCCAAACATTATCATTTAACTTTACATAGTCAATCATGATAATTCTCGTTGAGAATAGTTGTTTAATGGTATTATGTCCTCATCATAGATGTGAGACATACCATTTCATACACAATAATGTGATCTCCCAATTTGCATATTGATTACACGATATATGCATATTGAAGACACATTTTCCTTGTCATTTAGGAATATCCTTACAAAGTGGCTACTCGGCCTTTTAACTGCATTTATTTTATGCACCAGACTCGTATTCCATCATGAATCGAGCTAAGTTTAGGATTTCCATGACACGACTGCTAAGTATGAAATGTATTCTCGAATGACTTTTAAGTTCTTAAAGTCAAATATCTAATTTACATACTATATTCACATAGTACAATTAGATATCTTTCGTATTGAAGTCCAAGCTCACGAGCACATATCATACACCTTAAATCTCATTGCAATCACTTCCAAGTGACCAATTTCCATTGTACTCGTGCATCTACCCAGTTTACCAACTGTGTAGCCTATGTCTAATTTTGTACAATTTTAAAAAGTACAACAGACTTGCAATCCTTCTTGAGAGATCCTTGTTCATCTACGCTTGGATATATATAAATCCATTCCAGCTATGACAACTTTAGCTTCGTTGACCTCTTCAAAATTCACATCACCAACATGTGACATGTATCATCTAAAACTTTTAAAGTCACGAAGATTGTAATCTTCAAATCAAAACTTTTCAATCTCATCAAGATTTTCAGAGATGATCCTCTTGTCATTACTTCTCGTAATGATCAGATCACTCACATGCAATCAATTATGACTTGCATATCATGTGTAAATAACACATGCACACTTGTCAATTCTCTGATTTTGAATCAGTTTGACATCTCATATTGACATATTTCATATTTATGAAATAACTTTACTAGTTATTACTTAAGGCTTCACTTGTTATTGATATTACCAGCTTTTAGCGTCCCAAAAAACCAGCAATTTCAGTTTGCATCATTACCGAGTTTAAGCGTCCTTAAACTGGCAATCCTTATTCACATAGCAACCAATATTGAGCGTCCTCAAAATGGCAACCATGTCATTTATTTGAAGCCATTGCTTATCATAGCAATATCAAATTTAATATGCCATTATTTCGTGTCAATGTTGTTTCACTCAACATGATCACCGAAAATACAGATTTTCTACTCTTGCTTTATCTAGAGCAACCCTCGGGTTCATGTAAATAGATATTTCTCCAAATATCTATTTAGAAAGACCATCTCAATGTTCATTGATGCACTTTTAAATTTCACTATACGATAATTTTAGTATCATCTTAATGAACCTTATTCTCAAAACTCGAGAATATTTCATAAATTATATAAGGTCATCACTTTCGACTGTAATATTTTTTTTTTGTATCAGTCTGACCTTATACTTCCTTCAGACCCAGATATATTTTCCCAATTTAAAAATTCATCTGGGTCCTAATGCTTCTATCTCGTAAGAAGATCTATATATTTTTTTTTAAACAAGATTCTGTCAAACAGAACCACTCTCTCTATTTCTTAACATCCTTTCCCCCACAAAGGACATAGAGAGAACATGCACAATCCATTTTCTAGTACACGTGCTAGAAAATCTTGATTTATTGACTCTCAGTAATAGTCAAATTTTCTCTTGATATATTCACTTATCAAGAAATTATACGTGAAGCGCATTGCTTCTATTAAATTTACGAGTTCACCTTCAAGCAAATTATCAAGACATTCGGGACTAGCAATTATCCAAGTCTTTTGCTCTCTGCAGGTTCATCCTCACATTCATCCAATAACTCGTAAGTTCATTTAGATGACTTTTAATTACAGATCTACTAGGATCTACTAGCTTATCGCATAAGCATTCCTAAACTCTGTAATAGTATTATTACGAATCTCAAAAATTAGATTCATATATCGGATATTATTAGACTCAACCATTGTCTATGTATCCATCCAAAATATCTCAATTGATTTTGGATCTCATGCTACCAACAGAGGTATTGGTATCAAGTTTCGAGATACCCCCACATTTCAATTATTTTCAAGAATGTTTCATTACATTCCACTATTCATAGAAAATTCAATAATTTTCTATTTTAGATACCCCCACAATTTTAATATTTTACAGAATGTCAGAAAATATTCCAAAACAAATAGGAAATTTAATTATTTCCTTCTGTGGTATCATGTTTAAGGAACGATTAGCCCTTCGTAACTAATATCCTCAAATTCAGTGATAGTCTGAGCTGATCACAATCGTTTTGCATCTCTCTCAAAGCACAACTCAAGCCTGCATCTACTCCATTTATATAATGCGAGTAAGGTGCAACGACCTCATGAATATTCACGTTGCAAACAGAATTTGCCCGGTGATTATTCATCATCAAATTTATTCACAACCATCTTAATTATCTGTATTAAGTTGGATTTACCCTTGAGTTTATAGAGCACACATCTCTCTATTTAGCTTCAATATTGACTCGACTACGAGTACGAGTGACAAATGTTTTACTATCAAACTAGACAGTAAACACGTATCGTGTCACTACCTCTCATCTGAGCAGGTTTTACGTTATTCATTAAAACCTATAAGATTTTAATATCATGTTAAAAGAACTTCCCGTAGTTCTTATCATTAAAAATTCAATTACCGAATTTCTCGAAAATATTTACATGGTTCACACGAACCTACATTTATGGCTCACCTACTGGTACAACCAGAAAAGGCCCAAGGAAGAACATAAATCTTCAATAAACCCACATTCAGTGATCCTTGATCAACTGATGCGTTAGGGTTAACAACTTTTCGGATTCTCTCCGAAGTTCAGCATAAATACTGATATCAATATTCGCCGTATTAAGTATCACATGGATCACTATAATAGGCTCGTGTGTCACTGCCGCAGCAGACCGACACCAACACGTGAAATTACTATTTAACTGGAGGAAAAATCCAACCAGAAAAATATAATTTATGTGCCGACCCATAACCTGTACTCCAGGCCCATTAGGTTTTTTAATGTGGAGAATCCTGAGCAATTGTAAATCTGGTTCACTTCAGCTGCCCACCTCGTCACATTATTTAACAACAAACATGTTACTGCATTCTATCCAGTATTACAAGTTTGTGATATAACTCCATTATTAAAGATTAAACAATAATAATTGATGCCTTATCATCACTCAACAATGATTAAAAAATTAATCACCAAATAATCAAGTTCCATCATGAAGGGTCACATTTATGTAGCCATATCATTTAATTGCATAGCAATATCATGTTATGAACTTGCAAACATGCATGTAAACTATAGCATATATGATTCTTGTATCAGTGTACTAATAATTCCAAAATCAATTCAGAATTAAGAAATCAATCACCATGTTAACAAAACATAATAAGCTATCCATTAATAGCAAAAACATGGACGAATTATAAATTTGGGTTTAATCTACCAATTTATAATGATCAACCCGAAAGAGATGTCACCAAATATGTCCACTTGAATATAAGTTGATCATAAATCAATAACCATTAAAGCATCAATAGCCTTATAAGAAACCAATTATCCAACAACTTTGTGCTTACTTTTGCCTCGTACCTGTTATGCTTAAACAAAGCACCACTTAAAATCAAATTTATATTAATTTCAAGCACATGGCAACAAGTGATCAAAGAAATTAACGCACTAAATTTAATTTAATTAATGAGGCAAATAATGGCCACTCATATACCCATAAATAAATCCAATTTAAACAATCAAATTGACTTTTGCGTCTACTCACAAGAAAGTATGAAAATTGAAGAAAACTGCTTTAAGATTGTTATCAATCTTGTACGATAAAGACATTGTTATATATATATATATTGAATATATAACTACTTCACAAAAACATTGTTAATTCTTAAATCACATAAGCATATGAGAATTAACAATTAAATTAGGAGAAGGGTTTGAGAAAACAAACAGAGATTGGATTTAATCTCGAGTCCAGAAAACTGTCTCCTTAAAGCAGTTTCGCCCCGCACCATCCGTGTTTAGCGACCTTCTTCCCAGGATAAAACGAGATACTAGTATAATCGATAGATCGAATATACTCTCAGCGAACTTGAACTGAGCCCGAGAACTATCACCGGAATATTGGAAAAATTTAATACTAAAGAGACCGAGAATGAAAGAGATGACTCTTATTTCCTTGACTTAATAAAACTGGTGCCCTAAGACTCTATTTATAAAGAGAGGCTTGAAAGGACTTGTTTTTCTTTTCGATGTGGTACATGGTATTTATAAGAAAAACTCAGGAATAGGTTTGTGCTACTCTCGATGTGGTACAAAACCACTTTTCATATTAAAAGGTAAAACTTTGGAACATCAGTTTTCATTCACCTTTTACTCATTTTGAGCGTGTTAATATGCGTTGGAATCCCCTCGAAGAGAAGAATACGTTCCAATAAATACACACCACTAACACATAATGTGTCTCACTCATATAGAGTCTCAAAATGATTCACAACTTAGTCTAAAATACTAAGTTTGTCCAACAAATTACACATGGCAGGACTCGTCGAGACAGAATAACTGTATTTTGCCAATTGGTCTTCGCATTGGTGAAATATTGGTTTTCACTTCGAACATGCTGTTGTGCATTGGTCTATCAGAAAAAATCTATAAGAATCTAGATTTTTGTTGAAATGAATTGAGAAAGAACACAAATTTTTAACACAACTCTATAACTAATAACATTTGTATCTTTAAACAGAGAAATGATACCTGGCAAATAGTTTGATATTTGATTCTGCAGGGGTCCAATTGTTGTAGCAGCAAAATAATCTAGATATTGAGCTAAATACATAGGTAGCACAGATTGATAGTACTAATAAAATGCAGATACTCATGCATAAACCTTTGTATGCATGACAAAACTTTGCAATTCCTTTTGACTAAGAAGGTATTGAAGAAATTGTAAAACATTTGCACCATCTCCAAACATGGTCATCCCCAGTAAAATTCACAAGGATCATCAGTTTTTAAACTAAAGCAGGGGCAGAAATCCACGACATTTAGCATAATCCATTGAATGAAATTTTAAACTGTGATGAACAGCATCACGTCATGTTCATCATGAGTTTTCAACAAGTTGTCAAAAACTGATGCTTATTTCTTTCCCGCAACTCCTTCATTAATGTCGATCTAATAAAGAAAACAAATAAAATTATATTAGAGGCATCTCTAACAAAAAGTTGCAAGATACTAAAGAAAATTCAAGGTGACAAATTGAATCTTCACAATTCACAAATGTGCAGAAAGATTTAAGTTCCCAGAAAATGGACAAAACAAATTTGCACCAACTAAATGTATATAAAAATTGCAAAGGAATTGTACATGTGCTCTGTTGAAAGATGTGTTTAGGCTTTACCAGAAATGGTGAAGTGAACTTCTTTGCACTTATGCAATTCACGGTTGTTTTCCACAGAATTTGATTGATGCATGGTTAAATTCAATAATTGAGCACAATTACTAGGTGTGTATTCCAAATTAATAGTTGAATATGTATAAAAGAGCCTACCTCTGTCATAGCATGTTTGCGTCTCCTGATGCGTAGGTTACTGCTTTCTTCTTCTACTTCTACTTCTTCTTCTTCTTCTTCTTCTTCTTCTTCTTCTTCTTCTTCTTCTTCTTCTTCTTCATCTTCCGACTTGTAGTCCTCAATAACATTGACAACCTGAAATGTCGTAGTACTTCTTTTTTTTACAATAGGCTTTCTATTTTCATAAATATCAGACAGCAGCCGAAGCTTTCTCCTCTTCATCTTCCTACGAGAACGTGTTTTTGTGCGCACAACCGAATTTATGGTGACACCAGGATGAGTATTCTGAATTTCAGTAGCCACAGGGTTTTCTTCTGAAATTTCATATTTAGCAAATTCTCAAAAAAGAGAGGATTTATTTCTATTAAGAAATGTCAGAGGTTCAAAAGGAAATCTAAATGAAATGTAGTATCAATTACCTCTGATATGCACATCATCTAGTCCTTCACTCAATGAAAGAGCACCTTTGGGGTCCTCCAAAGGGTTTGTTTCCATCTGCCGGTTTTCTTCACCGAGTCCTATTCACAGCGTTAAGTTAAGTAAATAAACAAATTACAAAAAATTGTTACATAATTGGCCTAATTATACAATAAAATATTTAACAAGTTTGTGTATACGCGGGTGTTTGTCTGCGTGTAACATGTAATAATCTTTTTATATGTAGATAATTAGATAGTGTCTCATATACTATATATCCTGTACCAGTAGTGACATTTGGGTTCTGAATGGATGATGGGTTTGCTGTGACAGATTTATTTGCACAAGTAAGCGACAATTCCATATTGGCCGGAGCTTCATTTAAGTTGGGCAACACATCTATATTATCCGGAGCTTCATTTGAGTTAGGACATTCAATCATATCGCCCGGAGCTTCATTTATATTTGGAGAGTCGTCTATATTGGCTGGAGCTTCATTAGACTCTGGCAACTCATTCATATTGCCCGGAGCTTTATTTAAATTTGGGGAGTCGTCCATATTAACCAGAGACAAATCGTCCATATTGTCCGGAGCTTCATTTGAATGTGGCGACTCGTCCATATTGGCCAGAGCATCATTTGAATGTGGCAACTCGTCCATATTGGCTGGAGCTTCATTTAAGTTTGGTAACTCGTCCATATTGTCTGGAGCTTCATTTGAATTTGGTGAGTCATCCATATTGGCCGGAGATTCATTTGAGTTTGGTTGTAATGCAAGGAGCTCACCACGTTCCGCGTATTGCTCCCTAATTCTCTCAGCAACATATCTCCTGCATTACATTGAGAGTGTTAAATAAATAATATCAAAAAGATACATCCGGCCATTAGTAGACTTATGTGAACTAATTTTACAAAGGTTGCAATTGGATTGCCTCTGCCTCTAAGGGATGCAGGTGGAAATGAAATGCAACATGGCTGTAAATAAGGGTTTTTTCTACTTTTCAATATATATTCTTATGTGTGTGCAAGTAACTGATCAGCTTTATTTTTGCGCTAAATGTTTGATCAAACACTATTTGTCTATTAGAATGGCAAGAGTACCATAAACCTGTAACTGTTTTCTAATATAATCTTATTGTTTCCTTCAGTTTTAGCTTATTCAAGCGCTTGAGAATATGACGTTGATATTAGAAAGTTCACCTCAAATTGAAATCTCCTCGAATTTTTCTATGGGTTTCCTTTTTATTTGCACTGTCATCCTCAGATTCTGAGGATTCCCCTGAAGTATTCCTGCACACATGCATGCAGTATTTTTCATTTTTTTTTTGGGGCAAGTACACATGCATTCTTATTGCTGCAATAACTTAATTAAAAGATGACAAACCAATACGAGTTTGCGCTAAGTCACAGCAGTGCGCAATGGACAGCAAGACGGATCTATGTAGAGGCTTACGAGGACACGTGCTAGCTCCCTCAAAAAAATAATAAGTAACTTGTTTTATAATTCCTGGCATAAACGTGTTCATTTTATTGAGTATATATCCACTAAAAATGTTCAGTGTCCCTATATTTTTAGTGATCACATCCTATTTTGAATTATATTATGTTTCATTTACATTTGTGAGTGAAGATTAACTGGATGAAGAACCAAATTTTTTAGCATTTATTTATTAAAAAAATATAAATCTATACTAGAAGAGGTTAAAGAATATTACATAACTATATCTTGCATATGGTGCCTCCACAGAAAAAAATTCCTGCATCCGCCGCCAAGAAGACACAAAATATTTAAGTTCATAATATGGTCACCTGTTTGGCGAATGATCTTGACTGGTTCCACCATCTTGCTGTTTTGTATAACAGCGAAAATCTATGTAAATGGAGTCAATCTTAATAGGTGTTACTCTTGGTCTCGAAACACTTCTTCCAGGGTCATTCTTGTCCATGTCAAAGAAGAAATACCTGCAACATACAGCCGAATACAAGGATTATCAATGGTATACTGTAGTTAGTAGCACATCTGAACTAACAGATCTCATTTTTTTTAGTCAACCGCAAATATTCAAGTACCAGCGGAGCTCCAATGCCACAGAAATTTGTGGACTAAAGGTTCGTGAAAACATGTGAAATTTTGGGTAAATGACATGGATATAGTAGCTGCATGCAGCGATAGTGAGTTGGGGAACAATTGCTTTGTGTTGTGACACACATTTTATCGTTACTGGCCTCTTTATTAGTCCTTGGTAGGGCTGTTCACGAACCGAGCTGTTCGTGAACAAGCTCGAGCTCGGCTCGTTAAGAGCTCGTTCGGCTCGGCTCGTTAACGAACTCGAGCTCGAGCTTGAACAGAAAAATATGTTCGTTAAGCAAATCGAGCTCGAGCCGAGCTTTGGGTTGTTCGGCTCGAGCTCGGCTCGAGCTCGGCTCGAACTCGGCTCGGCTCGGCTCGAGCTCGGCTCGGCTCGGCTCGAACTCGTTCGTTAAAATTCAAAAAAATTCTAATATATCCTAAATATTTTTATATAGGTATGATTTTTTTTTTAAATCCGACTTAACTGTATTTTTTTTTATCTTCCAACGATCATTTTGCATACCATATGTGATATATTTTGAGGTGATTTAGAAATTTTATATTTTAGTTTCTAATTTTAAAATGTAGCTTCATAATTATATTTTAGTTAAGATTTTTTTTAAAATATTTTTCATCTATCCAACCGTATGTATGTTATAAAATATATATTTCAATGATATAACCAAAGTTTCACATCAAAAACAATTTTATTTGATTTTCTATTTTATGCTCAAGCATTAGTTTGACTATTAACGCTAACTAGGGTTTAATCCGGATTTGTTGTTTCGATTATTTTAAAAATACTTTATATCGATCCAACCGTATGGATGTCATAAAATATATATTTTATTGATATAACCAAAGTTTTAGATCAAAATAATTTTATTTGGTTTGCTATTTTAATAGTCAAACATTAGTTTGACTAGTCTTGGTAACTAATGTTTAGTCTTGTATTGGTGTCTCGATTTATTTAAAATTATTTCTAATTGATCCAACCGTATGGATGTCATAAAAAATATATTTTATTGATATAACCAAATTTTTAGATCAAAATAATTTTATTTGGTTTGCTATTTTAATAGTCAAACATTAGTTTGACTAGTCTTGGTAACTAATGTTTAGTCTTGTATTGGTATCTCGATTTATTTAAAATTATTTCTAATTGATCCAACCGTATGGATGTCAAAATAAATATATTTTAATGATATAACTAAAGTTTCAAATCAAAATAATTTTATTTGGTTTGTTAGTTTAACAGTCAAGTATTAGTTTGACTATTACCGCTAACTAGTGTTTAGTCCTGATTTGTTGTTTTGATTATTTTAAAAATACTTTATATTGATCCAACCGTATGGATGTCATAATACATACATTTTATTGATATAACCAAAGTTACAGATCAAAATAATTTTATTTGGTTTGCTATTTTAACAGTCAAATATTAGTTTAACTAGTACTAGTAACTAGTGTTTAATCCTCTATTAGTATCTCGACTTGTTTAAAATTATTTTTAATTGATTCAACCGTATGGATGTCAAAATTAATATATTTTAATAATATAACCAAATTTTCAGACCAAAATAATTTTATTTGGTTTGTTATTTTAACAGTCAAGTAGTAATTTGACTATTACCACTAACTAGTGTTTAGTCATTAATTGGTGTTTCGATTTTTTTAAAAATATTTTTCCTCGATCCAACCGTATGGATGTCAAGATATATATATATTTTAGTGATATAACCAAATTTTAAAAAAAAAATAAATTTATTTGATAAGTTATTTTCACAGTCAAACATCGGTTGACCAGAATTTTTTCTGGCTCGGCTCGGCTCGGCTCGACTCGGCTCGGCTCGTTTATGTTCGCGAACAAGCTCGTGTTCGGCTCGTTAGTTAACGAGCTCGAGCTCGAACACGTTTTTTGTTCGATTAGAAAGCTCGGCTCGGCTCGGTTCGTCAGAAAAAAAATTAAAGCTCGGCTCTGTTCGATCAAAACTCGGCTCGGCTCGGTTCGTGATCAGCCCTAGTCCTTGGTCCCCTAAAAAACACTATTATTATCGAAATAGAATAAATCCAACAAGACCCAGTCCATGTTATGTCCACCTTACAAGGAAAAAAAGCAACGTACAATAAACAAGCCAGGTTAAGTAGGCACAGCAGCCATCGGCTTGAGTTGGCTCACACACAACCCAGGATCGGCGATGAGAATGTACGATAAGTATGATAAAGTACATAGGGAGAAAAATAGTATTTTAATATAATATGACTTGATCTCAATTATCATAATATAAAATGAACTTATATAGTCAATAATCAAATAGTAATTAAAAAATCATTACAAGAAAATTAATATAATAATGAATTATTTAATAATATTATTATATATATGTTAACGATCCCTTCAAAATCACGATAATAAATCCAAAGTTTACCAAACAAGAAATGGAGCCACACAGTCAAACAAATCCAAATTACCAACAACAAAAAGAAGAGCATCAAGAAACATAGTCATCCAAAATATCAAAAACTTCCAAGCAAATCCAAAATTGAGCACACATGGTGCAAAATAAGAGCAAAGATGCAAACGCAAGACAAAAGAAAACAGAGTATCTAATCAGGAACACAGAAAAGAACCATTTTATATCACCCAATAATCAACCAAAACGACTTCAAAAGTAAAACAAATTTGCTACCACCAAATTCGAGTCCAAAACCAAAATCAAACCCAGTAACCAATCCAAACAAACTCCACAAAATCAAATCTAAGTCAACAAACTGTATTCAATTCACAATCAATTAAAATTGTATTCAAATTCTAACTATATCCAGGTTAAATCAAGTCCCGTGAAGGACCAGTATGTCTAGAGCACTATATAAACTAAACCAGTGTGTCTCGAACACCAAATAAACTAAATCCATCTCGTGAAGGGGCAATGTGTCTAGGACACCAAATAAACTAAATACGTCACTCGAAGGGTCAATGTGCCTTGAGCACCAAATAAAAACTAAATCAATCTCGTGAAGGGCTAATTGTGCCTTAAATACCAAATAAACTAAATCAATCCCGCAAATAGTCAATGTGCGTAGAGAACCAAATAAACTAAATCAATCCCTCGAAGGGCAAACGTGACTAGAGTACCAGATAAAATAAAATAATCATACGAATGACCAATGTGCCTAGAGTACCAAATAAAAAAAACAAAGAAGATATACATATGTGCCTAAGGCTACTCTCATCCTAGATTACGAGAAAGAGAAAAGGAAGATAAAAAGGAAAGATAGGGAAAAATAATATTATTAATGAACCAATATCATCAAATAAATGCAGAGTGTGTTTATAAGAGTCCCAGCCATAACCTGCAGAAAAAATTTCAACCAAAATAAATATTGTTTGCCCAAGAGAAACCCGACCAATTTGAAGAAAAAATAATAATCATGATCAAAACTCAAAATCATCCAAGAACAAAAAAACAAAACCGATTTAGAGAAGAAGACGAGAAAAAACTAAAAAACGAAACACATATTTTAAACACAAGTGGAAGCCACTACAAACGACTCTCCATCAATCTATCCCGGACCGAATCATAGCTTTCGAAACCATCAAAGTATAGCGAGAAAAGTATGATTTTATTATAATACGATTTTTTCTCGATTACAATATAAGGGAACTTATATAACCAACAATCAAATAACAATAAAGAAAAATATCCTAACAAGAAAACTATTATAATAATAAAATTATCCAATAATAATAATATTATATATATGTTAACAAAAGAGACAAGGAAAAACGAGAATGTAAATATAATTGAACTTTATTGGTAAGCAAGGTATGCATCCTGTTATTGAATATGTATTAATCATAAACATTTTGTATCAAACATCAATATATAAAAATTTAAACCCGATTCTCGTTAAAAATACCGTACCCTGAGCAAAGAGATAACCAAGGTTCTGCGATTTGATTTTTCATAATCCAAAAATTATTAAAAAATGGATAAGGCTATAATAAGCTTAGAACTTACTAAAAACACTTATCTGAGTTCAAATATCCCCTAGTTAAGTAATTAGTGTTAAGATAATACAAGTCCACAAACAACTAATGCAAAGCACATCGAGTTGACATGTCTACTCATGCTTCCAATTCCTTTCAAATCAGTAAGTAAAGTAAACAAGAACACAAAATGTAACGTAGAAACAACAATGTCTCAACTTAGATTTTTAATTAAAATACTTATTAATAATACAATTAATCAATAATAAATCAATGATATTCTGACCCATACTTAAGCTTTACCATACTTAATTATCTCATAAACTATACGTAGTACATAATTACATAACTTATATAGGTGTCCCAAATTACTCAACATCGCCTATGATATATATCATGTTTAATAATTATCTATAATTATCTACACATACAAATAATATTACTCATGTTTGTCTTGTAATCTAAATCTCAAACTCATACTACCAATAAATCATAATAATTAAATCTCGAGGCCTTGGAGTGATTACGTATTACCCAAGTACAAGTTGCATATAGGGAAGAATACACTGGGATTTTGAATAGTTGAATATCACGATAAACCCGAATTTTTATTAATACTTATGATTATACCTTGCTAGTCAAAAAAATGCTGAAGAAAATTTCTACTTTTTATTATTAACTATTTTTCTTTGAAACTTAATTAATTAAAAAGCAGATGAAAGTTTTTCAAAAAGGTACTCTAAATAAAAAGTTAGGGAGCCACTTCAACTTTTTTTGATAATGTTCGGACCTACCAATGCATGTTACCTTTTTAGAATCTTATATTGCATTCTTAAAAAAAAGATATAAATTGAGACATTGATTAATCATTTAAAATAAAAAATATTTTCCGAAATTCGAAGGTCACTTTAGAATTTTAATTCAGGGAATACTCAAATTCTAAGAGCAAATCCAATTTTGATGCTAAAATAAGTATAACTATTGCTATATTTTAAAATCGAAAAGTTAATCTTAATGTTTAATAGAACTTGTGCTCCAACATATTATTTTAAAATTACACTAAACGCATACAAATAAAGTTATATCTGAATAACATAAATCTTAAAGTGCACAAATTCTATTGATACATTTGTTCAGTTACATACTTATGTGACAATTTTAGCAGTATCTATACTTGGTTCTAAATTTAGCATCAATTAGGGGTGTAATCGAGCCGAGTCGAGCCGAATATTGTCAGGCTCGGCTTGAGCTCGATTAAAATAGATCGGGCTCGAACTCGAGCTCAAACTCGACCGACCCTTTAATTTCAAGTTCGAAACTCGGCTCGTAAAAGGTTCGGTAGACTCGAGTTCGACTCGAAAGCTCGAATTAATTCACCAAATATTAACAAAAATTCAAATTATGATCGGTTCGACTCGAGTTCGGCTCGGGTTCGACTCGAATTCGGCTCGAGTTTGACTCGATAAAAATAAATAATATATAAAAAATATTAAATATTTATATAAAAATATATTTATAATTAAAAAATAAAAATAATAGAGGCTCGATAAGGCACGCGAACCTTACGAGCCGAATAATTTGAAACTCGAGCTTGGCTTGGTTAAAAATTAGAAAAACTCGAGCTCGAGCTCGGCTCGACTATTTTCGAGCCGAATTCGAATTTTTTACGAGCCGAGCTCAAATAGCTCACGAACAGTTTGGCTCGTTTACACCCCTAACATCAACTATATCACTTTTCTATTTTTTCATCCATGTATAAAACTTCATTAGAGTGTAGTTTTTTTTGGATGATATATTATCGCAATAATACCACTTTTAACACCGTCATTGGGCTTAATCTAAATAGGCATAAAATAGATTACAAAGTGGATCATTGCTAGATCAAGCTAATAAATCATTTCAGTGGAATATCATTTACGATTTCATAGGTCTAGACTCAAACACGTAAATCCACATAAATGAGTAAATTATGATGAACATAATATATTTTTTAACTACAATCACCTGATTTGATAAAGTATTCCAGACGAAGTAAGTTGAGCAAGAGGAATGACGTTTGATACCTTGAAGATCTATTAAAAAAATTTGAATTAAAAATCTTACACAAAATTTACAAGAATCGTCAAATTTAAATTCAATGAAACAGTATTAACAAAAAAAAAGAATACCTATGAATGTAGAGTATAAGATCAATCTCTTCTTAAGTGATCGATCGGAGCCACTAATTGATGAGGTAAAATTGATGAGGTACAATCTTCAATAAAATTTATGTAATTGGATAATTGTAAATGTTGGGCGAATCACGAGAATTCTTCGTCCTACATGTAATGATTATTATACTGCTAATGGGCCTTATACGGTGCCCGTAAGTCCAATACTTAAAATGTAATTATGATCAAGAGAAAATATGCACTCCTTAAATAAAGGCCCAATAAATTTTTTAAAAAAAACCTGTAAAAATGTTAATTTTATGAAAAATATATATTCGCGGAAGAGCCTTGTAATGTATTTATATTATCATAAACTTAGAATTGTTTTCTTGTGGGTTCGAGAAGTTATGATGTGATCTAAGATTGGTTCGCATCACTCAAAATATGTCTTAATTTTTCTATTTGATCTAATTTTATGTTGACAATATTAGGAAATGTGGATGCATCTTCCAAGAAGAAAAAAATTAACAGGGGACACAATTTTCTTCCCTTAAGGTCCTCATTTAGTCAACAAGCATGATATGGGCTAAAAGTAAACCTTAAAGACATAATTAATATTTTTTATTAGACCTAATTTGGTCTAAAAACCTAGGCCTAGTGTTATATATTGAATTCTCAATGATCAGAAAAAGTTTAAGATCTGGCTGTTCGGATGTCATCAGGATCTGATGTACCGTCAGGATTTGGTATGTTATCAGCATTTGCATGACATCAGTATTTGAAGACAGTCAGCATTAGAGGATTTGTTCTGTTCCTTATAATGTGAAGCATATATAAGTTATAAGACTTTATCTGTTTAGTTTAAGATATGTATCAGTTTCAATTAGTTCTTGATAATGCATATCTTAGATTAATATGTTGTAGCTGTGTAGTATATAAACACAGTTTAGGTCATCACTTAGTGTACAACACTCGAGGATCATTCGACCTAGCAGCTATCAAGAACATCAGTATTTCTTGAGAGAATTTTGTAACAGTTTTTATTAGATATATAAAAAGCTGTTATATTTTATTACTTATTCGAAATATTTATATAATTGTATCCAACCCCCCTTAAACAATTGTATCTTTACTAGACAACAATTGGTATCAGAGCACACTGATAAATTTACAATCAGAAACGATCTAAACATGTCTCTGAATAAGTATGAAAGCATTAAAATTCCCATTATGAAAAAGACTGAATATCCAACATGGAAGGTGAAGATGCTCATGTACCTGGAAGCTACAGATCCAGATTATCTAGACGTAATCAATGATGGATCCTTCATGCCAACAAAACTAGTGCCTACAACTCCTACTGTTGATGAAACTATCAACTGAAGGAGAAGACAGAATGGACACTAGAAGAGAAAGTAGCTGTGCTGAAAGATGCAAAGGTAAGAAACATTTTGCATAACAGTCTTGATTCTGTGATGTCAAACAGGGTCATAGCCTACAAGACTGGCAAAGAAATCTGGGATGCTCTTGAAATGCAATGTCAAGGAACCATGGTCATCAAGAAGAACAGAAGGGTTGTTCTGATTCAAGAATATGAACACTTTGAGGCCAAGCCTGATGAAAGTCTCACTGACATCTATGATAGATTTCTGACTCTGCTAAACAATCTGTCTTTGGTGGGAAAGGTGTATGATCGAGAGGACTCAAACACCAAGTTTCTGAGAGCCTTGAGTGAAGAATGGGAGACTCAGACTTCAACCATTCGACATCAGTATGATCTGGACGTAATTACTCTGGATGAAGTCTATGGCATGCTGAGAACTCATGATTTGGGAGGTTTAGCAAAGGAGAGAGAGGAAAAACAATAAAGGGAAATATGTTGCTTTGAAAGTTAATGATAAAGCTTCAAAAGAAAAGTCTGTTGGAGCTGTAAGAAAGAAGAACAATTTGCCAAAATTAGATACTGATGATTCATCATCAAATCCTGATGATGATACTGATTCTGAAACCAATGAGAACATGACAGATTCTAATATCATGCAAATGGCCGCATTGCTGGTTAAGGGCTTCAGGAGAGTGCAATTCAAGAAGTCTAGGAACAACAGAAACTTTAGGAAGAAGTGCACTGGAGGTGAAAAGAAGTCAACTGGGAGAAAAGATGGAAATGACTCTAAAGCTGGGAAGGTAGACATGACAAAGATCAAGTGCTACAACTGTGATGAACCTGGTCACTTTGCCTCAGAGTGCAAGAAAACAAAGCATGATAAAGGGAAGAGAAAAGCCCTGATCACTTCAAGCAAGAATTGGATGGACTCCTCTGACTCTGAAGATGAAAACACATGCTATACACTGATGTCCAGTCTTGATGATCCTGCTGCTTATGAGCCTAAGGTACAAACTCCTTTCTTCTCTTTTGATACTGAAAATATATCTGAATTGAAATCTATTCTTAAATCTTTGCATGGTAGTTTAAAGAATAAGACTTTAGAAAATGATAGACTTATAACTAAAATTAAGACTTTGAAATCTAGGAATGATCAGTTAGAGTCTGACTTAATTCATCAGATAGATTTGAAGAAAGAATGAGAGAGAGCTAAACATACAGTTAATATTCTTGAGTCTAGATACAGTATATTAGAAGAGGATCTAGAAAATGAGAGAAAAACCTTTAAAGCCTAGACTGATTAGGGCAAAAAGGGTTCAATATCAGTATCACAAGAAAAACTGGTAAATGATAAAACTCAAAGAAAGAAAAGCAAGGAAACCATTAAGTCTGTTAAGAAAGAAATGAATATAGGACTTTTATCAGCAAGACAATTGAAAAAGAAAATATCTGAGGTTACTGACAAACCTCAAGTAAAGAGTCCTAAAAGAAACAGGAATGGTAAGCAAGGTATTTCTAAGGATTCAAATTACAAGGTTATTCCCAATGCTCCTAGGAAAACTTGTTTTAACTGTGGAAATACTAATCATCTTGCTATTGATTGCAGAAGGAATAAGAAAAGGAAAACTGCTATTCCTGAGTCTGATTTTAGGGGTAGATCAGTATTTTATAAATCACAAAATCCTTGTTTTCATTGTGGTAGTAGTTGGCATTCGATTTATACTTGTAGTTCTTATCACAAGTTGTATCACAATTACTATGAACCTTTGCCTAAGTTTAATAAAGTTGTTTGTGTGATTAATTCTGTTGGTTTTACTAAACTTGCTTCTGACAAGACAAATCCTGACAAAGGAAAGAATGTCAAAAGTACTCCTGACACACAAAGGCTTAAGTTGTCCAAAAAGAGGGCCCAATAAGTGTGGGTCCTTAAAAATCCTTCGAATTAATTATTCTTCTGATTGCAGGGTAACAAGAAAAATACACTTGTCTTGGATAGTGGATGTTCAGGACACATGACTGGAAATAAATCCCTGCTGTCAGAATTTGAGAAGAAGGTTAGCCTAGATGTACCTTATGGATATGGAAATGTAGGACATACTCTGGGATATGGCAACTTGATAATTGGAAAGGTAGCAATAGAGAATGTAGCTCTGGTGGAAGGACTAAAGCATAATGTTCTGAGCATCAGTCAAATCACTGACAGAGGTTATCATGTTGTATTCTATGACTCACACTGCGAAGTGGTTCATAACAAGTCAAAGAAAATTGTCTTGATAGGATACAAACATGGTAACATTTATGAAGGAAGGCTACATGAAAGTCTTGAAAAGAAAGCTACTTGCCTTATCTCTAAGGCATCAGTAGATGAGAGCTGGAACTTGCATAAGAAGCTCTCACATCTCAACTTCAACTCAATCAATGAACTTGCCAAGAAGGAGCTTGTAAGAGGATTGCCAAACATGCTATACTCAAGTGATGGTCTTTGTGATGCTTGCCAAAAGTCTAAACAAAGAAGAGTGTCTTTCAAAAGCAAAATAGGATTCTCTATCTCTGATCCATATCACATGCTGCACCTGGACCTTTTTGGACCAGTTTACATAATGTCCATCAACAAGAAAAGGTACACACTTATAATTGTTGATGATTTCACTAGATATACATGGGTCTATTTTCTACACAGGAAAGATGAAGCTTCAGAAATTCTTCTGGACCACATAAGGAAAATTGAAAATGGTTCTACTCACAAAGTGAAAGTCCTGAGAAGTGATAATGGCACTGAATTTAAGAACTCAAAGATGGAGGAATTCTGCAAGTACAAAGGCATAGAGCAACAATTCTCAGCTCCTGGTACTCCTCAGCAAAATGGTGTTGTTGAGAGGAAAAATAGAACCTTAATTGAAGCTGGCAGAACTCTGCTAGAAGAAGCAAAACTACCCACTTACTTCTGGGATGAAGCAGTAAACACAACATGTTATACTCAGAATGTCACTCTGATAAATAGACATGGTGTTACTCCTTATCAAATGCTAAAAGAAAAGAAGCCCAGTCTCAAACATCTTCATGTATTTGGATGTAAGTGCTTTATTTTGAGAACTCATACTGATCAGCTTGGAAAGTTTGAATTAAAGGCTGATGAAGAAATCTTTGTTGGATTCTCACCATCAAAAGCTTACAGAGTGTTCAATCTAAGAACACACACTATAGTAGTCTCCATCAATGTATCTTTTGATGATAAGAAGATTCCTGGTTTTGAAGAAGACACTCATGAAAGTTTAATCTTTGCAAATGAAAAGGCATTATTGGAATCTGGATCAAACTCTAATGAACTGTCAAATCCTGATGATCCAAATCCTGACACTCCTTCAGATTCTGAAGATAATCATTGCGCTAATGAGCCTGCACAAGTTGCGGGGGAGCAACAACAAAGGTCAGCTGATGATACTAACACTAAAGAATCATCTCAAAGTTCTTCTCAATCTAATGCTGATTCAACATCAGAAGAACATGAGTCAAGTCCCAATAATTCATCAGGAAATAACCCAACAGATTCAGGGGGAGCCTCAAATGCATTTGACGAGGCATATAATTCAGGGGAAGCATCTAGTTCCAGAAGGATACTTCAAGTGCCAGAAAATGGACTAAGGATCATACTCCTGATCTGATCATTGGAAATCCTGATGATGGTGTAAAGATAAGAAGTACAACTCAGAATGAATGTTTATATCATAATCTACTTTCAAAAGAAGAGCCAAAGAAAGTAGAAGATGCACTCAAGGATGCAGATTGTGTCATGGCTATGCAAGAAGAATTGAATGAATTCGAAAGAAATGAAGTGTGGAAGCTAGTGCCTAGACCTAAGAACAGGTCAATTGTGTGCACAAATTCGGTCTTTAGAAATAAGACTGATTCTGATGGAACAATCATCAGAAATAAGGCAAGATTGGTGGCAAAAGGATATTTCCAACATGAAGGTATTGACTATGATGAGACATTTGCTTCTGTTGCTAGATTGGAAGCAATCAGAATCCTCTTAGCATATGCTGCTCACAAGAAGTTCAAAGTCTTCCAGATGGATGTCAAGAGTGCATTTCTCAATGGAGAACTTGAAGAAGAAGTCTATGTTGAACAACCACCATGATTTGTGGATCCTAAACATCCTGACTATATTTACAGACTTGATAAAGCACTCTATGGACTAAAGCAAGCACCTAGAACATGGTATGAAACCCTTGCTTTGTTTCTACTTGAAAGTGGATTCAAAAGAGGTACAATAGATAAAACCCAGTTTTATCTAAATAAAGGTAAAGATTTGCTTTTAGTTCAAATTTTTGTTGATGATACCATTTTTGGATCAACTAATCAAATACTGTATAATAAGTTTTCAAAGTTGATGCAATCAAGATATCAAATGAGTATGATTAGAGAGATGAGTTACTTCCTAGGCTTGCAGATTAAACAGACAGAAAATGGCATCTATATCAATCAGTCCAAGTACATAAGAAATCAACTAGAAAAGGTTTAATATGCAAGAAAGTGCAACTGCAAGTACTCCTATGGCAACTGCTACAAAACTTGATCCAAATGAAGGTACAGTAGTTGATGTGACAACTTACAGAGGTATGATTGGATATCTGTTATACCTAACTGCTAGCAGGACAGACATTATGTTTGCCACTTATTTGTGTGCAAGATTTCAGGCAAATCCAAGGGAGCCACATCTTATTGCAGTAAAGAGAATTTTCAGGTACCTCTAGGGTACTGTTTCTCTTGGACTTTGGTATGCAAGAGAAGCTAATTTTGCATTATGTGGTTATTCAGATGCTAATTTTGCTGGATACAAAATAGACAGGAAAATACATCAGAAAGCTGGCAGTTCTTGGGAGGCAGATTAGTCTCATGGTTCAGCAAGAAGCAGATATCTATTTCTACTTCAACTGCTGAGGCTGAATATATTGCAGCTGGGAGTTGCTGTGCTCAGTTGTTATGGATGAGAAATCAGCTCATGGATTATGGATTATCATTCTAAAAAATTCCTATTTATTGTGATAATCAAAGTGCTATTGCTATGACATGAAATCTGGTGCAACACTCTCTTACAAAGCACATCAGTATCAGATATCACTTCATAAGAGAGCATGTCATGGAAGGAACCATAGAGCTTCATTTTGTTCCTACTGAACAACAGCTGGCTGATATCTTCATAAAGCCATTACCTGAAGCAACATTTATAAAGCTTGTGAATGAACTTGGTATGGTTAATTGGGATAAGTAAATTTTTATTTTATCTATTTGATTAAATCCTGATGTATATTGATCAAATCCTGATATGTCCTAAATGCTATGATTCTTAGATATTAAGCTAGAAATATTTGATGTATTCTATTTTATATGCATGATAAATTAAGTGAATTTATTTGCTAATTGTGCATGTCCGATTAAATATATCATTGCCATCATTACACATCGGTCTAGGGAGACGCGCCTTAAAAAGAAATCTTTTGGTTAATTTATTAAGTTAACTCTTCAGTCTCTTAGTCTCTTGATATTCTTTTGGTTATTTAAATGACTGCTCATCCTTCAGTAAAAACACATCCTTTCATTTCTCTCAAACAATGGCAAATCGCAGCTGGTTTTACTTCTATGGCACAAGTACTGTGACCATTTTTTGAAATAGAATCCAGACTTCATATCCCATCAACAACATTCCATACGACATTTGGCTTCAACTTCCAGACAGCATCAAAAATGATCTTTTGTTTTTCCAAAGAGAATTTCATCTCCACTGTCACACCCCGACTTAACAATATATATAATACAAATTGTTACAATAGATAACAAAAGAAAGTAAATACAACTGAAATATAAGATCTTACAGTTTAGGGTTTGAAACAGCCCAACACTATTAACTATTTCAACCTGATTTCTAATATCGAGTCCTCACACAAAATGATCACTAATCTACCTGAGCTCGAACATATGCATCGGCATCACAAGTCTTACGCATTGTCTGCTTGAATCTAACCATATTTTCTAGCAGAAATATCAGGGTGACAACAAGTAGTGAGCCAAATGCTCAACAAGTGCTATACAATACAATACAAAACATAAATTGATAAGAATAACAATGTGAAGGTAGAGCTAATAATAGCAAGGGATAAACTTTTGAGTGATGGCATCATTTATTTGTAACAAAACCATTCAAACCATTTCCTTATCAAAAACCATTTTATGACGCTACAGATTACAACCGGTGATCAGCCGCGAAGTAATCCCGAACCTCGCTGGGTTCTAGAACATTAATGAGATCCCTAGACAACTTTTAAGCCTACAAATTAAGAGCGGAAAGGACTTGCGTCTCAGTCCAGATCCACTATTTAAGAAAACATTTGTCCCCCTTTGGGACTCGAAGTCAAATTTTAACCTTTTTATTTTAAAACTGATGCCAATTGCTAATTACCTACTAAAATAGTAAACATTTTTTAACAAGGTTTTAGATTAACTTTGAAGCACTGGATTTCAAGGTCATGATCCACTAGACTATACTTTATCAAGAAAAATTGCAAGGTTTCCATATACAAGCATTTTGACAAGGAGATTTAGCAAGGTTATCGGATGGTATGAAGGAACAAAGTCAAACTAGGTACAAGGTAATGGTTCCAGATAAGACATAGGTGTTAAAATATAAAGAAGGTGATCATTAATGGTTCCAGATAAGACATAGGTATTAAAATATAGAGAAAGTGAGCATCAGCTCAAGGTACAACATAGTATCATACTTTAGGGTAATGATAGGGTTATCAAACAATTATGAACAATCGTTAAGGAATAACTGACTTTTAGGTATCAAGATAAGGTTACTGAGTATAAATTGCACATGGTTCAACATACAATTACTTTGGTATACTAGCATGATAGGACTTTGGATTTACTTGCATAACAATCTTCTAGTAAAGTTAAACTACTTGAAATAAATACTAGAGGGTTCATGTCATTTTTATATAATACAAAGATAGATTTGAAACCACTTGGTTCATGTATATCAAGGTGAATTAGAATACTCACATCATATATATAAGAAATGGTTATCACACACTTGCAGTGTATACGAAAAGACAGGTTGAATCACTTGCCTTGAGAAAGGCTGGACTTGACTGGCAGGTTGAAGCAACTGGAAGCTTTACTCGACCTTAATGGCAAGTTTACCCTCGTATCGAGATCCTACATCAATAATAATAACCTTATTATAATATATTCTTACCAACTCAACCTATTTATAAACCAAAATTTAACACAATGGCACTTAGGCCTATATACACACAATTTACAATCACCTTATAATCATAATAGCACACATAGCCACATATGCTCACATACCATATTTAAGTACCAAATAATATCACACACACTATATTGC
This sequence comes from Apium graveolens, assembly GCF_009905375.1. Taxonomy (NCBI): domain Eukaryota; kingdom Viridiplantae; phylum Streptophyta; class Magnoliopsida; order Apiales; family Apiaceae; genus Apium; species Apium graveolens. The sequence continues at coordinate 96,785,852 of NC_133657.1, read as the reverse complement.
ATCACTAGGCTTGGATGATCTCACTCCACTTACTTAAGTCACTTGGTCGCTAACTAGACAAAAACTCCAAATTTTGACCTCCTAACTCGAAGTGCCTTTACTAAACCATCCAATTCCTATTGACCGACTTGGGCCTTTCACTCTACTGACTTTATGATATCTTGCAACTATGGTGGTCAACCAAAACTTCACTCCTAAGTGCTCTAAAACTATGTGGTAAGTGAATATGCTCATCATAGTAAATTTTAGAGTTACATCTATGATTTCTTGGGTGCATTTGACACTCTTACACTTCAAGTTTACCTCCAAAACTTCTACACTAGACTCTCCTGATCATAAGCCAACTCCAAACTTGGTGTGGCTCAAGGGCCTAGCTTGGGCCTTTCTAGGCCTAAGCTTAAAGTCTACGCTTCCCTGTTTTTCTGGGCAGAAAAGGGTCATAATTTGAACTAACTTATGACACATGATTCTAACTCATATCCTATGAACTATGGCTGAAAAAGCTCCTCTGACACTCCCTCTAACTAAGGCCCAACAGGGCCTAATGAGGGCCTACCTATAACATGGTCAAAACTTCCTATTTCTAAGTTGCAACAAAACTGTCCCCTACTGGACATATTTTGTGTTTCTAAGAGCTTCACTCTCATGACTTGGCATTTTACCATTCCTTGTAGTTCCCTCAATAATGCAACCTTAAATCCATGAGAATCAAGATTGTATTTTGAGTTCTAGTTAAACTATGACATGCAAGATAAAAAATCAAACTTTTCACTCTAAACTTTTTGGAATATATATGAACAACATGTAGGGAGTAAGATTACTTGAATATAAGATGGATGTTTGAGTGAAAGAATGAAGAAAGAAGGGGATGGGGGGCTTCAGCTATGGGAAGGGCCGAGAGGGGGGTTGAGCCGAGAGGGGGGTTGAGCCGAGAGGGAGGGGGAGGAGAAAAGAGTGGGTGGAATGGTGGAGTGAAAAATGAAGTGCTCATGGTACTTGTGTTTGTTTTTATGCCTTTGATTTGACTAAATTTGAGTGGATTTAGTAAATGACAAGGACAAAGAGGTAAATTGGCTAGTAGAATGAGAGTGAGTGGGGTTGGAATTATCTTTTTAGCCCTTTAGTTGAATAGGAGGGTATTTGCATGCAAGGATATTCATGTAATTTGCTAAGTACTAAACAACTAATTTTCAAAGATCTATTTTTATAAAATAAAGTAAAAGTTCAAAAATTATAAAAATTATACCATAAAATAACTTGGATTTTTAGAAATTTTATGAGATCACTTTTGAAATTTTTGAATGAAATAATTTTTAAAAGATAATTTTCCATGGTAAAGAATAATCTTTATAAATCAAAAATAGGAGCAATTAATTAAACTTCCGCTATGAAAAATTTATATTCTAAGTAAAGCAATTTATAATGCAGAAACTTCATTCACACAAGTGTATAAACAAATAGGTATATTTATAATCGATTCAAATATTATATAAAATTCGCAAATAATATTACACAAAATGCCAGTCGTAACATCCTCTCCCCCTTTTAGGATTATTTCCTCCGAATCTAAGAGAACAAATGAGGATACCGGGAACACATATCAGACTCTAATCCCAGGTTGACTCTTCGACCTTGGGGTTCCTCCAAAGTACTTTTACTAACTTCACCAACTTATTTCTAAGACTCTTTGCTTGCCAATCGAGTATTTTGACAAGTTGCTCCACAAATGATGATAGATCTGCCTGAATTTCTTTAGGCTCATATTCTATCACATGGTTGGCATCAGGATTGTACTTCTTAAGCAATGACACATGGAACACATTATGCACATGTTGATACTGAGGTGATAAGGCTAACTCATAAGCCACCTTCCCCACTTGACTCAAAATTTCAAAAGACAAATATATCTAGGCGCTAACTTCCCTTTCTTGCCAAATCTAGACAATCCTTTCTTCGGTGATACTTTCAGCAAAACGGCTTCACCCACTTCGAATATGACATCCTTACGTGCTGGATCCACATACTTTCTTTGCCTATCTTGAGCAGCAAGTAACCTCTTCTGAATTAATTTGATTGTCTCATGCAATTGTTGTACCAATTCTGGGCCTAGAATCTTTCCTTCTCCCACTTCATCCCAACTAGTTGGTGATCTGCATTTCCGTCCGTATAAAGCTTCGTATGGTGGCATGCCAATACTGGAGTGATAACTGTTATTGTAGGAGAATTCTACCAATGGAAGGTGGTCGTCCAAACTTCCCGCAAAGTCAATTGCACAACTGCGCAACATGTCTTCGATTGTTTGAATTGTCCTTTCTCTTTGACCATCAGTCTGCGGATGATATGCCGTACTCATGTTTAACTTCGTGCCAAGACTTTCTTGAAATTGCTTCCAAAATCTCGAGTTAAATCGGGGATCTCTGTCTGAAACTATCGATACGGGCACGCCGTGTCTAAATATGATTAAACGCACATACAAGTCGACCAATTTATCCAAAGAAGACCTCTCGTTAATTAGAAGAAAATGCGCCGACTTCGTAAGGCGATCAATTATAACCCATATAGTGTCATGTCCGGATTTCGTTCGGGGTAATCCCACTATAAAGTCCATTACAATGTTTTCCAAATTCCATTCTGGAATCTTTAGGGGCTGAATTAATCCGCTTGGTCTTTGATGTTCTGCCTTCACTTTCTGACAAGTATAACACTTCGCAACCCATTCTGCCACTTTTCGCTTCATGTTTGGCCACCAAAAGTTCTGTTTCAAGTCCCGATACATCTTGGTGCTTCCCGGATGGATTGAAAATCTTGAATTGTGGGTTGCTTGCAAAATCTCATTCTTCAATTCAGGTACATGAGGAATCCAAATTCTTGAGGAGAACCTTAATATACCTTGCTCTTCTCATTGAGTCCCCATCTCTTCTCCCGTTAGCTGATTATTCTCTTGCTTCATTACTTCTTCCTGATATTTCTTTATCTTTTCCAATAATGTTGGATGAAAAGTCATAGTACGATAAACCTCTTCAACTATTCCACAATCATAAAGTTCCAATTCAAATCTCTTAATCTCTTCAGATAATTCTTTTGGTATTGCTATCATATTCAACCTTTCCTTCCTACTCAAAGCATCGGCTACCACGTTCGCCTTTCCAGGATGATAATTTATCCAACAACTATAGTCCTTAATTAATTCCAACCATCTCCTTTGCCTCATGTTGAGCTCCTTCTGAGTGAAAATATACTTTAAACTCTTGTGATCCGTGTAGATCTTACACTTTTCTCCGTAAAGGTAATGTCTCCAAATCTTAAGTACAAATACTATGGTTTCTAGTTCCAAGTCATGCGTAGGATACTTTAATTCATGTGGTTTTAACTATCTTGATGCATACGCAATCACCTTATTGTGTTGCATTAGCACACATCCCAGTCCTTTATATGAAGCATCACTGAAAATCACAAAGTTTCCTTGATCGTCTGGTAGTACTAACACCGGAGCGGTAACCAACCTCTGCTTCAACTCTTAAAAGCTATCCTCATATTCTGCATTCCATTCAAACTTTTGATTCTTCCTAGTTAACTTAGTCAATGGCGTGGGGATTTTCGAGTAATCTTTGACAAATCTTCTATAATATCCCGCCAATCCTAGAAAACTTCACACTTCCGTAGGTGTCTTTGACCTCTCCCAATTCATAATCGCCTCAATATTTGCCGGATCTACTTAACTCCTTCACTTCCAATAACATGTCCCAAAAATTGAACCTCCTTTAACCAAAACTCATACTTAGAAAACTTGGTATACAACTTCTCTTGTCGGAGTATCTCTAATGCTATCCATAGATACTGCATGTGTTCTTCTTCCATCTTTGAATAGATAAGAAAGTCATCAATAAATACCACTACAAACTTGTCCAAATACTTTTTAAATACCCGATTCATCAGATCCATAAATGCTGCCGGAGCATTAGTTAACCCAAACGGCATCACTCAGAATTCATAATGTCTGTATCTTGTCCTGAATACTATCTTCGGGATGTCTTCTTCTTTGATCTTTAGTTGATGGTATCCTGATCTTAAGTCAATCTTGGAAAAGCACTTTGCTCCCTTCAGTTGATCAAATAGGTCATCTATTCTCGGTAGCGGGTACCGGTTCTTAATCGTCACCTTATTCAACTCCCGATAATCTATACATAACCTCATGCTTCCATCTTTCTTCTTTACGAATAGAACAGGTGCTCCCCATGGCAACGTACTTGACCTTATCACTCCTTTTTCCAACAATTCTTGTAGCTGGCTTGCCAACTCTTTCATTTCTACTGGTGCCATCCTATATGGGGCCTTCGAAACTGGTTCCGTGCCTGGAGCTAGGTTGATCTCAAACTCGATTTGTCGATCTGGCGGTAAACCTGGTAGTTCGTATGGAAACACATCTGGAAATTCGTTGAATACGGGCATATCTTCTATGCTAAGGCTGTCTCTTTCTAAATCTACTACATAAGCTAGGAACGACTCGCAACCTTTTCTAAGCAACTTCTTAGCCTGAACGATTGTAAGAAACAGTCGCTCTTGCCTCTGACTCTTAAATACTACTTTCTCTCCACTCTCCATCTTTAAGTACACCTTCTTGGACTTACAATTTATCTGAGCGTTGTTCTTTCCTAACCAATCCATGCCTAAGATTATATCAAACTCCCCTAACTTGAAAAGTATCAAGTCGGCTGAAAATTTATATCCCGAGATATCAATCTCACACTTGGGACAAAGTTGACTCACAGGAATCTTCTCTTGATTCGCAATTACGACATTTACTACCTCGTTCATAGCCATTTTATCACATTGAAGTCTATCAACAAAAGTTTCTGATATAAAAGATCTCATCGCTCCAGAATCAATCAATACTTTAGCTAGGACATTATTTAATAAAATGTACCTGCTATCACCTCAGAATTCTGAATAGCATCCTTCATTTTTAAATCGAATGTCCTTGCCGTTGCTTGCGGAGTTGTTGTTGATGGTGGAGGTAATGCCGATACCTCAGCGGGCATACTTGCACTTGTACTTGCCATGCTCATCAGAGCTTTAACTGGTCCGGTTGACTTGCACTTCCTAGCTATGTGTCCAGTCTTTCCACACTTGTAGCATGTAACTCCCGGCTTCGGTATCTTACACTCGTTATCCAAATGTCCCTTCTGGTTGCATCTATAACATGTCATGTTCATCTTATTACACACTCCTGGGTATCTTTTTCCACAATGCTTGCACTCTGGCCTCTGAAATCTATTTTCTCCAACTTGCCCTTGGCTTGCCTGGTTATTCCCTTTTGATTCTTGTCTTTTATTCAAATTTCCCTTCTTCTGAAAATTTCCGCCTTTGTGGAATCCAATCCTTTTCACACTCCTGTCTTGTGAGCTTCCAGCTTCAGACTTCTCTCCATAAAATGGAACCTTCCTCTTCTTGTTATCTCTTTCCTTCCTTGACTGCATCCCATTACTCTCAATCAAAGCAGCTTTCTGTACTACTCCTGCATAAGTATCAAGCTCAAATATAGCCACTCTATTTCTGATCCAAGACTCTAATCCTTGTTGGAATCTCTTTGCTTTTTCCTCCTCACTGTTGGTATACTTTGTTACAAACCTTGACAGCTCGGTAAACTTCTTCTCATACTCCAATACAGTCATACTCCCTTGCTTCAGTTCAAGAAATTTAAGCTCCATCTGATTCTACATGTACTTAGGGTAATACTTTTTCCAGAAATAACTTCTTAAACCTTTCCCAAGAAACTTGCTGATTTGCCTCCATAGCTTTCACTGAATCCCACCAATAGATGACTTCGCCCTTCAGGAAGTAAGTAGCATATGGTGTCTTCTGTTCTTCTCCTAACTGAACCAATTCAAAAACTCTTTCCATTTCCATGTATTAGCTATTACTGGGTCAGTGGTATCATGAAATGTAGGTGGATTCACATTCTGAAAAGCTTTGAAAGTGACAACTTGTCGAGGCGGTACTGGTGGATCAGGTGGTTGGTGTGGTTCACGGTTATCTTGGTTTTCAAATTGGTGTTGAAGAGTTCTTTGTTGTTGAGCTATATCATTTGTTTGATGTTGTAAGGTTTCCAGTAATCGGAGAATATTAGGATCTGTGGTAGATGTGGTTGTTGGGTTCTTCTTTTTGGGTGGCATGATCCTGAAATAAAAGTTTTATCAAAACATGTATGAACAATAAGATAATTCGAGGGTAGGGTGTCATATGGCATTCTGTTCACATATGAGGTCGAGTTTTAAATTAAACAATAAGGGTGATGCATATAAAGGCGTAAAAATAATTGAAATCAAATAGAACGATAGTGCATAATAATTGAAATTTTAAGGTCAAGGTACATCGAGATTAGAATAAAGTCTGAATCTAGGAATAACATGCTTATTTAAAGGAAGCAACAGGGAATTCTATAAAGTTCGATAATACAACAACATGGAAAGTAGATAATGGAAAGAACTCAGGCTCCACTCCGTCAGAATGGGGTTTGGTAGTCTTCTCCTCTCAAAGCGTCTTTACAATACTTTGGAGCTCATCTGGATGGTATTCTGGCTGGTACGGTCTCGGTGCGATGGCATCTCATCAATCTTAGTGTTGACATACTGAACCAAAGTCTTAAGTCTCGCAGTCATCTGCTCCTTAGGCTTTCCTTCATAGTTTCGGTTGTTCGGATACACATTCTTCAATCGGTCTAACAGTCGATCGTACTTGCCCTGAAGCATGTCGAACTCACGCCTCAACTCAGCATACACAGAGAAAACAATTGTGTCAGTCGGCCCAGAGGATGATGAGAAATGCGCCCTTTGCTGACAAACAATACATAGATATATATAAGAGGAGTATCAATAAATTCGCTTATCCTACTCTATCGCATAATATCCTATAACTTATACATATATCTTATAACCTATTTTGGCTGTCCAAGGACTCTAAACCGTAGCTCTGATACCAAAACCTGTCACGCCCCGACTTAACAATATATATAATACAATTTACACAATAGATAACAAAGGAAAGTAAATACAACTGAAATCCAAGATCTTACAGTTTAGGGTTTGGAACAGCCCAACACTATTAACTATTTCAACCTGATTTCTAATATCGAGTCCTCACACAAAACGATCACTAATCTACTTGACCTCGAACATATGCATTGGCATCACAAGTCTTACGCGCTGTCTGCTTGAATCTAACCATATCTGTTAGCTGAAATATCAGGGTAAAAGCAAGTAGTGAGCCAAATGCTCAACAAGTGCTAAACAATACAATACAAAACATAAATCGAGATATAAGAATAACAATGTGAAGGTAGAGCTAATAATAGCAAGAGATAAACTTTTGAGTGATGGCATCATTTATTTGTAACAAAACCATTCAAACCATTTCTTCATCAATAATCATTTTATGACGCTACGGATTACAGCCGGTGATCAGCCGCGAAGTAATCCCGAACCTCGCTGGGTTCTAGAACATTAATGGGATCCCTAGGCAACTTTTAAGCCTACAAATTAAGAGCGGAAATGACTTGCGTCTCAGTCCAGATCCACTATTTAAGAAAACATTTGTCCCCCTTTGGGACTGGAAGTCAAATTTTAACCTTTTTATTTTAAAACTGATGCCAATTGCTAATTACTTACTAAAACATTTTTTAACAAGGTTTTAGATTAACTTTGAAGCACTGGAAATAGATTTACTAAATTTCAAGATCATGATCCACTAGACTATACTTTATCAAGAGAAATTGCAAGGTTTCCATATACAAGGATTTTGACAAGGAGATTTAGCAAGGTTATCGGATGGTATGAAGGAACAAAGTATAACACCCTCCAAATCCGGGGTATAGATTTGGGGCATTATTAACAACAATTACCAACTATACCTGCACAAGCGGAATATTAATATAATAATTACCCCGAACTATCACTACTCAGGATCTTTTAAGGGTTGAGTTTGGAAACAAGAATCATGCACTACACTTTATTACAAACCCAACTAAATAAAACCTGTCTCAAGAACTCTCTTTATTACAAAACTTTATTCTATCTACAATTTCACTACGCAATCCTTTATTCAAACTACACAAAACTTTTATTCAACCCAACATTACTACTTATCCTGCTACACCTGATCTGGCAATTCAAAGCTCTCTTCGGGAATAGGAAGGAACACTCTTGGTATAAGAGGGTCCCGCTGCTTGACTCGCTTCTTGACTATGCGGGTCCTGATGGGTTTCATTCTCTACCTTAACTGTAAAACAATAGGAGTGACAATAAAAGAAATGAGCCAAAATTGCTCAACAAGCCTGCAACAATTTATATATATATTATAAAGAGAGAGAAATAAAGAGAAATAAATGAACCAATAAGCTGCTGGTTTGAACAACCATCTGTATCTGTATATGATAATAATTTGCCAATGATGGCGAGTGCCAAATGAACAAGACTGGAAACAAGAACCAACATATGCACTATAATCTGCTGATCAGTCAGAATATAGCGCGGATCTATACCTAACTGCATAGACCCAACCAACATAAGGAGTACTCAGGCAACTATGGCCTATTAATTAATGGTCTGGGAAAAACCCAGCCTTTATAGTAACCATCCAGTCCAAGGCTGAGCATCCGGAACAATCGGTATGCTATTGATATATCCCAACACCAGGATATACCAGAATATATGTAGGGTAAAGGAATTGAAATATGAACAGGGAATTCAATAAATTGGGTAAATCAAGAATTGAAATGAAATGGAACAAATGATAATAAATGGGTAACAGTGTATATGAACAATAATTATCAAAGAGAATTGATATGATAGAAAAGAAATATAATTCACTATTCTGAATTTAGAATAGGGGAAAAACTTGCCTTGCGCGTACTTAACCTGGTTTAACTTACTGCCTTCTGACCCTAGCTTGCTCTGCCTTGCTAACACTGAACAAATCATGGAAAGATAGGTGTTTAGATAATTTACTACATACGTGTATCTTTAATTGATATCACGCAACCTTATCAGTCTACCCATACGTTTCTATCTGACTCGCATATATATACATATATTTACACAACACATTTATGCACATAATCACATATAACACGTAACACGTAAAGCACACAATTAATTTCTAGATTTATAATTATTTTTAGAATCAATTCTAGGCTTATACCTGCATTACTAGTCTTATCTGATTTTATTATAATTTTTCGGGATTTATTCGGCTCAATTATATCCCTACTAGGACCTACGAACTATCAGTTATCACCAAACCACTCTTTTTCAGAAGAAATTATAACTTACAACTATTTTTATTGGATTCGTCTCATTTTTCTGAGTCTAGGGGTCTTCGTTTCACTTAAATCGGACTAACGGTTGAATTGTTATGAATTAAACACTGATAATTCAATTTATTATTCCATATAGATAATTATTACAACCTTTTAAATCCTAAAATAATTTTTACATAATTATTTAAGAAAAATCAAAGTCAAAAATAATTTTTTTATAATTTTTGGAGTTAAAATGAAGAAGTTACGATTTATTGAAAATTATGTGATTAATTATCGAAATAATTAATCACTTTTTAAATATTGAATAAATAAATAACTAATAAATAATTAATAATTGCTTATTTAATAATCTAAAATAATAAATCTCTAATTATCAGGATTAATCCCAATTTATTATAATATTTATAACTTATCTATATTTATTCGATTAGATCGATTATTTACAAATAATCAATCGATTCTATTAACGGATACGCTATTTATCGAATATCTACTATGTGCTCGAATTATAATCTAACTCAACGATTAATTACTCGTATAAATACGAGCTACTCGCAATCCTCACATAATTATCGAACTATTACATTATTACTGAAACTTATACGATTCGTTAATCACTTAATTATCGGTATTTAATTATACGATACAAATAATCACTACAATATTATTCGAATAACTATCGCTCGAATAATAATTCTCATTATCGAATCATTACTCGTAATAATAATTAATTATCGAATTATTAATCATATTATTTAATTATTTTTAATCCTTATTTATTAATTAATTACCTAATTATTAATTAATTACCTAATTATTAATTAATTAGATAACTAATAAATAATTAGATAAATAATTAAATAATTAAATTCGAATTTATAAATTAATAAAATAATTTAGAAATTAATAATACTATTTTTCAGAATATAAAACTAATTTTTAATTAATTATTAGAATTTTTAAAATCTGATTTTGATTTACTAAAATATAAATAAATAATTAATAAATCAAAAACACAATTCAGGGAATTGGTTTCAGGTTTTGGGGATCAAACCCGGGTCGTTTCCGGGTTGCAAACCGGGTCGAACCCGGGTCGCGAAGAACGCTCCTGGCTGCCCAGAAACCCGACGCCGGCGGGGATTTTCCGGTGAAAATCCGGCGAACCAAAACAACGTCCAAACACCACGGTTCCAAGCTAGTTTTGCTTCGTTCTTCACCGAAAACACCACAGGGACGTCCTCCTCTTTCATTCGTCCTTCCTCCCCGTCGAACCAGACCGGCGAACACGAACGGCGGCGGCGGCGTCGTTTTCCGGCGATTCTAAAACGGACACCAAATCGAGTGAAACCGGTGCCAAACGACTCCCTATTCGACGATCTACATCCTCATGACAACGAAATCATCAAACAATCAACCAGAAACGAAACCCGAATTCAAGATTAAAACCCGAAAACACGAAATTAAAATCACTTAATCAAACAATAAAAATAGTTGCATAATCAGAAACTACGATTCACCAGCTTCAATTTGACTACTTACATGAACGATTTGGACTCCGGAATCACCTTCAAAATCGCGATTAATTATGCTGCCCTGTTCTTCACAGAAACCCTAACCCTAATTCCTTTTTCTTTTTTATTTTTATTTTCTGATTTTTAATTATAATTAACTGATTTAATTAATAGTAATTCAGGTATTTATATTTATGAAAATAATACCCCTAAGTAAAATTAAGGGTCTAATTACACTCCTAATAAAAATATTTGGCCCCAATTTTTATAATTTTTGGGTATTAATAATGAATTTTTAAATATCCAATAAATACAAAATAAATACTCAAAATTCCCAAAAATTGTGAAAAATACAAAAATACAAAGAAAAATGATATATGATAATTTCATAATCATATAAAAATAAAAATGTGATTTTTGTGGGGTTTTTGGTACCCGAAGGGGTCCGGAAAAGTCGTTTTTCGCGAAAAAGGTCAATTTGTAAAACGTCTAGGGGTTCAGAATAGCGATACGGTATAGGGCATTTTTGGCAAAATAGGGCCAATGATTTTGTTTGAAATACGGGCTTTTAAAACATAGTTTTGAGCTGTACAGGTTTTGATATAATATATATAACTGACGATAGAACACTCAATAAATATCCAAAACACGTTTGGATCAAAACAACCAACACATAACACATAGCAGTTAGGGTTCAACGACTTAACACATTTAATCACATAATAATATACATAATTTATTATTATTATAATATAATACAAGCGTAATTCCTCGGTCGTTACACAAAGTCAAACTAGGTCCAAGGTAATGGTTCCAGACAAAATATTGGTGTTAAAATATAAAGAAGGTGATCATTAATGGTTCCAGATAAGACATAGGTATTAAAATATAGAGAAAGTGAGCATCAGCTCAAGGTACAACAGAGTATCATGCTTTAGGGTAAGGATAGGGTTATCAAACAATTATGAACAATCGTTAAGGAACAACTGACTTTTAGGTATCAAGATTAGGTTACTGAGTATAAATTGTACATGGTTCAACATCACAATTACTTTGGTATACTAGCATGATAGGACTTTGGATTTACTTGCATAGCAATCTTCACTTAAAGTTAAACTACTTGAAATAAATACTAGAGGGTTCATGTCATAATACAAAGATAGATTTGAAACCACTTGGTTCATGTATATCAAGGTGAATTAGAATACTCTCATCATATATATAAGAACTGGTTGTCACACACTTGCAGTGTATACGAAAAGATATGTTGAATCACTTGCCTTGAGAAAGACTGGACTTGACTGGCAGGTTGGAGTAACTGGAAGCTTTACTCGACCTTAATGGCAAGTTTACCCTCGTCTCAAGATCCTACACCAATAATAATAACCTCATTATAATATATTCTTACCAACTCAACCTATTTGTAAACCAAAATTTAACACAATGGCACTTAGGCCTATATACACACAATTTATAATCACATTATAATCATAATAGTACACATAGACACATATGCTCACATACCATATTTAAGTACCAAATAATATCACACACACTATATTGCATGTAATAACCCCAATTTTGGGAAAATTTTTGAAACCCTTATGAATAGTGATTTTACAGATTATGCTGAATAAGAAAACTTTTCATGCCACACTATGTAGGGGTTCTGTTATTGATATTCTGAGATTTTATTAGTACTCTATATGGTATATAAGTGTATGTAAAGATCGTCAGAATCCAATTCCGAACACTTTGATTTTTTCCCGGAAATCCACTAGATACAGAAAGAATTGAGTATAAGGTAACAGGATAAAAATGATTTAAATTAAAGGATTATAAGAGAGGATCATAAAAGGAATATAATGTATTGAGAAAGGTTAAGGAAACCCAAGTAATAAGATCCCGGGTATGATCCCTCAAACGAGAAACGAGAACGAAAGTTAAGCGAACCGTATAACAGAACAGCGGTCATTAGCCAAACAATTAGGAGTTAATCAAGGAGATTAGGGATGATGAGGTCATCCAACCAATAAGAAGAGGGCAAGTGAGGGAGGATGACATCACAAGGTGACATAAGCATGACAAGTGGGAAGGATTGGTTGGTTGATTGTGAGCCACACATTTTTTACCATGGTAAAAATTTAATTTATTTCCAAGACAAAAGGAAGCAACCAACCAACAAATATCATAACACAAATACAAATTGAAAGTTGACTTTCCCATTTCAAGAAGAAAGCTCTCGGCTAAAATAAACCCAGCAACTTCAAACTGCCATATCTCCTTCAATACTCACTCAAATGTTGTGTTCTATAGCTTGTTGGAAAGGTATTGAGATGGCCTACAACTCTTGTTCACAATTCACGTCCAGATAAGCAAGGTAAGACCCTCATTTTTACAGTTCTTTCAATCGAACTTTTAGAAACTTTAAAGCCTAACTTTGTATTCTTGATTTCTTTGGAAAGATCAAGATTGTAGGAGACTCCATAAGGCTTCCTAGTAACTTTCCACCCTCCAAGAAAGGTATAAATCTTCACACCCTTTAGTAATAAGTTTGAATGTTGAAGTTTGGAGATGGTTTGGATGGATGAGTAGTAATTTGAATGATAAGCATGATTCGAGCTTAATTGTTAAGTAGTTTAGTTGAATTTGGAGATGTTATAATATATGATTGGATTGAGATCCTTGAGCTTATTATGACTGAAATCAGTAGCATTGATGTGTATCTTGAGTTGTTGTTGATTGGTAGTTGGATTGATATGATTTGGAAAGGTAAAAATTTGGGAAATCGCGTAAACATAGCCGTCGTAATGTCCGATATACTTTAGACTGTTTTTGCTCTTAACATCAGGACCCGAGAACTCCCTGTGAGGTTTTGACCATTGCCATGATTAGATAGTTCATGTTATGAGCTTCGTTTTAATATGTAGTTCGTTTGATTCCGATGTACGGTTTAGGAGAAACGACCGTTTTAAGTAACGACGTTTCGCGAACGAACCATCATCGCTCGCCTTACTTTGAAACCTTGGTTAAGCACTTTAAATGACTAATTGGGATATGAAACAATTATGTTAAGTGGATCAGGCAGTTGGTAAGGTACTCGCGAAAGAATCGCCTTAAAACTCTTAATGGTTAATTTATTTAAAAATGATGGAGTCGAGGGTACTCGAACGACTTAGGTGATTCGTTAAGCGTATGAGTGACCATAAGCGAACGTTAGGGTTCAATTGGTTAAAGTCTAGTTTCTTAAGCGACCGGGCTTTAATTCCAACTTACGTTGTTTTTCATAGGTTATCGGACCCATTCTAAGCTTAAGTCTATCCGGGAGCACTCAGGCAAGTTTTCTACCCGTTATACTGTTGTTGTGATGTATATGTGTATATGCATTATCTTGTGATAAATGCATGATTGTTATTAGCAAATTCTTGCGATATATTGGAGCATGTGATATGGTATATATGCATGTTTGTTTCGTAATCTTGATATATATATATATCTGTTGGTTCAAATGCTTATTAGTTGCATAATACCTATGCTAGAGATAAGCGGTAATTTGCATATACCCTTAGAAAAGGGGACCCCAAGGTGAACATATTTCTAAACCGGGAGTCGATGTTCCCGAGTATATTATATATATATATTTATATATATATATATATGGATATAGTTTTCAAAACTATTGATCGAATAAGGTTTATTCGATAACTTTATTTTATTTAATGAATATTATTTTGAATATTCATTTGAGGATGTATGACTCCGTTTATTTTATTTAATGAATATTATTTATAATATTCATTCGAGGTATTACGACTCCGCTTATTATTTAATAATATTCTTTATTTTATTAAAGAATAATGTTTCGATAATCAAACTTATTTTTGATTATTCAAATAAAGATTATACTTTCGTATAAGTATATCTTTGGTTATTTAATATCCATTTCAAGTATGAGTTTTAAAACTTCTACTTCAATTATTTTTATAAAGATTTTTCTTTATGGGAATATTATTTAAATAATAATATTCAGATATTTTCTAAATATATTGGGACTGATTTATTTTAATAAATCAGCAGTACTCCAAACATTCTTAAAAATGTTTTCGAGTCTTCAAAATGATTTTTAAAGTTAGAGTGGACCCCAAAACTCATTTTTATATTTAAGATCTTCCTTTTAAAGGGGATTTAAATACTCGCTCAAAACCTGGGGGATCCAGCTCTGTGGTGTATTTTACATTCGCAACGTGGTTGCTGTTTTGAGAAAACAATTTGATTACTTGCCCAACGTTCGGGAAGTAAGTCCATCTAATTGAGTCGGCATAAGCGACAGGCCGGGGTACGGTCTATCAAAGTGTAAGTGGCTGGGTGGCAGTCCATCAACACGTAAGAGGCCGGGTGGCGGTCCAGAACAAGGTCCTTATGTGGCCAGGGTGATGACCGGTGGGGGATTCATCCATCTACTAGTAGAAAAGGTTACTTAATGGGTATCTTTGCCTGATCAGCAAGATATCGGGTTTATGCCAAAATTCTTTTCTTTCCAAATTCATTAGATATTACAACTCTGTTCATACTTTACATGACAGAAATTTTCAGGAAATGTATGAGATATATATATATATATATATGGATATATATATCAGGACTTAATGAAGTATCTCGTAACTTCATTATTTATAATGATATTTCAGAGATTGAATCTATTCAAGTCTTATAGTCTCATCTGGGTGATGAACTTTGAGACTGATTATAACTTGAACGGTGGTAGTTCAAGTAGTATTCGGATATAAGTATATTGGAGTATCTTGTAACTTCATCTTTTAAACTTATATCTAGTAAATGATTATCTTATGCATGACAAAGATTTTCAGAAAAATGTTGAGACAAGGTTAGATATATGAGATCACCTTGCAACGATATTTTTATACAGTTATAAACTGGAACTCTGTGTATATTATGCATGGAAGAGGACTTCCAAGATTTTGAAAAGTATATATACATATATACTGAATATTTTGCGACTTGGTCGCATTAAGATATCAACTTGGTTCATTTCTTCTTGACCAAGACTTTCATGAGTACTATGAGAATGCTCATATATTGTAAATCACTATACATATTATTTTGGTGGGCTTGTTGCTCACCCTTGCTTTCTTCTTTCATCACACAACATCAGATAGACAAGATGAACAGGACCAAGCTCCCAATTCGCGAGCGGATAGGAAACGTTCCGCAGTTTCCTATAGGCGTTGATGTCGCTGTAGCTGAGGTAGGAACTACCAATATGCTAGGCTTTCAACTTTTGATGTACCAGATTATGTATATTTATGAATTGTAATAATGGCAAAGAAATGTAAATTTATTCAGAAACCTTTTTAAGGTGTATTGGCATATAATTGTGGAATAAAACGACTTGTGATTATTTTTGGATATTCATCTCTGAGACTATAACTTGTGGTGTGTGTGTTTATTGTGGGGTCACAGTACAGAGTAGTTGATTGTTTATTAAGATTGGGTGTTATTAAGGGAAATGGAACTCGTGACAACCCAGATCCTCGACCCCGGATTTGGGGGTGTTACAGAAGTGGTATCAGAGCTAAGCGTTATAAACCTCAGAGATGATGCGACGTTAAGATAATAAGTTCACTAAGATAATAAGAACTCTTGCCAAGTTCATAGTCGGGCTACCTAACGTAGTACTGACAGTTAAAACCCTTATGGGAACCCTTATAAATATCGTGATAGAAGCGTAGTTCGTTATCGTATATGGTAGCCGGACTCCGAACCCTGAGGTTGAGGAGAAACAACGCGATGATGTTTTATTACTTATTGGAGATCAGATTATGGATCCGATAGAGCGTCCTAACACGGGATCGGATGATGTTGATATTGAGGATGTAGTGGTTGAGGATGTTGTCCTAGATGGGATTGTTGGTGAGGAGGATCCCGTGGAAGATCCTAACAAGAATGAATAAAGGACCACTGTGGAATTGATAACCATGGATAGGGAAACTACCAGAGGTAGGATTGGTCGGTCACTACCGGAGGTTCGTTCAAGTTCGTAAAGATAGTAGCCCCTTTAACGCGGCTTACTCATATGACTCAGAAGTTCGAATGGACACAGAAATACGAGAACGGCTTTCAAGAACTGAAGCAGAGGTTGGTGACGGCCCCTATGATGGCGTTGCCGGATGGAAAAGGGGATTTTGTGAGGTGTAGTGACGCTTCGCATAAGGAATTAGGGTGCTTCTTATACAGCACAACAAGGTAATCGCGTACGCGTCAAGACAATTAAGAGAATATAAAATTTGATATCCCCACCCATGAGCTTGGGCTCGTGGCAATAGTTTTGCCCTAAATATTGGAGGCACTACTTGTATGGAGGGAAGTGCGAGATTTACACAAGCCATAAGTGCTCTAGTGCATTTTCACGTAGAAAGAGCGCAACATACGCCAGAGGAGGCGGTTAGAGCTAATCAAGGATTACGATTATGAGATTCTTTATCATTCGGGGAAAGCCAGTGTGGTGGCTGATGCCCTTAGTAAAAAGGAGACTCAAGATGATAATGTCTTTGAGAGAGTTTATAAGAGGTTTTGAGAAAATGGAAATAGAAGTGAAGGTAACCGGAGCCGGTACCGAAAAGCTGTTTGAGATTGCAATACAGCCCGAATTATTGGAAAAGAACAGATTGTGCCAGAAAAAGTGATGAATGAAGGCAGAGAGCCAACAAATAGATAAGAGATTAATACCGAGAAAGATGATAAGGGAATAATGAGGTATTCCTACAGAATTTGGGTTCCAAATGTTCAAGAGCTTAAAGATGAGATCTTAGATGAAAGCTAGTTTGAGGAATAAGATTTAGAGCAAACCCTGAACGTGATAGTCAGGGAGGTCGCCATCAAGATAGAAGGAACCCATAACATGATGAAGTGGAAAATGAGGATTTAAAATATGTAGGATGACCCCGATTATGGGGAGGAGGAGGGAATGTTCAGACTAAGGAAACAAAAGTTGAGTAAGGAAAGGAGACCCGAGACGGTACTCCTATACGAAAATTTATGGACCTTTCTAGACAGAACTTAGACTATTATCCCCAACCACCAACTTGAGGAAACAATGTGGTAGGAAATTCTTTCATGACCTTTAAGTCGCTAAGCTCTCAGAGTTCCAAGGAACAGGTTGACCCAGTCGAGGCAAGAGCCTGGCTAAAGGAAATATAGGAATCATTTGAGATTCTAAATGATTGACGAATCACAAATGACTGTTTTTGTCACTTACCCTCCTAAGAGAGAGGCCACCCGCTGGTGAAAGGCCAAGGAAGGCACGGAGCAAGAGATTATAATAAACTGATTTAAGTTCAGTCAATTGTTTTCAGGAAAGTACTTCCCAAGGTTATGGAGATAGTGTAAAAGCTTTAAAGCCAGAACAAAGGCACACGAGTATGATGAATTATGAATCTAAGTTGTAAAAGTTGTCAAGATTCGTTCTGAGGACACGAATCCAGAATGACGGGATGTTTGAAATCAATGCTTATGTTGTGTTGGTTCATGAAATAATGATAAGAGAAAGGAAAATAAAAAGAAACTGAAGTGGAAAGGAATATAAAGGCAATAGAGTTTGAGGAATGATAAGGGAGTTGGGTATGAGGAAACCCTAAAGACTCGTACCAATAGAAATAGAAAAGTATGTAATCGTCTGGATGAGGGTGATTCACCATGAGTTAAAATTGATGGTTGAAGGCATAAGAGATACATATATTTTATCCCCTGTAAGTTGAGAGGATTCGAGGAAACCCTGAGATAGTTCGAAGGATAAATAATGAGACGCAGATAGACTGAGGAGACAAGGAAGTAAGAAATTAGGAAAATGGGATGAAGGAAGTGACCTTCAAGAATGTGAAGTATATGTAAGACCGGTGGCATGATACCCAGGAAGGGAGACACCAGGAATGAGAGATATCCCAACATTGAGATGACTGTTGAAATAAACAACAAAAGTAAATAAGGAATTATTAAGAAGAGGTTCACGTTGAACACGACCAATATCTTCCAGAACATCCTTGTTATCGTTACCAAATTACGCAAGAAAAGCGGATAACCGTTGTTATCTTTTGGAGGCCATATTGATTGACCTCATTTTGAATACAGATGTTATTGTGAAATTAGGCATATAGTATCGAGGTGGGAATAATTGAATAAGACACCCTTATCAGGGATATATGACTTGATTTATCCATGGAAGGATGCATGTACCTTTTTAAAGGTGGAATTAAGGATAAAACATCGGTAACTTAAAAAGAATCCTAGGGGAATGCATAAAGGTTGGCATTTCACCCTTAATAGGGATAATATGAGTTTTGACAGTATGAATTGGAAAGGATTAAGGTAATAACAACCTTTAAGAATCAGTGGAGAATTTTTTTTCAGAAGTATATAGACAATGATTCTGGTATTAATAAATGGTATCTTGATATGCCCTGTATCTTGGGAATACATGAGGAACGATTCAAGAATAACCTTAGAGGTTTTACAAGGAGAAAGGTAATATTCAAAATTCTCAAGAATAAAAATGTGGATAAAGGAAATATGACGTAATTATAATGATGTCAAGTGGGGCACGTGTTAAACCACAAGAAAGTATGGATCGAACCAGTAAAGGTCGAAATTGTTCAAGGCAATTAGGACTTAAGATAAAAGATGTTCTAAGTATGATTGAGAGTCAGTCGTGACAGTGATTAACCTCTAAAGACTGAGGCAATAACTTATGGAAAAATGGTGATATTTTTTTTTACTCATCAGATTGTAAGGAAAACATCTTCACATAAGCTGTGATTGAAATGAGGTATAAAATTTATTTGGAGGTGGTTAAAATGACATTGACTGTAAGGAAATTTTACTACCAGGAAAGGCCAAAGAGGTGGCCGACACTTTAAAGGTAAGAGGATAATTATAGGCACTTGTGCCAAAGGAATACAGTGATGATGGTTAAAGCTATGAAGGTTGTATTATGGTTTGGAAGATTGACATTCCTTCTGATGACTGTGCAATACCCAACCGTAATAGTAGTTGGTAAAGGTTTAATTCGTGTAATCGCCATGAGCGGGCTATCTATCTCAGAAGATACTATCTTGAGATAAGCCAGGACCATGTTTCAAAAAGGACTAGACGAACCCTTGAGTTAAGTCTTCTATTTAAGGAATATGATTAAGAATGGTATTAACCTGCTATCGTTGCTTTGACTGAAACCCTTATGCAATTTTATCTACTTCATGTCATGAAAGTACGTCAGAGTTTGGAGTGTTCTTCATGAATTATGATTGGTGGTTATGTTAACTCCTTAGAAGTATTCTATATGACATGTATGGACTCCGTATGGTTAGATATTAAGATTTCATGGGAAGTGAATGACGACAGTAGGTCAGTGGTGGACCATAGTAATGCAGCAATGATTCTGCGAGTAATGAGCTGATTACAACCGTGAGAGTTGTATTGGAATGGATGTTGAGATTGAGTACCACTAATCGGGTCGTGTTGACGTATAAGTTATCTTTGATAGAAAAACTAGGTCGATTATTTACCTATTGAATATTTATTCCTTCTTATCAATAGAGAGTCGTATTACTATACTAGGAAGGTTGCGATGCAAGCATAGAATTCTAGTAACGATGATGTCTAGAATGAGATCCCAGATTTGATTTTCGATATCGAGGGAGTTTCAAAGGTGATTGTGTATAAGCTCGAGGAAGAGCAAGGGTCCATAGAATGATGGACAGAATAGCAAAAATATTTAGGCATGTGAAATACGATGCTATAATACTTGATGTTGATATAAATACATATATGTTTTGTTCTCCTATGGCAAACCTCTATAGTTCAGAGGTAGGTTCCAAGCCAGATATTTGGTGGCAGTATATTTTTTTATATATACAATTCTCTTCAATTCGTTTTTTTCTCTCATTTTCATTTCATGTAAGTTGAGAAGAACAACCCTTCCAGAAGGGGAGGTATTGCTGAATGACTATCTATCTGTGTGATAGAAGCCTAGTAGGATACCACATGTTGTTTAATTGCTTGTCAAGTACTAAAGGCTGGCCACCTTCTGTACTAACTATGCGATATAACAAGTGTTCATGATCATAGTGATCTCTCAATAAATTCTTTTACTTCTATATGAAGGACTAAGCTTTCGAAGATAGAAGCAGCTGAAAAAGGAGTAGTAAACTTGTGGTGGTATTCGGAATGGAAACACATTCGTGATACTAAGGTTGACGAGGTTATTAAAAGGTTATAGAACGCTAACGAGAAAAAGTGTAACCAGCATAGTATTATGTACGGAAGATAGTAACGCTTACGAATTAGAAAAGAATGAGTATTGAGAAGCAAAAGCTATAACGCTAAAAGCTATAATGAGAGTCTGTGCAATAGACTTGAAAGAAATTGGAATGATCACTTAACACGGATTGAGTTTTCTTACGACAATAGATCATATGTCAGTATTGAGATATCGCCTTATGAGATCCTTGAGGGAAGGCAATGTCGATCTCCCTTATGTTAGGATGAAGTTGTAGAGCGCAAGATGCTCGGACGCGCAGTAGTCCAAAGGACCAAGGATATAATAGATATAATCAGAGGACGGCTGGTAGTAGCCCAAGATGGACATAAGAAGTATGTTGATTTGACACAAAAGGACAAAGAATAGGAAGTAGGGAACCTAGTGTGTTTAAAGGTATCCCCTTGGAAACCCTTGGAAAGGATTGATGGGGTTCGGAAAGAAAGAAAAGCTAAGTCCACAATTTGTCGGACCCTTGGATATACTAAAACATATTGGGAAGTTAGCATACGAGCTAGCCCTACCCCCGAACCTGTAGCAAGTTCATAACGTGTTCCACGTATCAATGTTAAGGAAGTGTAATTCGGATGCCAGATAAATAGGGGCATATGAGCGCATAGACATGCAACCCGACGTAACCTATATGGAGCAACCAGGAAGGGTTATAGAGTGAAAAGGAACAAATGCTTAGGAGAAGAGTTATCAAACTAGTCAGAGTTTGATGGTAGAACCACAATGTGGGAAAATTACGTAAGAGTTAGAAAGTGCAATGCTAAGAGAGTATCCCTATTCATTTTCTATCTGATTCCGGGACGGAATCCTTTTAAGGAGAGGAGACTGTAATAACCCCAATTTTTGGAAATTTTTGAAACCCTTATGAATAGTGATTTTACAGATTATGCTGAATAAGAAAACTTTTCATGCCACACTATGTACGGGTTCTGTTATTGATATTCTGAGATTTTATTAGTACTCTATATGGTATATAAGCGTATGTAAAGATCGTCAGAATCCAATTCCGAACACTTTGATTTTTTCCCGGAAATCCACTAGATACAGAAAGAATTGAGTATAAGGTAACAGGATAAAAAGGATTTAAATTGAAGGATTATAAGAGAGGATCATAAAAGGAATATAATGTATTGAGAAAGGTTAAGGAAACCCAAGTAATAAGATCCCGGGTATGATCCCTCAAACGAGAAACGAGAACGAAAGTTAAGCGAACCGTATAACAGATCAACCGTCATTAGGCAAACAATTAGGAGTTAATCAAGGAGATTAGGGATGATGAGGTCATCCAACCAATAAGAAGAGGGCAAGTGAGGGAGGATGACATCACAAGGTGACATAAGCATGACAAGTGGGAAGGATTGGTTGGTTGATTGTGAGCCACACATTTTTCACCATGGTAAAAATTTAATTTATTTCCAAGACAAAAGGAAGCAATCAACCAACAAATATCATAACACAAATACAAATTGAAAGTTGACTTTCCCATTTCAAGAAGAAAGCTCTCGGCTAAAAACAAACCCAGCAACTTCAAACTGCCATATCTCCTTCAATACTCACTCAAATGTTGTGTTCTATAGCTTGTTGGAAAGGTATTGAGATGGCCTACAAATCTTGTTCACAATTCTCGTCCAGATAAGTATATTAAGACCCTCATTTTTACAGTTCTTTCAATCGAACTTTTAGAAACTTTAAAGCCTAACTTTGTGTTCTTGATTTCTTTGAAAAGATCAAGCTTGTAGGAGCCTCCATAAGGCTTCCTAGTAACTTTCCACCCTCCAAGAAAGGTATAAATCTTCACACCCTTTAGTAATAAGTTTGAATGTTGAAGTTTGGAGATGGTTTGGATGGATGAGTAGTAATTTGAATGATAAGCATGATTCGAGCTTAATTGTTAAGTAGTTTAGTTGAATTTGGAGATATTATAATATATGATTGGATTGAGATCCTTGAGCTTATTATGAATGAAATCAGTAGAATTGATGTGTATCTTGAGTTGTTGTTGATTGGTAGTTGGATTGATATGATTTGGAAAGGTAAAAATTTGGGAAATCGCGTAAACATAGCCGTCGTAATGTCCGATATACTTTAGACTGTTTTTGCTCTTAACATCAGGACCCGAGAACTCCCTGTTAGGTTTTGACCATTGCCATTATTAGATAGTTCATGTTACGAGCTTCGTTTTGATATGTAGTTCGTTTGATTCCGATGTACGGTTTAGGAGAAACGACCGTTTTAAGTAACGGTGTTTCGCGAACGAACCATCATCCCTCGTCTTACTTTGAAACCTTGGTTAAGGACTTTAAATGACTAATTGGGATATGAAACAATTATGTTAAGTGGATCAGGCAGTTGGTAAGGTACTCGCGAAAGAATCGCCTTAAAACTCTTAATGGTTAATTTATTTAAAAATGGTGGAGCCGAGAGTACTCGAAAGACTTAGGTGATTCGTTAAGCGTATGAGTGACCGTAAGCGAACGTTAGGGCTCAATTGGTTAAAGTTTAGTTTCTTAAGCGACCGGGGTTTAATTCCAACTTACGTTGTTGTTCATAGGTTATCGGACCCACTCTAAGCTTAAGTCTATCCGGGAGCACTCAGACAAGTTTTCTACCCGTTATACTGTTGTTGTGATGCATATGTGTATATGCATTATCTTGTGATAAATGCATGATTGTTATTAAAAAATTCTTGCGATATATTGGAGCATGTGATATGGTATATATGCATGTTTATTTCGTAATCTTGATATATATATCTGTTGGTTCAAATGCTTATTAGTTGCATAATACCTATGCT
Source organism: Apium graveolens (assembly GCF_009905375.1). Lineage (NCBI taxonomy): Eukaryota > Viridiplantae > Streptophyta > Magnoliopsida > Apiales > Apiaceae > Apium > Apium graveolens. The sequence continues at coordinate 96,761,892 of NC_133657.1, read as the reverse complement.
AGAGATAAACGGTAATTTGCATATACCCTTAGAAAAGGGGACCCCAAGGTGAACATATTTCTAAACCGGGAGTCGATGTTCCCGAGTATATTATATATATATATATTTATATATATATGGATATAGTTTTCAAAACTATTGATTGAATAAGGTTTATTCGATAACTTTATTTTATTTAATGAATATTATTTTGAATATTCATTTGAGGATGTATGACTCCGTTTATTTTATTTAATGAATATTATTTATAATATTCATTCGAGGTATTATAACTCCGTTTTTTATTTAATAATATTCTTTATTTTATTAAAGAATAATGTTTCGATAATCAAACTTATTTTCGATTATTCAAATAAAGATTATACTTTCGTATAAGTATATATTTGGTTATTTAATATCCATTTCAAGTATGAGTTTTAAAACTTCTACTTCAATTATTTTTATAAAGATTTTTCTTTATGGGAATATTATTTAAATAATAATATTCAGATATTTTCTAAATATATTGGGACTGATTTATTTTAATAAATCAGCAGTACTCCAAATATTCTTAAAAATGTTTTCGAGTCTTCAAAATGATTTTTAAAGTTAGAGTGGACCCCAAAACTCATTTTTATATTTAAGATCTTCCTTTCAAAGGGGATTTAAATACTCGCTCAAAACCTGGGGGATCCAGCTCTGTGGTGTATTTTACATTCGCAACGTGGTTGCTGTTTTGAGAAAACAATTTGATTACTTGCCCAACGTTCGGGAAGACAATTTGATTACTTGCCCAACGTTCGGGAAGTAAGTCCATCTAATTGAGTCGGCATAAGCGACAGGCCGGGGTACGGTCTATCAAAGTGTAAGTGGCTGGGTGGCAGTCCATCAACGCGTAAGAGGCCGGGTGGCGGTCCAGCACAAGGTCCTTATGTGGCCAGGGTGATGACCGGTGGGGGATTCATCCATCTACTAGTAGAAAAGGTTACTTAATGGGTATCTTTGCCTGATCAGCAAGATATCGGGTTTATGCCAAAATTCTTTTCTTTCCAAATTCATTGGATATTACAACTCTGTTCATACTTTACATGATAGAGATTTTCAGGAAATGTATGAGATATATATATATATATATATATGGATATATATATCAGGACTTAATGAAGTATCTCGTAACTTCATTATTTATAATGATATTTCAAAGATTGAATCTATTCAAGTCTTATAGTCTCATCTGGTTGATGAACTTTGAAACTGATTATAACTTGAATGGTGGTAGTTCAAGTAGTATTCGGATATAAGTATATTGGAGTATCTTGTAACTTCATCTTTTAAACTTATATCTAGTAAATGATTATCTTATGCATGACAAAGATTTTCAGAAAAACGTTGAGACAAGGTTAGATATATGAGATCACCTTGCAACGATATTTTTATACAGTTATAAACTGGAACTCTGTGTATATTATGCATGAAAGAGGACTTCCAAGATTTTGAAAAGTATATATACATATATACTGAATATTTTGCGACTTGGTCGCGTTAAGATATCAACTTGGTTCATTTCTTCTTGACCAAGACTTTCATGAGTACTATTAGAATGCTCATATATTTTAAATCACTATACATATTATTTTGGTGGGCTTGTTGCTCACCCTTGCTTTCTTCTTTCATCACACAATATCAGATAAACAAGATGAACAGGACCAAACTCCCAATTCGCGAGCGGATAGGAAACGTTCCGCAGTTTCCTATAGGCGTTGATGTCGCTGTAGCTGAGGTAGGAACTACCAATAGTCTAGGCTTTCAACTTTTGATGTACCAGATTATGTATATTTATGAATTGTAATAATGGCAAAGAAATGTAAATTTATTCAGAAACCTTTTTAAGGTGTATTGGCATATAATTGTGGAATAAAACGACTTGTGATTATTTTTGGATATTCATCTCTGAGACTATAACTTGTGGTGTGTGTGTTTATTGTGGGGTCACAGTACAGAATAGTTGATTATTTATTAAGATTGGGTGTTATTAAGGGAAATGGAACTCGTGACAACCCAGATCCTCGACCCCGGATTTGGGGGTGTTACATTGCATCACTAGGCTTGGATGATCTCACTCCACTTACTTAAGTCACTTGGTCGCTAACTAGACAAAAACTCCAAATTTTGACCTCCTAACTCGAACTGCCTTTACTAAACCATCCAATTCCTATTGACCCTGACTTGGGCCTTTCACTCTACTGACTTTATGCTATCTTAAAACTATGGTGGTCAACCAAAACTTCAATTCTAAGTGCTCTAAAACTATGTGGTAAGTGAATGTGCTCATCATAGTAAATTTTAGAATGACATCTATGGTTTCTTGGGTGCATTTGACACTCTTACACTTCAAGTTTACCTCCAAAACTTCTACACTAGACTCTCCTGATCATAAGATAACTCCCAAACTTGGTGTGGCTCAAGGGCCTAGCTTGGGCCTTCTTAGGCCTAAGCTTAAAGTCTACGCTTCCTCTGTTTTTCTGGGCAGAAAAGGGTCCTGATTTGAACTAACTTATGACACATGATTTTAACTCATATCCTATGAAATATGGCTGGAAAAGCTCCTCTGACACTCCCTCTAACTAAGGCCCAACAGGGCCTAATGAAGGCCTACCTATGATATGGTCAAAACTTCCTATTTTCTAAGTTGCAACAAAACTGTCCCCTGCTGGACAGATTTTGTGTTTCTACTCGTGCACCTAACGAAACGTCTTACAAACCTCTAACAAACACCTAAAACCTAATTTATACTCCTATTTCTAGCTTCTGGTGACTTGGGCCTCAAAGTGCACAACAATGACAAGGTCAAATCTCAATCTAAACCTCAGGGTACCCAACTGATTTTCTGCAGAATTTAATGCTCTCCTTTTACCAAGATTCTTACTCGACAAACCCAACCAAACATTAACCAAAAACCCAAACCAAACCTCAACCAAGGTGATCTACTGAACTAACTCTTCTACACTCAATATTGGCTTGGCGGAGATCATCCTTACCTAAGGTGCAACATAGCAAAACAAAAATTAACATACTACACTAAATACAAGTCATCAAGTTTTCAAAAACAACAATTTATATCCTCTTCATATATATTCAAATTAACATCACATACCAAGGAGCACAAATCAATATCAATATCTTAACTCTACTGAAATTAAAGCCTATTATCAATTATCAATCGAAATGATCAAGAACTTTTGAAAATCTTGAGTTAATTTCATGCATGCATGCCTTCGAATTTTACAAGCCAAAATCATATGATTTCCACAATAATTTTTATCATAAAATCAACATGCAAGCCTAACATATACTAATACTAAATGATCACTTAGCATGCAAAGGGTTTCATCAATTTTTCACTACAAAATTCATACTATTATCACAAAAACATACAAGAATTGAACAAGGCAACAAAACACAACTAAGAACCATTCATTCGGCTCCCTTATGGTCATGGCCGAATGAAATAGAAGGAAAATGGCCATTAAAAACAAGAGCTTCACTCTCATGACTTGGCATTTTACCATTCCTTGTAGTTCCCTCAATAATGCAACCTTAAATCCACGAGAATCAAGATTGTATTTTGAGTTCTAGTTAAACTATGACATGCAAGATTAAAAATCAAACTTTTCACTCTAAACTTTTTGGAATATATATGAACAACATGTAGGGAGTAAGATTACTTGAATATAAGATGGATGTTTGAGTGAAAGAATGAAGAAAGAAGGGGATGGGGGGGCTTCGGCTATGGGAAGGGCCGAGAGGGGGTTGAGCCGAGAGGGAGGGGGAGGAGAAAGAAGTGGGTGGAATGGTGGAGTGAAAAATGAAGTGCTCATTGTACTTGTGTTTGTTTTTATGCCTTTGATTTGACTAAACGTGAGTGGATTTAGTAAATAACAAGAGTAACCTTCTAGCTAAAGTTGGGTAAATTTGCATGCAAGGACAAAGAGGTAAATTGGCTAGTAGAATGAGAGTGAGTGGGGTTGGAATTGTCTTTTTAGCCCTTTAGTTGAATATGAGGGTATTTGCATGCAAGGATTAATCACTTTTAGAAATTTTATGAGATCACTTTTGAAATTTGTGAATGAAATAATTTTTAAAAGATAATTTTCCATGGTAATGATTAATCTTTATAAATCAAAAATAGGAGCAATTAATAAAACTTCCGCTTTGAAAGATTTATATTCTAAGTAAAGCAATTTATAATGCAGCAACTCCATTCACACAAAAGTATAATCAAATAGGTATATTTATAATCGATTCAAATATTATACAAAGTTCACAAATAATATTACATAAAATGTCGGTCGTAAAATCCACAATCTTAAACAGCACAAGAAAATCATTCATCTTGCTGTTCTCTTTGTTGAAAGTGGGAAGAAGAAGTAAACATCATCTATCCGTATCTCTTCACCATCAGCTTTGTCAGGCTTCTTAGACCAAGGCTGTTGATGTTCACCATCTTAGACTAGGATTATCTTGTAATCTTTTGCATGTAATCTACAAATTTCATGAAATGCACTCTTTTGATATATTAATGAAAATTCTTTTGATTGCAAGATTTAGTCTTTGTTTATCTCGTATTATGTGCATGTGAATGTTTTCATTGAAGCCTGTTAATCTTCACTTCATCTACTTGAACTGTATTTCTTGATGAATGTTTTGATTAAAATTGTGGTTGCTAATAATTTATGATGCTTTGACAAACAAATATTGAATTTGAATCGACATATCCTGAGTTAGTCAAATCCTGATAGAAGAAAGGTCTTAAATCCTGACGACAGGTCAGCACGTTCTAATTCAGATTATTAGTAGTAATCAATCTCTAAGTAAGCTTTATTATTGCGATTAAGTGTCTCACTTAATTTAGTGATTAATAGTGGATTATCAGATAAACAAATTTCTACGGTTGTGTCTTGATATAACTGTATGTATTTTGTATTTACTTCCGCAATTTCCTCCACCGTCAAACTCAATTACTCAGTATTTGTTTCATGTTCGAAGTCAAATTCGCTAGGTTACCTTCCTCATACAAGTGTGTTATACATATCTCTGACTAGTGAAGCTATAAAACCAAAAAAAATTATGTGACACAATTCCTCATACACTTAGTTTCACTGAGAAAATCTCACGCTTACTCCCTCTCACAAGCTATTCACATCATGACAACGTCTGAAGTTTCACCAATCTTCAGTCAAACCACAATCATTCATGGAAACACATTTGGCACTAACAATTGCTTAGCTCTGCTTACACATCAACAACTACCATCTTCTTTTCATGATATTCAAGATTTTCTCCTTCTATGTCCAATTGGGTATGCTCTTACAAATTCTGTTAAGGTGTTATACAGGGCTGTCATGCAGGTCTGGAACACAGCAGTGATAAATTCAACACATACTGGCTTTTCTTTTAAGTATAAGGACCAAAGATATGAAGTTGATGCTGACATTCTGCTTCAAGCCTTGAGATTTCCTGCTCTTGATGGTGCTCCTAATACTCATACCAATGAGCAGCTGTTTGATATGCTAAGGACTTTAGGCTATCAAGGAGAAATCACAACCATTGGAAAACTGGTCAGGACTAAACTGAAAAGAGAGTGGAATTTTTTCTTTGACTGCATCAGTGGATGTTTCTTGAATAAGACAACTAACTTTGATGCTCTTCCATCCACTTCCCTGAGAATTGGGTACTCTCTTCTTAACTCTAGTAATTTTGATTATGGTAATACTATATTACAGTTCATAATTGCTAGGAAAACAGATGCTTCAGGTGTAATAGGGTATACTAGATTTTTACAACTGATTTTCACTTATCTATGCCTTAATGATATTTTTGATAATGATGAATTACTCCATATTTTTCAAATTTCTGAGAAAGAAATCACTGATCATATCAAAAGGGATGAAAAGAATAAATTTTCAGGACCACCCTTTCTTCCTAGAGAGGTCATGCAATTTCTGTTAAGAAATAGACCTACTCATACACAAGTGCCTGCAAATCCTGATGCTGGTACCTCTGTCACAGTTCCTGATGCTAAGACTCAAGAAATCACACATCTTGTTTCTAACCCAAACATTTCTTTTTCCAAATATTAAACACAACAAGCCTCTAAATTAGCCTCCTCTGATGTCTCTCAAAAGACATCAGTTGTAACAAAGAAAAGGCTGTTTAAGAAATCTTTCAGATCTGGACAAAAAGCTAAACAAGTCTCACTGAGTGAGAGTGAAAAGAAAGAAGATTGCTTTCCAATCAGGAAAAGAAGACTGATCATTCAAGAAGATTCTGAATCAGATGATCAGATGCCAATGAGATCCTTATCTACAATCAAGAAGTCCATTGATCAAAATCCTGATGACTTGATTGACACTACTGGAATCAAGGAGCCAACTACTGATGCTAGTGCTCTGCTTGACAAGCTTCCAGTAATTGAAGCAACTGCTGAAAACAAGAAAACTACAAAGAGCCAGTTAAAAAGAAGAAGTGAACAAGTAGTTGGATATATCAGAAAGAAGAAGAAGACTCTGCCTCTTGACAAGGATGTTAGTACACAAGAATCTAGGTCTCAAAGGGATTTAGCAACTGTAACACATCCAGCCACACAAGAACCATCTTCTCAAAGGGAAGATGCAGACACTGAGGCTGCACAAATCATTGTTAATATTGCTCATAGTGATCTTCTTGCAGACTCTGTTCAACTATTTCAGGAAAAACAAACTCATCAGGAGATACTGTCACGAGTGGATGCAATCATTGATGATCCTATTTTTGAGAAGAGCACACAAGAACCTTCACCAAGCATTGCTGAAGCAGCTCACATGTCTCAGACTCCACAAGAACCATCAGTTCAAAGTACTGATGCTGGTCTTTCAACTTCTCCTGACAGATCAAATCCTGATGATACATAAGCTCCTACTGAGAATCATCCTTCAACTGCACTAGCTACAATTGATGATCCATTACTAGTTGCTAGTTTGAAAAAGCATCCTGATGTGCTGTTTGTTCCTACATTTTCATCACTTCCACTTGAGGAATCACCTTAAGGTATTGCTAACTTCTCATATATTCTCATGTTTGTATGATTATAAATAGTCTCTTATTTGAGGTTACCTCTATTTATATGACAAACATACAACTCTTCTCACCCATCTCTTATTTCTTTGCTATATGTGTGATTGATCCTTTCTGTGAGACTGTGTGAAAATAATAAAAAAAGGAGAGAAAAATATTTTGAGTGGTAGTCTCCTGTACTGGCAAAATGAGAGGTTGTTTTGAGACAAGAATCTTATAAGTTTTTCTTTACTTATAAAGTTTCTTCTGTGAGAATAATATTACTCTTAAAAGTAATATATTGTGTGAGAAGTGATGAGATCACTTGAAAAGAACAGAGAGATTTAGGTGTTACTATATTTCTGTTTCAGGATCACATCAGCCAGAGGCATCTCTTGCAAAGAATCTGGATAAAGGCAAGGCAATTCTTCCTGATTCTGCACATTCTTCTGATGGCTTGTCTGACTCTGACAATGATAGTGATGACGATGATCCTGATACCTCTCAGCTTATGTCTGCAATTGATGCATCTAAGAAACCCAATGTTGGTTCTTCTTCGCACTTCACTGAACATCCTTCTTATTACAATTATGATGCTGATTATTTCAGACAGAAAGAATGGAATTATAAATGGAGACTTACAAATACTTCTATCTCATCTGCTGTTGTCCTGCAACACATTTATCGTGCTTATGATGAAATCCAAACTCCTGATCTGAAATTGCATCTTAAGGCCATAACTATTTCTGTTAAAGGAATTCACTCTGAACTTGATGAAATGAAGAAGTCTCATGCTGGTGTCAAAGAGAAAATTGATGGATTTTTGCTTCATACACTTAACTCAGCTGAAATCAAAAGTGTGAAAAATACCATCAAAGATGTTGTTAAATCTCAAGACAGCATGGCCTCTAGACTTTCTTCCTTGGAAGACAAGGTTCTATAGGTGATAAACTGGATGCTCTGTTTTCTCTTCTTTCAAATATTGATGCCAAAAAGGGGGAGAAGATAGTTGCTACAAAATGTACACTATATTCTATTCAGAAAAAGGATAAAGATATTAATGATGATGGTAATAAGTATAATCCAGTTACATATGTTTAAATTGCTTCTAATGCTCAACAACTTCAACATTCCAAGAAGAATGATTCTTCAGGACAAAGAAAGTCTACTGGTGCTTATAAAGCCAAGCACAAGACTACTGCCGGTGCTCCTGAGGATGATGACATTACAATTTCAAATTTAGCAGAAGCTAAAGGGATGTTCTTTCCTTACAGACATAAGGAAACAGGTGAAGAGATTGTCTTGTACCACAAAGATAAGAAGTTTGAGCAAAAGAATGCTAGGAGTGCTCTTGGGTATATAACTGAAGAATTTCCTGATCTAAAACCTGAAGAAGCAGTTATGCAACAAAATGAGCTTTTGGCTCAAATTGAAGCTGAAGTTAACACTTCTAAAGGAAGAGGAAAAAGAGGTGGTAGATCTGCAAGAGCAAGAGGAAGAGGAAGAGGTGGAAGAACTTCTAAATCAAGGCAAGTGACTGCATTCAACTCTTCTAGTCTGAATTTTCTATCCATAGAAGGTTATGTTCCAGTACAAGGAAATGAAGAAGATAAAGAAGTTCAGAATCCAGAAGAGTTGATTATACCAAGAAAGAAAAGATCAGCCACTAACATTGATCAAGCTGATACAGCAAATCAGAATGTAACTTCTGATGCAGACACAAATCCTTAGATAAAAGCATATCCTGATGTTGTGAACCTGATAACTGATTTTAACTCTGATGAAAAAGTGATCAAAGCAATAAATGAGTCAGCTCCTTCTCTAGTAATCACTCCTCATATTTCAGAGGCTGATGAAAAAGAAAAGATTGATAGAAGGAAAGTTGATCAAGCGTGCAAATAATATTTACAGAGAGTTTTAAAATCAAAGAGGGAGCTATGGCATAAAGCAGAAGGGAAGACTGATGATTTGTCTTCAAACTATGCTCCTCTCGGCAAGAAGAATAGAAGATGGAAAGACATCCATGTATTCAATTATTCTAAAGGGTTCAAGCATGTTGAATTTGTGTCAGCTGGGTTAAGAGATTCTATCTCAGAACAGGAAGATGTTGATAAGTCCATCAAGAAGCCTTCTTGGGTGGTATACAATGAAAAATTGAAACTTATCAAATCTTGAACCAGAGGAGGAATTGGTCATTCCAGTATGGAGATCTTGGAATCTGATCTGCTGGATACAGATACTCTGATAGAAAATCTTGGTGAAAGAATTTCTCCTTCACATCTTGAGAAAGTTAAAGCTGTGAAGATTGTTCATAGAAAGATAAATGATACTGATGTCAGAGAAGAGATTCTGTACTTTTTCAGAGATGTTAAAGTAAAAAGCTTTACGTTGCAGCAACTCTTAATGAAGATTGTGACAAAATTGAAATACATTCACTAACTTCTTAGAGTTGAGAACAAAGTCACCAGAAACTAGTCTTCTATGATACTTGAAATGATCAGAAGAAGAGTCATGACAAAAGATGATAAGTACAATGGTTATTATGTTCCTAAGTACATAACTTATACTGGTCAAGAAATGCAGATGAAAAAGGGAGCTGCAGTGCTACAAGTTTTTCTCAACAGTCCTTAGTTATCCTTCAGTCCTGATCTTAAAGATGTTAGTTTAAGCTTCATGTTGATTGGTGATCTTGAGATAAGCAAAAGCTCAATTTCTAAATTAAGATCAGCTATCTATCATCTTGGAGAAGACACTGAAGAGAAGAGAGAGTTGAAGAAAAAGCTTGTTAAAGTCCTACGAAACAAGGAGGAAGAAAGATTAAAGAACTTTCTTGGAACAACTATCAGTTATCTGAAGATACTGAAGTAAGATTTACTCCTTGTACATTTTGTAGAATGGTTTTGGCATCATTAAGAATGGAATTTATGCTTTATTGCATTAAGAAAAAATTGGGGGAGATTGTTATATATTAAATTCTCAATGATCAGAAGAAGCTCAGGATCTGGCTGTTCGGATGTCATCAGGATCTGATGTACCGTCAGGATTTGGTATGTCATCAGCATTTGTATGACATCATTATTTGAAGACAATCAGCATTAGAGGATTTGTTTTGTTCCTTATAATGTGGAGCAAATATCTGTTGCGTCTAATTTATAGGACTTTATCTGTTTAGTTTAAGATATGTCTCAGTTTCAGTTAGTTTTTGATAATGCATATCTTAGATTAATTTGTTGTAGCTTTGTAGTATATAAACACAGTTTAGGTCATCACTTAGTGTACAATACTTGAGGATCAGTCGACCTAGCAGCTCTCAAGAACATCAGTATTTCTTGAGAGGATTTTGCAACAGTTTTTATCAGATATATAAAAAGCTGTTATATTTTATTACTTGTTCGAAACATTTATACAATTGTATCCAACCCCCTTGAATAATTGTATCTTTACTGGGCAACACCTAGAGCCCAATCATGAAAATGGACGTGACCGATTATGGTCCGAAAAACACATGTATCATGGACGCCTGATACATGCTCAATCTGAAAGCCCACAAACGCAACCCTAGTTTGAAACCATAGATACAACAACTGATATAAAGGGCTCTACCCTTCATTCAATAATTACGTCTGACTTGATTCTCTCCATACTTAGAGATACAAAGGCATCTTGTGAGGACATAACTAAGTCACACAAGCACATTCATTGGAAACTCACAAACCTTAGAATTAAAGACAAATGAAACCCTTATTTTTACTCCACAATCTTTGGCACCATCCGTAGGAAGACACCATCAACCCTGATAAGAACATGAAGGAACACCGAAGAACCAATCACCTTTATTCACACTGTGGCATCCATAATCGAGATTCCAGTATACTCAACCTACTCCACAAGAGGAGGGGAAATTCCTGTGGTAACGGAAGATCCCATGGCTCAAATACAAGGAATGAATCCCCCGGTTCACGATTTAATCCCTTAAAGGATGAATCCCTAAATTCAGATGGTACGCACATTGAATACTTATGCACCAGGATATAGATGTCCACCACTGTCCTCTGACTCCTTCAAGAACTAATCACAATCCCACTTATGGGATGTCCTATATCCTAGAAGTTGGAGGAAGTGGTATCTCACGGTAAGGAGAAGGAAAGCCATCCCAACACATCTGTAGCTTGAAACTCATCCCTGAAGGACATGATTTGTCTTGCCAATACACGGAATATGGTTCTGAACCATCAAATGAGGAAGATGTCTCCCCAAGAAGGAGACGTACTGGCAAGGAAATTTAACCAAGATGGCGCATCTCATCTTGGAGGATTAAAGGGATGATTCCTCAAAGTATACAAGAAAGGATCAGGGCTCATGAAGTCGAGATTGAAAAGCTGATACATGATTTGGAGAGGCGATAACGAAGGCATATGTTGAGTGCTGGAGAATCAAAGGTTGCACCCCTATCATATATTTTGAAGATCCACCAAGGAAAATGAGGGTTAAAACCCCAAGGGCTAATATTGGCTTAAATATGTGTGGACATAACCTAGTATTGGTAATGAGAATGTATGGTAAGGAGATGAGGGAAAACGAGAAGGTAAATACAATTAAATTTATAGGTAAGCAAGGTATGCATTACCCTAAAATAAATTTTGTATTAAACATCAACATGTAGAAATATAAGTCCGATTCTCGTTAACAAAATGCACTAACTTGAGCAATGCGATAGCCTAGGTTCTGAATTTGATTTTTTGTTATCCAAAAATTACTAAAAATGGATGAGGTTATAATAAGCTTATAACTTACTAAAAAAACACTTATCTGACTTCAAATGTCCCATAATTAAGTCATTAGCATTAGGATAACACAAATATGAATCCACAACAAACTAATGCAAAGCATATCAACTAGTGAACATGTCTACACACGCCTTATTCGAACATCACTTCTACTTCCTTTCAAATTATTAAGTAAAGTGTAATATCCAGGAAATTCGTGAATAATATCATATGAGTTATTGGAATTTTGTGCTATTTATGTGAATTAGTGAGTAAATATTTAAAAATAATTTATTAAAATTAGACGAGTCAGTATAATATTTGAGTCATGGTATGTGACTTATAATCGAGTCGGAATGACAATCGGACCGTCGGTTGAGACGCAACTCGTAAAAGACAATTACACGAAAAGTGTATTTGATGATATTATTGAAAAAGATAATTAAGTGGAGTATGTGAAAATTATATGATGTGAAGAGTCTTATGTGATCGTGTGATTATTTGAATAAAAATATGTAAAGTCGTATCATTCTTTGAAATATTGGTTGTTCGATAAATGTAAAAAAGTAGCTATAAATAGAGTTTTAATAGAAAATTTTATGTATATGAGGTTTGTTTGATGTGATAAGTGAATATGTGTTATTTTACCCCTGTGTGATTGAATGTGTGGGTCTAGAGTTTTAAAATATTTTTAAATGATTTATTATATGAAAAATAAGGTTTATTATACCTCAAATATTTTTATTATATCATATGAGTATATTTACTTATAAAATTTATTTTATTCTCTCTAGAATAGCTCTGTAGACTTTTTAAAAATGATAGTTGAATTTATTATGATGACCAAGTATTTTAAAATGATTTTAAAATTATATCTACTTTGCGGGCTATCTTGCAAAATTCGTGAAAAATAAGCGGCCGTTCGCACAAAAATTATTTTGAAAATATGGGGACAAGGCTAAATACATATTCTACATTATGAAAATAAAATTTATATTTATCAGAACCATTTAGTATCGGTTTAATGAATTACAAGCTTGTTTTCTCAGATTTTTGGCTAATGGATAAAAGTCAGATTTTAAGTGCAAAGTGGCAGAATTACCTCGGGGATTTATAACCCGAAACTAGCCGGACCTATCCCTATTTTCTTCAGCATTGGTCTCTCTCTAAAGCTCTCTCCATATCTCTCAATTATTCTCACTCTTATACTCTCGTTACTTCTCTCTTCACCCTCTTCTCGTTTTTGGCCGATTTAATCGAATCGAGTCCGTATTTTAACTTCTTTTCTCTTCCTAAAAGTTGTTACATACTTGTATGTATGTATGTATAATTGTATGTATTGTTCAATTTTTGAAGAACTCATCTCAGATTGGGTTCGGATCCTTTGAATCTGCTTCGATTTTGAACAAACTAGAGTGGGTTTTTTTATGTTGACAGCGTGTATTGGTGGGACCCGTGAATCGATAACCGATTTGGGTACCTCCGGGTTTTTTCGCCGCCGATAATGAGCTCTGGTGAGCCGGCGGGGACGATGATGGTACTTTGAGTTCGAAATTAAGTATATTATCTCGTTTACATATCAAATTCGAGTTTCATGTGTGATTCGATAAATTTTTAGATTTTATTTGAGGTTTATATGAATGATTTTGGTTCGACTATAATGGAAATTGAGGTATTGTTGATTAATTATATATTTCGTAAATATATTTGAATGTGAATGATGTCAAGGCCAATTTTCAAAATGTATTAGTTCGATTTATACGAAAAGTTCGTTCGAGTTAATGACTTTTTGGCTTGTGTTTATTGTTTGGTGATAATATTTTAATGATATAAGTTGATTAAAGATATTGTGATTATACGATAAGTTCATATCAAAATTTTGTATTTTTCATATTTTAAATAATTGAATTATGTGAATTTATGAATCAATTTTTGGTGAAGATTTTATGTGTCGATTAAATGTAACACCCCCAAATCCGGGGTCGGGGATCCGGGTTATCACGAGTTTCATTTCCCTTAATAACACCCAATCTTAATAAATAATCAACTACTCTGTACTGTGACCCCACAATAAACACACACACCACAAGTTATAGTCTCAGAGATGAATATCCAAAAATAATCACAAGTCGTTTTATTCCACAATTATATGTCAATACACCTTAAAAGGGTTTCTGAATAAATTTACATTTCTTTGCCATTATTACAATTCATAAATATACATAAATCTGGTACATCAAAAGTTGAAGCCTAGCCTATTGGTAGTTCCTACCTCAGCTATAGCGACATCAATGCCTATAGGAAACTGCGGAACGTTTCCTATCCGCTCGCGAATTGGGAGCTTGGTCCTGTTCATCTTTTCTATCTATTGTTGTGTGATGAAAGAAGAAAGCAAGGGTGAGCAACAAGCCCACCAAAATAATATGTATAATGATTTACAGTATATGAGCCTTCTCATAGTACTCATGAAAGTCTTGGTCAAAAGAAATGAACCAAGTTTAATATCTTAATGCGATGAAGTCGCAAAATATTCAGTATATATACATATATACTTTTCAAAATCTTGGAAGTCTTCTTCCATGCATAATATACACAGAGTTCCAGTTTATAACTGTATAAAACTATCGTTGCAAGGTGATCTCATATATCTAACCTTGTCTCAACGTTTTTCTGAAAATCTTTGACATGCATAAGATAATCATTTACTAGATATAAGTTTAAAAGATGAAGTTACAAGATACTCTAATATACTTATATCTTTTCCAAATACTACTTGAACTACCACCGTTCAAGTTATAATTAGTTCAAAAGTTCATCACATAGATGAGACTACAAGATAATACTTGAATAGATTCAATCTTTAAAATATCATCAAAATAAAATGAAGTTATGAGATACTTCATTTGATACAAACATCATTTTGAAAACTTGACCCTGCCAACACTCAACAGTCGCCCAACCGTAGCCTTTCTATCGAAGTGCTCTCGGTAGTGTTGCAGAAATATCCAATTGGATGATGAACTCATTACGGGAGTTTGCCGCGCCAGGAAGACCACTTACGATGATCAGTCGTAGTAGTGCAACCCCACCATTTTCTACATGTAGAGGAGAACCTGTCGGATTTACTTGTCAACCGAACACTGGACTCCTAAGGAATGGACCGTCTTAGCGGAACTTCCGGACCATTTGGGCCAATATAATAAGGCTGGGCCGGCGCTACTCGACCATTTACGCCACTCCTAGTTCAGATGAAATCCATGACTCTGAAACGTAAAGCTCGTCCCCCCTTTCCCCAAGTAGAAACTTGTTGATACGGCTCCACCAAGAAGTCGTATCTAGTTGGAAAGGAAAACTCACCAATATTTCCCAGGCGATGCCTGTTAATGGATTAACTTGTTCCAAGAATTTTACTTCCCGAGTGTTGGGTAAGTAATCAAAAACTCTTTTATCAAGACAGCAACCTTGTTGCGAATATAAAACACACCACAGAGCCGGATCCCTCAGGTTTTGAGCGAGTATTTAAATCCCCTTCGAAAGGAGAATCTTAAATATAAAAATGAGTTTTTGGATCCGCTCTAACTTTTAAAAATCATTTTGAAGACTCGCAAAACATTTTTAAGAATGTTCGGAGTGATGCTGATTTAATAAAATAAATCAGTCCCAATATATAAAAAAATATCTGAATATATTATTATTTAAATAATATTCCCATAAAGAATAATCTTTATAAAAATAATTGAAGTAGATGTTGTAAAACTTATAATTGAAATGCCTATTAAATAACCAAAGATATACTTATACGAAAGTAATATCTTTATTTGAATAATCAAAAGTAAGTTTGATTACCGACACATTATTCTTTAATAAAATAAAGAATATTAATTAGTAAATAACTCGGAGTCATAAGCCCTCGAATGAATATTCAAAATAATATTCATTAATAAAATAAACGGAGTCATAAGCCCTCGAATAAATATTCAAAATAATATTCAATAAATAAAATAAGCGGAGTCATATGTCCTCGAATAAATATTCAAAATAATATTCAATAAATAAAATAAGCGGAGTCATATGTCCTCGAATGAATATTCAAAATAATATTCAATAAATAAAATAAGCGGAATCATATGTCCTCGAATGAATATTCAAAATAATATTCATTAATAAAATAAAGTTATCGAATAAACCTTATTTGATTCGTAGTTTTAAAAACTATTCATATATATATATATATATTATACTCGGGAGCCTCGACTCCCGGTTTTAGAAAAAGTTCACCTTTTGGGTCCCCTATACTAAGGGTAAACTCAACTACCGCTTATCTCTAGCATAGGTATTATACAACTATAAGCATTTGAACCAACAGATATATAAATCAAGAATATGAAACAGGCATGCATATATACCATATCACATGCTACAATATATCGCAAAAATTTGCTAATAACAAATATGCATTTATCGCAAGATCATGCATATTCACATATACATCACAACAACAGTTATACGGGTAGAAAACTTGCCTGAGCGACTAGGGGTTACAAATGGCTCGGGACGAGTCTGGTAACCTATAAACAACATGTGAGTTGGAATTAAACCAAAGTCACTTGTAAATCCATACTTTAACCAAATTAGACTCTAACGCTCGCTTTGCGCTTACTGATTCTCTTAAGTCACTCGAGTACCCTCGGCTCCACCATTTTTAATAATTTAACCATTACGAGTTTTAAGGCGATTCTTTCGCAAGTGTCTTACCAACTTCCTAACACACTCTACATAAATGTTTCATACTCCAATTAGCCCTTTTTGGTCTTTAACATATGTTTCAAAGTAAGGCGAGGGGTAAGGGTTCGTTCGCGAAACGTCGTTACTTAAAACGGCCGTTTCTCCTAAACCGTACATCAGAATCAAACGAACCACATATCAAAACGAAGCTCGTAACATGAACTATCTAAACATGGCAATGGTCAAAAACTAGCAGTGAGTTCAAGGGTTCTGATGTTAAGAACAAAAACATTCTACGGTAAATTGGGCATTACGACGACTATGTTTACGCGATTTTCCAAACTTTTACCTAACCAATTCAACCACCAATCAATCCCAATTCATTCATAAAACCAACATCCATCCATATCACACTACAAAAGCCCCCAAAACCTCAAGTTCTCCAATTTATGTTATTCTCAATCATGAATTTAAAACTATACTTAAGTCCTTTACTAATCAACAAGTTTCAACATTCAATTCACTACAACTCCAACCCAAACTCTAAACCTATAAGCATTAAGCTACTCTTTTACCATAACAACCAAAATCATCCTAATATACAAAGTAAAGCTAGGGTTTGGAGATGATATACCTTCCTTGAAGCTTTTAATCAATGAAAGATCCTTGGAATGCCCATGGAAGCCTTGATCTATGCTTAAGCTACCTTGAACTTTCATAAAAAATCAAGAAAACCAAAGTAATTTCTTGAAGGTTACTATTCACCATCTTCTTCCTTGATTTATTGGAAGAGATTGTGAAGGAAATAGAAGCTTAAACTTATAGGATATCCATATCTATGTACAAGGAACCTTAGATAATTACCTTGTGATTTAACAATGCTTGGAACTAGGATTTTGATTTTTCTTCCTTTGGAAAAGAAGAAAAGCCGAGAGCAAGATGAAGAGAATGAAATGATCTTTTGTTTTTTGATTTGTTTAGCTTAGCTTGGTTGTTTTTGTTTTGTTTTTGGTTAATTACCTTTCTAACCTTGAACTTTGTGTGGTTTTAAATCAACCACATCTCCTTCCCCTTATGTCATGCTTATGATGTCATCATCCCTTACTTGCCCTCTTCTTATTGGTTGGATGACCTCATCATCCCTAACCTCCTTGATTAACTTCCTAATTGTTTGCCTAATGACCGCTGATCTGTTATACGGTTCGCTTAACTTTCGTTCTCGTTTCTCGTTTGAGGGATCATACCCGGGATCTTATTACTTGGGTTTCCTTAACCTTTCTCAATACATTATATTCCTTTTATGATCCTCTCTTATAATCCTTTAATTTAAATCCTTTTTATCCTGTTACCTTATACTCAATTCTTTCCGTATCTAGTGGATTTCCGGGAAAAATCAAAGTGTTCGGAATTGGATTCTGACGATCTTTACATACACTTATATACCACATAGAGTATGAATAATATCCCAGAAGATCAATAACTGAACCCCTACATAGTGTGGCATGAAAAGTTTTCTCATTCAGCATAATCTACAAAATCACTATTCATAAGGGTTTCAAAAATTTCCAAAAATTGGGGTTATTACAGTCTCCCCTCCTTAAAAGGATTCCGTCCCGGAATCAGATAGAAAATGAATAGGGATACTCTCTTAACATTGCACTTTCTAACTCTCGAATAAATTTTCCCACATTGTGGTTCTTCTATCAAACTCTGAATAGTTTGAGCACCCTTCTCCTAAGCACTTGTTCCTTTTCACTCTATAACCCTTCCTGGTTGCTCCATATAGGTTACGCCGGGTTGCATGTCTATGCGCTCATATGCCCCTATTTATCTGGCATCCGAATTACACTTTCTTAACATTGATACGTGGAACACGTTATGAACTTGCTACAGGTTCGGGGGTAGGGCTAGCTCATATACTAACTCCCCAATACGTCTTAATATATCCAAGGGTCCAACAATTTATGGACTTAAACTTTCCTTTCTTTCCAACCCTCATCAATTCTTTTCAAGGGAATACTTTTAACAATACAAGGTTCCCTCCTTCCTATTCTTTGCCCTTTCGTGTCAAATCAACATACTTCTTATGTCCTTCCTGGCTACTACCAGTCATCCTCTGATTAGATCTATTATATCCCTGGTCCTTTGGACTACTGCGGGTCCGAGCATCTTGCGCTCTATAACTTCATCCTAACATAAGGGAGATCGACATTGTCTTCCCTCAAGGATCTCATATGGCGACATCTCGATAATGACATAGGATCTATTGTCGTAAGAAAACTCAATCCGTGTTAAGTGATCATTCCAAATTCTTTCAAGTCTATTGCACCGGCTCTCATCATAGCTTCTAGCATTATAGCTTTTAGCATTAGAGCTTTTGCTTCTCAATACCCATTCTTTTCTAATTCGTAAGCGTTACTATCTTCCGTACATAATACTATACTGGTTACACTTTTGCTCGTTAGCGTTCTATAACCTTTTAATAACCACGTCAACCTTAGTATCACGAACGCGTTAGAATCGGAATACCACCGTACTGATACTACTTCCTTTAGCTGCTTCCATCTTCGAAAGCTTGATCCATCATATAGAAGTAAAGGAATTTGTTGAGAGATCACTATGATCATGAACACTTGTTCTATTGCAGAGTTAGTACAGAAGGTGGCCAGCCTTTAGTACTTGACAAGTAATTAAACAACATATGGTATCCTACTAGGCTTCTATCACACAGATAGATAGTCATTCGGCAATACCTCCCCTTCTGGAAGGGTTGTTCTTCTCAGCTTATATGAAATGAAAAGAAGAGAAAAGAACGAATTGAAGAGAATTGTATTTATGAAAAAAAATATACTACCACAAAATATCTGGCTTGGAACCTACCTCTAAATTATAGAGGTTTGTCATAGGAGAACAAAACATATGTGTATATATATCAACATCAAGTATTATCGCATCGCATTTCGCATGCTTAAATATTTTTACTATTCCGTCCATCATTCTATGGACCCATGCTCTTCCTCGAGCTTATACTCAATCACCTTTGAAACTCCCTCAATATCGAAAATCGAATCTGGGATCTCATTCTAGACATCATCGTTACTAGAATCCTATGCTTGCACCGCAACCTTCCTCATATAGTAATACGACTCTCTTTTCATAAGAGGGAATAAATATTCAATAGGTAGATACTCTACTTAATTAGTCTATCAATGATAACTTATACACTACCACGACCCGATTAGTGGTACTCAATCTCAACATCCATTCCAATACAACTCTCACGGTTGTAATCAGCTCAATACTCGCAGAATCATTGCTGCATTACTATGGTCCACTACTGACCTACTGTCGTAATTCACTTTCCATGAAATCTTAATATCTAATCATACGGAGTCCATACATCTCGTATAGAATTCTTCTAAGGAGGTAACATAATCACCATTCCTGATTCATGAAGAACACTCCTGATCCTGACATACATACATGACATGAAGCAGATAAAATTGCAGAAGAGTTTCAGTCAAAGCAACGACAGCAGGTGAATACCATTCTTAATCGTATGCCTTAAATAGAAGACTTAACTCAAGGTTCGTTTAGTCCTTTTTGAAATATGGTCCTGGATTATTCTCAAGATAGTACCTTCTGAGATAGATAGCCCGCTCATGGCGATTACACGAATTAAACCTTTACCAACTACTATTACGGTTGGGTATTGCACAGTCATAAGAAGGAATGTCAATCTTCCAAACCATAATACAATCTGCATAGCTTTAACCATCATCACTGTATTCCTTTGGCACAAGCGCCTATAATTATCCTCTTACCTTTAAAGTGTCGGCCACCTCTTTGGCCTTTCCTGATAGTAAAATTTCCTTACAGTCAATGTCATTTTAACCACCTCCAAATAAATTTTCTACCTCATTTCAATCACTGCTTATGTGAAGATGTTTTCCTTAAAATCTGGTGAGTAAAAAAAATATCACCATTTTTCCATAAGTTATTGCCTCAGTCTTTAGAGGTTAATCACTGTCATGACTGACTCTCAATCACAATTAGAACATCTTTTATCTTAAGTCCTAATTGCCCTGAACAATTTCGACCATTACTGGTTCGATCCATACCTTCTCGTGGTTTAACACGTGCCTCACTTGGCATCATTATAATTACGTCATATTTCCTTTATCAACATTTCTATTCTTGAGAATTTTGAATTTTACCTTTCTCCTTGTAAAACCTCTAAGGTTATCCTTGAATCGTCCCTCCTGTATTCCCTAGATACAGGGCATATCAAGATACCATTTATTAATACCAGAATTATTGTCTATATACTTCTGAAAAATTTCTCCACTGATTCTTAAAGGTTGTTATTACCTTAATCCTTTCCAATTCATACTGTCAAACTCATACTATCCCTATTAAGGGTGAAATGTCAACCTTTATGCATTCCCCTGGGATTCATTTTAAGTTACCGATGTTCTATCCTTAATTCCATCTTTAGAAAAAGTACATACATCCTTCCATGGATAAATCAAGTCATATATCCCTGATGAGGGTGTCTTATTCAATCATTCCCACCTCGATAGTATATGCCTAATTTTACAAAAACATCTGTATTCCAAATGAGGTCAATCAATTATGGCCTCCAAAAGATAACGACGGTTATCCGCTTTTCTTTCCTAATTTGGTAACGATAACAAGGATGTTCTGGAAGATATTGGTCGTGTTCAACGTGAACCTCTTCTTAATAATTCCTTATTTACTTTTGTTGTTTATCTCAACAGTCATCTCAATGTTGGGATATCTTTCATACCTGGCGTCTCCCTTTCTGGGTATCATGCCACCGGTCTTACACTTCACCTTCTTGAAGGTCACTTCCTTCATCCAATTTTCTTAATTTCTTACTTTCTTGTCTCCTCAGTCTATCCGTGTCTCATTATTTATCCTTCGAATTATCTCAAGGTTTCCTCGAATCCTTCCAACTTACAGGGGATAAAAATATATGTATCTCTTATGCCCTCAACCATCAATTTTAACTCATGGTGAATCACCCTCATCCTGACGAATGCATACTTTTCTATTTCTATTGCTACAAGTCTTTAGGGTTTCCTCATACCCAACTCCCTTATCATACCTCAAACTCTATTGCCTTTATATTCCTTTCCACTTTAGTTTCTTTTTGTTTTCCTTTCTCTTATCCTTATTTCATGAACCAACACAACATAAGTATTGATTTCAAACATCCCGTCATTCTGGATTCGTGTCCTCAGAACGAATCTTGACAACTTTTACAACTTAGATTCATAATTCATCATACTCATCCACTTTTGTTCTAGCTCCGAAGCTTTTACACTATCTCCTTATCTTTGGGAATTACTTTCCCGAAAACAATTGACTGAACTTAAATCAGTTTATTATAATCTCTTGCTTCGTGCCTTCCTTGGCCTTTTACCAGCGGGTGGTCTCTCTCTTAGGAGGGTAAGTGACAAAAATAGTCTTTTGTGATTCGTCAATCATTCAGAATCTCAAATGATTCCTCTATTTCCTTTAGCCAGGCTCTTGCCTCGACTAGGTCAACCTGTTCCTTGGAACTCTGAGAGCTTAGAGACTTAAAGGTCCTGAAAGAATTTCCTACCGCATTGTTTCCTCAAGGTGGTGGTTGGGGATAATAGTCTAAGTTCTGTCTAGACAGGTCCATAAATTGCCGTATAGGAGTACCGTCTCGGGTCTCCTTTCCTTACTCGACTTTCTGTTTCCTTAGTATGAAATGTTTCAACCTTCTCCCATAATCGGGGTTATCTTATACATTAAAAACCTTGTTTTCCACTATATTATGTTATGGGTTCTTTCTTTCTTGATGGCAACCTCCCTGACTATCACATTCAGGGTTTGCCCTAAATCTTATTCCTCAAACTATGGCTCTCATCTAAGTTCTCATCCTTAAGCTCTTAAACTTTTGGAACCCAATTTCTGTAGGAACACCTCACTATCCCCTTATTATCTTTCTCGGTATGGATCTCTTCTCCAGTCATTGACTCTCTGCCGTCATTCATCACTTTTTCTGGCACAATATGTTCTTTTCCAAAAATTTGGTCTGTATTGCAATCTCAAACAGCTTTTCGGTACCGGCTCCGGTTACCTTCACTTCTATTTCCATTTTCTCAAAATCTCTTATAAACTCTCCCAAAGACATTATTATCTTGAGTCTCTCCTTTTTACTAAGGGCATCAGCCACCACATTGGCTTTCCCTGAATGATAAAGAATCTCCCAATCATAATTCTTGATTAGCTCTAACCACCTCATTTGGCGCATGTTGAGCTCTTTCCGCGTGAAAATGTACTAGAGCACTTATGGCTTGTGTAAATCTCGCACTTTTCTCCATACAAGTAGTGCCTCTAATCTTTAGGGCAAAACTATTGCCACGAGCCCAAGCTCATGGGTGGGGATATCGAATTTTATATTCCCTTAATTGTCTTGACGCGTACG
This sequence comes from Apium graveolens, assembly GCF_009905375.1. NCBI lineage: Eukaryota > Viridiplantae > Streptophyta > Magnoliopsida > Apiales > Apiaceae > Apium > Apium graveolens. The sequence goes on along the minus strand of NC_133657.1, from coordinate 96,738,846 downwards.
CGATTACCTTGCGGTGCTGTATGAGAAGCACCCTAATTCCTTATGCGAAGCGTCACTACACTTCACAAAATCTCATTTTTCATCCGGCAACGCCAATATAGGGAACGTCACCAACCTTTGCTTCGGTTCTTAAAAGTTGTTCTCGCATTTCTCTGTCCATTCGAACTTCTCAGTCTTACGAGTAAGCCGCGTTAAAGGGGCTACTATCTTTACAAACTTGAACGAACCTCTGGTAGTGACCGGCCAATCCTACCTCTGGGAGTTGCCCTAACCATGGTCATCAATTCCTCAGTGGTCCTTTATTCATTCTTGTCAGGATCCTTCACAGGATCCTCCTCAGCAACAATCCCTTCTAGGACAACATCCTCAACCGCTACATCCTCAATATCAACATCATCCGGTCCTGCGTTAGGACGCTCTATCGGATCCACAATCCGATCTCCAATTAGTAATAAAAGATCATCGCGTTGTTACTCCTCAACCTCAGGGTTCGGAGTCCCGCTACCATATACGATAACAAACTATGCTTCTATCACGATATTTATAAGGGTTCCCATAAGGGTTTTAACTGTCAGTACTACGTTAGGTAGCCCGACTATGAACTTGGCAAGAGTTCTTATTATCTTAGTTATTATCTTAACGTCACATCATCTCTGAGGTTTATAACGCTTAGCTCTGATACCATTTCTGTAACACCCCCAAATCCGGGGTCGGGGATCCGGGTTGTCACGAGTTCCATTTCCCTTAATAACACCCAATCTTAATAAATAATCAACTACTCTGTACTGTGACCCTACAATAAACACGCACACCACAAGTTATAGTCTCAGAGATGAATATCCAAAAATAATCACAAGTCGTTTTATTCCACAATTATATGTCAATACACCTTAAAAGGGTTTCTGAATAAATTTACATTTCTTTGCCATTATTATAATTCATAAATATACATAAATCTGGTACATCAAAAGTTGAAGCCTAGCCTATTGGTAGTTCCTACCTCAGCTACAGCGACATCAATGCCTATAGGAAACTGCGGAACGTTTCCTATCCGCTCGCAAATTGGGAGCTTGGTCCTGTTCATCTTTTCTATCTGTTGTTGTGTGATGAAAGAAGAAAGCAAGGGTGAGCAGCAAGCCCACCAAAATAATATGTATAATGATTTACATTATATGAGCCTTCTCATAGTACTCATGAAAGTCTTGGTCAAAAGAAATGAACCAAGTTTGATATCTTAATGCGATGAAGTCGCAAAATATTCAGTATATATACATATATACTTTTCAAAATCTTGGAAGTCCTCTTCCATGCATAATATACACAGAGTTCCAGTTTATAACTGTATAAAACTATCGTTGCAAGGTGATCTCATATATCTAACCTTGTCTCAACATTTTTCTGAAAATCTTTGACATGCATAAGATAATCATTTACTAGATATAAGTTTAAAAGATGAAGTTACAAGATACTCCAATATACTTATATCTTTTCCAAATACTACTTGAACTACCACCGTTCAAGTTATAATTAGTTCAAAATTTCATCACATAGATGAGACTACAAGATAATACTTGAATAGATTCAATCTTTAAAATATCATCAAAATAAAATGAAGTTATGAGATACTTCATTTGATACAAACATCATTTTGAAAACTTGACCCTGCCAACACTCAATAATCGCCCAACCGTAGCCTTTCTATCGAAGTGCTCTGGGTAGTGTTGCAGAAATATCCAATTGGATGATGAACTCATTACGGGAGTTTGCCGCACCAGGAAGACCACTTACGATGATCAGTCGTAGTAGTGCAACCCCACCATTTTCTACATGTAGAGGAGAACCTGTCGGATTTACTTGTCAACCGAACACTGGACTCCTAAGGAATGGACCGTCTTAGCGGAACTTCCGGGCCATTTGGGCCAATATAATAAGGCTGGGCCGGCGCTACTCGACCATTTACGCCACTCCTAGTTCAGATGAAATCCATGACTCTGAAATGTAAAGCTCGTCCCCCCTTTCCCCAAGTAGAAACTTGTTGATACGGCTCCACCAAGAAGTCGTATCTAGTTGGAAAGGAAAACTCACCAATATTTTCCAGGCGATGCCTGTTAATGGATTAACTTATTCCAAGAATTTTACTTCCCGAGTGTTGGGTAAGTAATCAAAAAGTCTTTTATCAAGACAACAACCTTGTTGTGAATATAAAACACACCACAGAGCCGGATCCCTCAGGTTTTGAGCGAGTATTTAAATCCCCTTCGAAAGGAGGATCTTAAATATAAAAATGAGTTTTAGGATCCGCTCTAACTTTTAAAAATCATTTTGAAGACTCGCAAAACATTTTTAAGAATGTTCGGAGTGATGCTGATTTAATAAAATAAATCAGTCCCAATATATAAAAAAAAATATCTGAATATTATTATTTAAATAATATTCCCATAAAGAATAATCTTTATAAAAATAATTGAAGTAGATGTTGTAAAACTTATACTTGAAATGCCTATTAAATAACAAAAGATATACTTATACGAAAGTAATATCTTTATTTGAATAATCAAAAGTAAGTTTGATTACCGACACATTATTCTTTAATAAAATAAAGAATATTAATTAGTAAATAACTCGGAGTCATAAGCCCTCGAATGAATATTCAAAATAATATTCATTAATAAAATAAACGGAGTCATAAGCCCTCGAATGAATATTCAAAATAATATTCAATAAATAAAATAAGCGGAGTCATATGTCCTCGAATGAATATTCAAAATAATATTCAATAAATAAAATAAGCGGAGTCATATGTCCTCGAATGAATATTCAAAATAATATTCAATAAATAAAATAAGCGGAGTCATATGCCCTCGAATGAATATTCAAAATAATATTCATTAATAAAATAAAGTTATCGAATAAACCTTATTTGATTCGTAGTTTTAAAAACTATTCATATATATATATATATATTATACTTGGGAGCCTCGACTCCCGGTTTTAGAAAAAATTCACCTTTTGGGTCCCCTATACTAAGGGTAAACTCAACTACCGCTTATCTCTAGCATAAGTATTATGCAACTATAAGCATTTGAACCAACTGATATATAAATCAAGAATATGAAACAGGCATGCATATATACCATATCACATGCTACAATATATCGCAAAAATTTGCTAATAACAAATATGCATTTATCGCAAGATCATGCATATACACATATACATCACAACAACAGTTATACGGGTAGAAAACTTGCCTGAGCGACTGGGGGTTACAAATGGCTGGGGACGAGTCTGGCAACCTATAAACAACATGTGAGTTGGAATTAAACCAAAGTCACTTGTAAATCTATACTTTAACCAAATTAGACTCTAACTCTCGCTTTGCGCTTACTGCTTTTAAGTCACTCGAGTACCCTCGGCTCCACCATTTTTAATAATTTAACAATTGCGAGTTTTAAGGCGATTCTTTCGCGAGTGTCTTACCAACTGCCTAACACACTCTACATAAATGTTTCATACTCCAATTAGCCCTTTTTAGTCTTTAACATATGTTTCAAAGTAAGGCGAGGGGTAAGGGTTCGTTCGCGAAATGTCGTTACTTAAAACGGCCGTTTCTCCTAAACCGTACATCGGAATCAAACGAACCACATATCAAAACGAAGCTCGTAACATGAACTATCTAAACATGGCAATGGTCAAAAACTAGCAGTGAGTTCAAGGGTTCTGATGTTAAGAACAAAAACAGTCTACGGTAAATCGGGCATTACGACGGCTATGTTTACGCGATTTCCCAAAATTTTACCTAACCAATTCAACCACCAATCAATCCCAATTCATTCATACAACCAACATCCATCCATATCACACTACAACAGCCCCCAAAACCTCAAGTTCTCCAATTTATGTTATTCTCAATCCTGAATTTAAAACTATACTTAAGTCCTTTACTAATCAACAAGTTTCAACATTCAATTCACTACAACTCCAACCCAAACTCTAAACCTACAAGCATTAAGCTACTCTTTTACCATAACAACCAAAATCATCCTAATGTACAAAGTAAAGCTAGGGTTTGGAGATGATATACCTTCCTTGAAGCTTTTAATCAATGAAAGATCCTTGGAATGCCCATGGAAGCCTTGATCTATGCTTAAGCTACCTTGAACTTTCATAAAAAATCAAGAAAACCAAAGTTATTTCTTGAAGGTTACTATTCACCATCTTCTTCCTTGATTTATTGGAAGAGATTGTGAAGGAATTAGAAGCTTAAACTTATAGGATATCCATATCTATGTACAAGGAACCTTAGATAATTACCTTGTGATTTAACAATGCTTGGAACTAGGATTTTGATTTTTCTTCCTTTGGAAAAGAAGAAAAGCCGAGAGCAAGATGAAGAGAATGAAATGATCTTGTGTTTTTTGATTTGTTTAGCTTAGCTTGGTTGTTTTTGTTTTGTTTTTGGTTAATTACCTTTCTAACCTTGAACTTTGTGTGGTTTTAAATCAACCACATCTCCTTCCCCTTATGTCATGCTTATGATGTCATCATCCCTTACTTGCCCTCTTCTTATTGGTTGGATGACCTCATCATCCCTAACCTCCTTGATTAACTTCCTAATTGTTTGCCTAATGACCGCTGATCTGTTATACGGTTCGCTTAACTTTCGTTCTCGTTTCTCGTTTGAGGGATCATACCCGGGATCTTATTACTTGGGTTTCCTTAACCTTTCTCAATACATTATATTCCTTTTATGATCCTCTCTTATAATCCTTTAATTTAAATCCTTTTTATCCTGTTACCTTATACTCAATTCTTTCCGTATCTAGTGGATTTCCGGGAAAAATCAAAGTGTTCGGAATTGGATTCTGACGATCTTTACATACACTTATATACCACATAGAGTACGAATAATATCCCAGAAGATCAATAACAGAACCCCTATATAGTGTGGCATGAAAAGTTTTCTCATTCAGCATAATCTGCAAAATCACTATTCATAAGGGTTTCAAAAATTTCCAAAAATTGGGGTTATTACATTAAATGTTAAGGTACTTAAAAGTTCTGATATAATGAGAGTATGTTATGAATGATATTTGGCGACTTATGAACAGTCAAGTTGAATACGAAGTTGCATACAAAGTTATATATGAATTGTATACTTGGTGATGGTTGTTGGTTAAGTGGTTAGTGTAGATACGGACGAATCATGGAGAATTGTTATAGAATTACAAGTGCAAAAGGGAGTTTAATGTACTATATATTTGTAGTGTGAGCTTATAACGGTTTGCTTATGAATGAGTAATTATAAAGATATATGTTTCCAGAGCAAGAATTGTCATAATAGACTTGGCAAAGGGAAGTAAAATGGTATATGTGTTACGTGATAATTACAATATGATTATGTGCTTGTTTGAGTTTTGATAAAATGAGATTGATAAAGATACGAGTGTAAGCTAATAAGAATAAGATTGTATGTTACGTAGTTATGTGCAAATCTGATTACGTGATAGAATAAGATTGATTAAGATACAAGTATAAGTAAGTATAATATTATTATGTGTATACATGGACAATATAGTTAAAGTTATGTGTATGCACAAGATGATCTGTCAAAGTGAAATGGGTAGATTAACTTAGACGTTCAGAGTCGAATGACAAGTTTTATATAAGATACTAAAGTAGTGTCTTTATTTTGTGTGGATCCGATATGTGAGTACGTGAAGTGTAACAAAAGAAAAGGGAGTTATAGAAAGCTAATGAGTGTTGAGCTAATCAAATAAGGATAGCCTTGTAAAATTCGAAAAGCAAGAGCGCTCTGGATAGGAAAGTAAGGGTTACCCTATCCCAAATGACAGTTATGATTTCTTGAAAAAAAAATAGCTTTTTAAGGAAACTAACTCCGCCCTTTCTTATAAATGTTGAATAAGATGGAATGACAAAGAGAAATGTTATGATGTGAAATGATAAAAGAAATTGATTATTGATACTGTTACCCAAGTATTTGATATACCCATGTTTACCTTATTTCTTTTGAATATTTAGTAATCTTATACCTCTCGGCGTTTCATTCTTATTGTTAATACCTATACTTATTGAGATCCTATGTTTGTAATACTTGTGCTTTGTTGATACTTCTGCTTTGAAATAACTTTGTTTAATGTTAATTAATTAATACCTATGGTTACCCTTGACCACTCTATAACTCGCGTTTCTTTTCATAAACTTTTGTTTACCCCGCCTGAATCCCTGAAATAAAACTAATAGTGATTCTTGACTTGAAAGATTCTGAATGATTTCAAATGTTGGTAAATGTTTTAAAATGAAATTTAGTTCTAAAAAGTAAAATAAATTTTCCAATATAATGGTTTCATTGAAATCCTACAGATTGGAGGCGTAAGTGGTTGTATAATAACGATCCATCCAAGTGTATGAATCCCAAGGATGCACTGGAGCGTTATGGAGATCGGGGATGGATCGGTGGTAAAAAAGGCCGAAATAGTCCCTTAGGTACCTATGACCGGATTGAGGTTAGTATGGGCTGATCACCCGTATTATATTTATAAGTTATACACTCCAATCATAATTTATTGTTAGGTCACATACACTGTAGAAGGGGGTTGAATACAGTGTATAGCACAATCAAATTGAATTTAAAGAACACAAGTAACAGAAAACAAACTTTATTAAACTCTGTTACAATGTAGAACTGTCCTCTCTCAATGATGAACAAAATATCACGAGAGCTGCTAGGGTTACAAATGAATAATATTCTCGATAATAATAACACTTATAGTGTAAACCCTATGTCTGTGTTTATATACTACACAGTTACAAGATAATCGCTAATTGATATGGAATATAATTCTGCTTCCTAAAATATATCAATCAGTTATCTTTTCTTCCAAGTATTCTATTCTTCACAGAATTTCTTCTTCATGCATATCTCTTCTTATGTTTGTCTTGATCTTCTTTCCTTTCAATCAGCCGCCTTCCTTATCTGAAAGTTTCCTTTAAGTCCTGATATTATCTCCTGATAAATATCTCCTGAAGCTTAAGTACTGATAACTTAAGTTCTGACTTCAGTATAAGTGCTGATTTCAGTTAAGTACTGATTTGTCCTGTTTAAGTAAGATCTGAAAACTAAACACAAATCATATTAGACATGACATTATCAAATATATCTAACAATCTCCCCCAACTTGTAAATTAGCATAATATACATGTTTAACAGATATTTGATGATGTCAAAAACATTAAGTATAAATGCATGAGAATTTAACTAGATAACTACAACTTACAGTCCTTAAAGCTTTACCAACTTTAACTTCTAATAACAACTTCAGTCTGTATACACATCAGAATTTGAGCAGTTATAGATCTTGACTTGGCTTCACTTTCTGATCTCTTCGATATCAGAAGTTGTTCTGAGATAGTTCTTTAACAAACATCTCTCAGCATATCTGAGTTCATCAATCATTCTCCTTTTAGCATCTTTAAGCTCTGCAGTATCTTCACCAGTTTGGAAGATAGCATATCTGAGATCATTAATTTTTGCTTTTCTCAACTCCTGATCTAGTCTGATGACATAGGCTTTGTCAGACTCTAGATTGAATTCAAGTCCCTTAATACCAAGATATGTTCAGATCTTTGCAGTATTAGGCTTCATATCAACAATATCACCCTTGTGATCTCTGTACTTGGGACAGTATGTGCTGTCAAACTTTACATAATAGAGCTTCTCCTGTCTCTGAATTTGAGTCTTCAAATAATTTGCAGCACTTTCTGTTATTCTGTCCTTCACTTGAAGTAAGAATAAAACATATTCTAATTCCTCAAAATACTTCAGTGGTATAGCATTTTCCCTTATATGGTAAACCCTTCCATCTGTCATGAAATATAACAAGATGTGTTCTTTCAAGAAGGTATGGTAGACCATCTGTACAGATTCTAGTTGATTCAATCTTTCAGGAGTTGCTCCAATACCTGGTTCACTTAAGGAAGTTGGATCATTGGTTGTGTTCTACACTCTTCTTTCATCAGCAACAATTACTTCTTGTTCAATATTTAATTTCCTTTTTAGAATTTCTTCTCTCTTTAATATCCTCAGTAAATCATCTTTAGAAGTTAGGTAATCATTCTTAGCATTCTCATAATCAAGCAAATGAAAATCTCTAATAAGTTATTTCTTTCAATAACAAGGAATTAGCATTTTTAATTTTATTATTTTCCTTTTTAAGAGATTTCAGAGTGACATGCAAGTTGTACTATTCAGAAGATATATTATTGATAGTTTCTTGACATTTACCCTTACTTAACTTACAGAGACCAGTTCTAATTACTTAAATGACACGTAATGATATTAAAACTCAAAACAAGATAAAGGACACATAATAATATTAATATAAAGGAATTCAGAGAAATAAAATACCTAATAAACACAAAAAATTAAATTATGATTTTAAAGTTGAAGTCTACGTAAGATTTGCGCAAAGACTTCCAGAAACATGTACATGCCTCAATGACCGTAACTTAACAACTATTTGTAATCACCTTCAATGGGATAAGGCTTTAAACTAGATCTAAGACGTGCATAATCAATAATTTTTAAGAAATAGGAAAAAGAGATAAAAAAAAGATGAGAGTGATCTTAATAAAATATGAGTTTCTGGGTTTTTGGACGGAGATGGATAGATAAAAATAAAACCACCACAGATCGGACGTTCGACCCCTCCTTCCAACACCAATGGTAACTCCAAACTTATATCCCTTTTCAGAAGTCTTTTATAGGGGCTCCCAATTTGGATTTTAAGGGTTGGGACCTTTGATTTTGACCGTTGGAAGGTTCTAGATTCAGTTCATCTGGACGTCTATGACAGGACACGTGTCCATGAGTCCTTTATCGCTGGAGTGTGCCGAAAAGGGGTTGTCATGTGCCTGGAGTGTGATGGCGTGTCTGGACCTAGGAAATGGAGCATGTAAGTCATGATAGTGGAACATACCTCGTACTTACAAACGAATGATTAGAGGGAATATCCTGATTTGACACGGCATTATGGGGTTCACCAGATTTGTGGAGTGTGTCACGTCCCGGGGTCCGCCTGCCACCTGGAGGAGCCACGGAGTCCTTAGGGGGTATAGACTCATTTTTCTTTGACTTCTAGAGCCATATTTTGGGACAAATTATATTATGTCCTTCCTCTATTCATTTGGGTTTAAACAAAATATACTATTGATCCGGGTTAAAATAAAAATTAATTAATAAGGGTAAAGGAATTATTATCCAGAATTTTGATCATGTACTGTCAAAAGAATTTCAACCACTGATATGATATTTTTAAAAAATAGATATTGAATTTTTTATCCAGAATTTTGATCATGTATAGCCAAATGAATCTCAACCGTTGATATGATATTTTTAAAATGGACTATCAATATTATATCTTATTAGAATAACAACTGGATCTTTATTACATATAATTCACCTACCAAAATTGGTAACAAGGAATAATTTTATTTAAATAAAACAAAAATAAGAAATAAAACCTCTAAAGTCAATTGAATATTTTTTTAATACAATAATAACTTGAAAATGATTACATTGTGATATTAATATTCAAACACCATAATGCATGTTATAGGATATCCTAATATAATCCTAGATAGAGTATGATTAGATGTTCGACTAATCATATATAAAATGATTATATTGTTCTACTACTTTTCAAATACCAAAATATGATACAACCATAGAATTATAAGTTGAATATTATTAGATTTTTACAATCGTATATTGCTATATTATATATATCTTCAAAAAATACTTTAATTTATTATTCGTATATTTCTCAATATCTGCATATTGTTGAAAAATTATTACAATAAATTATCAAAAATTAAATTAGTATTACAAAAGTTACAAAAATTAAAATAGTATTATATATATACAAAATTTATAAAAAATTAAAAAACTTATATATATATATATTACAAAAAATGTAAAATTGAGTTGAGATATTTTAAACCAACTTCATAGTTATGTAAATTTATTTTTTCTTAGAAGAATCTAAGATATTGAAGTATTGTGCACCAAATCTTAATGTGTGGCTTGTCCTGTCGTTTTTAAATTGATATATAAATATAAAAATGTACTCACAAATTTTTACATTTTTTTATGTTGTAAATTTCTATTATATTTTGCATTTTAAGTTCAATTATGCACATATTAGTTATTTCTATGTATTTTAAATTGTTGTGTTGATTTTTGATAGAATGAAAAATAAATAATTTACGATGAAAATAAAATAAGCTCAAGATTAGAAGACGTCATGATAAACAAGTGGTTAATAACTATAATAAATCTTTTCCTAAAGGGGTTTTCTTGCAGATGAGATGGTTTGAGGGGCTCAATATCTACTTGATTCTTTTTGTGATTTAGATTCTACCATGGCTAAAGAGATTCATGCAATTATAAAACTAGTGGTGAACTTGTTGTTAAAAGGTAAATGTTGTTCTTGTTTATGCCCTAGAGACAACACTATGATGTTTTAGTTTAGGACATTAGGATTATTAATATTTATGTTCTATCGATTATTCTCTTTATAATTCATTAATTCTTGTTTACTGCGATATAAATGTTAGATTAATAAATATCCTTGGAATATGATATGCAATTCTATATCTCTAAGTACGTGACTTAGAAATGAGATTATGAGAATAGTATCATCATTCCTAAAGGTCCCTGGTCGAGTATTATTATTAAGGGACAATAATAATGTATTAAGTCTGGTGTGTTTGTTGACTGATGATCACATCTTATTGATCATAGGTATAGTGATACTAAAGTAAAAAACACAGGAAGATGTATATGTACATGGTACTGGACATACCCAATGTGAGATTCTACGTGTCTGTTGTGTCATAAGTAATTCTCACAGTGATAATGATGTAATGGTCCTTAGACCTAAAGTCATTATATTTCTATACGATAATTAATATACATTGATTCCATTAAAAGTTATCCTTGACCGGGTAATGATAAAAGTGGACATTGGGTATATTATGAATCGTATGAGAAATATGAATGATCTAGATGGGATTTGACCATCCTATTTTAGGAGTGATATTATTGGCCTCTTGTGTGAGCTAGACTATGAAATGCGTGACCACGCTCAAATGTTGATTTGATATGATAGTCTACTCATTGATCAACGAAACCTGGATTGAACATTGATGAGGATAACACATTACATGCCTCTAGTTTAATTTATAATATGTGGTTAAAAGGATTATATTACATTATACATTATTCATGAAAGGTTTAATCGATCACCGATTCAATTATTATTACTTGGGTAGCAATGATGTATTACCAGATGTCTCTCATTGTTTACGATTTTAAATTAGATTTAAAATTCATTGCCAATGTAATAATAACCTACAGGGTCACACACAAAGAATGCTTGAAAGATTATTTAATTTAAATTGGATTTAAAATAAATTAAAGTAATTTAAATTATTTATAATATTAATTAGGTTTGACTTAATTAATTAGATAAATAATGATATTCAAATATACTAATATTAATTATGAAATTTATTTGTTCAATAATTAAGTAAGACTTAATTATAATACAAATAGAAATTTCAAATTAATAATAACTCCTAATTAGTTAAGAGTTATAATTCATTTTTCTACTCTCTATATAATATCTCTTGGGTGAATGATTTTTCGGTATGCAAGACTTTTACTAAAACCCTAGCCACCAAGGGAGAAGATGGAGAGAGCAAGAAGAAACGAGTTTGTGCTAGTACACATTCAATCCTTGAGTTCAAGCATTCGTGTGGATACCGATAGAGCGTAGATCGCGAGAGCGGGATGCGTGGTGATTGAACAAGATATGGATCTCCATTAGTCAAACAATTGGAAAAGCTTTTTAAGGTAAACAATCTGATCTACGAATTAAATATATGTTTTTCGCATGGATCCTGCGGTGGGTTTCGAAAATTATGATTTTTTACATTTTTAATTATTGTTTCCATTGCGTTTATGTGCTCAAAATCCTTCAGTGGCATTAGAGCTACTTGCGAAAAGTGTTTATTCCGTTTATGTGTTTACTGGTTTTATGATGATAATATGTATACAATATTCCATGACTGTTATGTATGCGATTTTATATGTTTTACATGTTGTTATGTTTATATATGCATATGTATGTATATATTTTGAATATATGATATTCATGAGAGTTGTATAATCATATGATGATTATATAATTTGTATATATACTGATATATACATGTTTTGTTTTTGTTCTTATTATATGAATCATATTTGATACGATTCTGAATCAGATGCAGCGAATGTGCTGAAATCTGGGTCTGGTGTCCGATTTTGGCGAACGAATACGCTATTTCATATGAAATCGAGCGTCTGAACGTTTGACGTCGTTTAGACCCTGTAATCTGCGATTTAATGTTATCAGATTTAATTTCGAATTTTCCGATTTTTTTTCAATATTGGGTTTTTATGATTAGATCATGATGGGTATGATATGTTAAGATCACATTATGTGTTTTAACATGTTATTTTGTGTTAATTGAGCATGGTGGATAGTTATGGCTTATGACCTTAGGTTAATAGTTTCAGTTTTTCAAATACGGCTTGCATGTTGTTTAATCTTGTAATTATTAAATCTCGAATGTAACTCGAGTTCTTCTTGTAAGTTTATTAGATTAGTTTTCATATTTCATTCTTATAATGTACATGAAGACATGAAGATTTGAAGATCAAGGGTAATCCCATATGGAGGCCATCCAAGGAAGCAATACAAGAAAGAAGACATGTAATAGTTAGCCTGTATTTATTTTCCGCCTTAGATTGACCTAGATCTTTGTCATTAGCTTGATAAAGATCACATAGGATGAAGCCATAACCAACCACGTTTATTTATTGCACTTTACATATATATGCGCATATGATGAATGTATGTGTAGAGTAGTTTATAAAGATGCATGCTTAATTAGATTAAGGATGTATGTATTAGATACGACACCCATGCCATGCTTGCTAAACAAGATAAAATCTGTAACGAGTCAAGATTTGAAAATGAAAAAACGATTATGAGATTCTCGTGTTTATGAAACACGGAATAAAATATAAATTTCTTTATTTCTAACATGGGGTGATTTTGTCAAAAGCGAGTTCTTTGAACTTGTAAGGTTGTGGGTTTTAAGCGAGACCGTTGTGACTCCCTCACTACCTATAAATCAAACCATTGACGAATATTGATTTGAAGTATTTTATTCAAGGAAAAATTGGGAATCTCTTTATGATGGGATCATAATCGTTTTAAAATTAACAAAACCCTAAAGTTAATATTAAGTTGATCGGATGTCTTCCAATGAGTCCAATGTGTTAACCCCTAGATCGACCAGGAGTGGGTTCACCAAAGAGAATTACTCCCATCTATCGTGGGAGATGTGTTGAAGTATATTGATACATTTTGTAATAACCCCAATTTTTGAAATTTTTGAAACACTAATGAATAGTAACTTTTGCTGATGATGCTGATTAAGGAAAATTATTAGGCCACGCTATATAGGAGTACTGTTATGGAAATTCTAAGATCATATTAGTATTCCATAAAGTAAATGTGTGTATGTAAAGGTCGTCAGAATTTGGATGCGAAAACTTTGATTTTTCCCGAAAATCCACCAGATACCAAAAGAATTGAGAATAAGGTAACATGATTAAAAGGATTTAAATTCAAGGATTATAAGAAAGGATCATAAAAGAAATATAAAATATTGATAAAGGTTAGGGAAACCCAAGTAATAAAATCACGGATATATTCCCTCAAACGATCAACGATATTGAGCGATAAACGAGCCGTAAAATAATTTAACGATCAAGGATGAATGCATGCAAGTAGTATGGGGAGAAAGCTTCCAAGAGAAGCTAAAACAAGTGGTTAAGAGCTTAAGATACCATCCACCACAATTAGCCAACACTTGGCAAGGGAATGATGTCACTAAGATGATGTAATCACTTTAAACAAGTGGATTAGTATAGATATTATCAAACCACACATTAGGACACATTATTCAAAATCAACCAAGCAAGCCAAAGACTACTTCATCCTTTTTCTCATGAAAAACCCGAGAGGAAAAGAGAGTAAAAATGGAGGAGAAAGAAAAGCTTGTATCTTGAGTTTCCCTTGGCCATTTTGCGCGTTCTACCTATCAAATTGAATCCCTCGAGCAGCTCTACACAATTAGGGTAACCACTATCCTCACCTTCTTGATTACCATACCCGTTTTTAACATTTTACAGTTCAGGGGAATAGTGTTTCAAGAATTAACTTTGTGTTCTTGATTTTGTTTTGAGGTTTTAATCATTATAAGGCTAGTTAAGGATCATCTAAGGTTTGTTAAGCATTACCCACTCTCCAAGGAAGGTATAACCTCTTCCCCTCTTTGTGTTTAAGCCATACCATGAGTTTTAAACTTGTTCTTTAAGAGTTCTTGGATGTTTGTATGATTTTAGAGTAGTTATGAACTTTAAATGGAAGTTATGAGTTATTATGTAAATGGATGATTGTGAGGAACTTGTTTTGGTGTATGATGAAGCTGAGGGGCTTTTTGGAATCTTATAATGTAGTATGTTGATTGTTGGGTTGGTTTTGTATGGTTGTGGTCTTGTAATAAAATTTGGTAATCGCGTAAACATAGCCGCCGTAATGCCCGTTTTCATTCAACTGCTTGTTTTAGTGTTCGGGACAGAAAGATAACTGACCAATATGTAACCTTGCCATGTTTAGCTAGATCGTGTCGTTAACTTCATTTTGGTATGTGGTTCTCTTGAATCCGAAGTACGGTTTAGGAGAAACGACCGTTTTAAGTAACGGCGTTTCACGAACGAACAATTACCCCTCGCCTTACTTTGAAACCTTGGTTAAGATCCTTAAATGACTAATTGGAGTATGAAACAATTATTTAAGGTTAATGGGTCAGTTAGTAGAGTATTCGCGAAAGCGTCGCCTTAAAATTCGTAACGGTTAATTTATTAAAAATGGTGGAGCCGAGGGTACTCGAGCGACTTATGTGAATCGTTAAGCACAAAAGCGAACGTTAGGGTCCAATTGGTTAAAGTCTATTTTCTTAAGCGACCATGGTTTAATTCCAACTTATATGTTGTTTATAGGTTACCAGACTCGCCCCGGGCCTTTTACCACCCCCAGTCGCTCAGGCAAGTTTTCTACCTGTATAACTGTTGTTGTGGTGTATATGTGTATATGCATTATCTTGTGATAAGTGTATGATTGTTATTAGCAAATCTTGCGATATATTGGAGCATGTTGATATGATATATATGCATGCCTGTTTCGTAATCTTGATATTCTATTATCAATTCAAATGCTTATAAACTACATAATACCTATGCTAGAGATAAGCAGTAGTTGCGTATACCCTTAGTATAGGGGACCCGAAGTTGAACATTTTTCTTGTTAGATATATTTGATAATGTCATGTGTAATATGATTTGTGTTTAGTTTTCAGATCTTACATAACAGGACAAATCAGTACTTAACTAGAAATCAGCACTTATACTGAAAACAGAACTTAAGATATCAGAACTTAAGTTATCAGAACTTAAGGTTCAGAAGATATTTATCAGGAGATAATATCAAGACTTAAGATGGCTTTCAGATAAGGCAGGCGGCTGATTGAAAGGAAAGAAGATCGAGACTAAGACAGAAAGAAATGTGCATGAAGAAGGAATTCTATGAAGAATAGAATACTTGGAAGAAAAGATAACTAGATATATTTTAGGAAGCAGAATTATATTCCATATCAATTAGAAGATTATCTTGTAACTGTGTTGTATATAAACACAGGCATAGAGTTTACACTATAAGTGTTACGATTATCGAAGTTATTATTCTTTGTAACTCTAGCAGCTCTCGTGAAAATTTGTTTATTGTCACAGAGTTTATTGTGTTGAATAAAATCTGTTCTCTGTTACTTAAGTTCTTATATTTGATTTGATTGTGCTAAACACTGTATTCAACCCCCTTTACAGTGTGTGTGACCTAACAAGTGGTATAGGAGTCTTTTGTTAACACACAAACAGTTTAAGATCCAAAATCAATCATGTCTGAAGAAGAAACTCCAACCAAGCCCACCAAAACTGAAGAACGTCCAAAAACTGTAACTCATAGTCGATATGAGACTATAAGAGTTCCCATGTTGAAACCTTCTGAGTATTCCATATGAAAAGTGAAGATGGCTATGTTTCTGGAAGCTATAGATCTAGAATATCTCGACAGGATTTATGAAAGACCACATATGCCAACCAAACTCTCTGTGGAAGTTGCAGGACAGCCAGCAAAGTCTGTACCAAAGGAGATAAGTGATTACACTGCTGAAGATATCTCATCGATTGCAAAGGATGCAAAGGTAAGACTCTTGCTACATAGTGCCATTGATAATGTCATGTCAAACAGGGTAATTAACTGCAAGACTGCAAAAGAGATATGGGATGCTTTGGAAACAAGGTGTCAGGGAACTGATTCAATCAAGAAGAACAGGAAGACAATACTCACTCAAGAATATGAGCACTGTGACTCAAAGCCTGATGAGTCATTAACTGATTTATATGACAAATTTGTCAAACTCTTGAATGATTTATCACTAGTTGACAAAGAGTATGATATTGAAGATTTAAATCTTAAGTTCCTGTTAGCTCTTCCTGAAAGATGGGATTTGAAGGCCAAAATAATAAGAGACAACTATAATCTTGATGAAACAACTCTTGATGACATTTACGGGATGCTCAAGACTCTTGAACTTGAGATGGAACAAAGAAGCAAGAGGAATGGAAGAAAGTCAAGAACAATTGCCTTTGTGGTTGAGGAGGAAAGTCGCAAAGTAGCTGCCTCAAGAAAAGGCAAGGAAAAAGCTCTCATCACAAAGTCTAATACTGAGTCATCAAGTTCTGATAGTGATGATGACTCAGAAACTGAAAGTATACCTGAGATGGACCATGATGAGGAGATGATGAAGCTGTGTGCTCTTATGGTGAAAGGAATCACAAAGATTGCATACAGGAAATTTAGAAGAGGAAAGACATTTTCCAGGAAAGGTGCAAGTTCTGAAAAGAAAGGTTTCAGAAAATCTGAAGGCAAAGGAGGAAAATCTGACAAAGGAGATTACTCAAATGTTAAATGCTACAACTGTGGTGAGAAAGACCATATATCTCCAGATTGCAGAAAAGGGAAAAGTGACAATGGCAAGGCTCTTGTCATAAAGAAGAAAAGCTGGTCAGATGCTTCAGATTATGAGAATGAGGAAAACTATGCCTTGATGGCAAATGCTGATAGCAGTTCTGATACTGCTGACTTAAAGGTACCTCAAACTACTTATACCTTTCATACTAATGATATTATTGAGTTAAGAAGATATCTTAAAACCATGTCCATTAGTTATAAAGATCAAACTTTAACATGTGAAAGATTAACTTCTGAAAATCTTGCTTATAAAAAGAGGAATGATTATTTAGAAAAAGCGTTAGTCATGTTCCATCAAACTCAGAAAGATAGAGATGATGCCTTTTATGTTAGGGATGAAGTGTTAAAAATGAATGAATCTCTAAAAACTGAGTTAGAAAAAGAAAGAGTGATTATCAGGACTTGGACTAGCTCTGGTAAAGCAACTCAGGATATTCTTAGTATTGGAAACTGGAAAGAGGGCTTAGGTTATGGAGATGGTAAGAACAGTAAGGGAACTGTAGAAACTGAGCCTATAGTTGTTAAACAAAAACCAAAGGTAAATCCTGTTAAGTTTGTAACTGCAAAGTCTGATATTGATAAATCAGAAGTTAAGGAGAAAGTAACTTCTGACAAACCTAAACAGGATAAGCCAACTGAAGTTAACATAGGCTTAATGACAAAGAAGCAGCTTAAGCATAAGCTGAAAGATGTTAAGAATGTAAACAAGGTAAAGTCACCTAGGAAAAATAGGAATGGAAAGGAAGGTGTGAACAAAAGTAAAAATTATAAGCCTGTTCCTAATGCTCCTAGAAAAACATGTCATAACTGTGGAAATTCTAACCATCTGGCTTCTTTTTGCAGGAAGAATAAGAATATAAACTCCTTACCTTCAAAATCAGGAGTTAAGAGTCAGTCTGTTAGATATAAGCCAAAAAATCCTTGTTTTCATTGTGGTAGTTTATGGCATTCCATTTATACTTTTAAGGAATATCATAGTTTATACTATGATTATTATCAAATAAAACCTTCTATAAATAAAGTTAGCATTATTCCTTCTAGTATAAGTTCTGATGCAAAGTCTGATGTTGCAAATTCTGACAAGAAAACTGTTAACATAAACTCTGATTCTAAATCCGCTGCAAATGTTAACAAACTTAAAAAGGCCAAAGGATCCAAACAAGTCTGGGTCCTTAAAACTAATCATTAGTGGTCTTTGTGATTGCAGGGCAACAAGAAGAACATCCTAGTTCTGGACAGTGGATGTTCAGGACATATGACTAGAAATAAAGCCCTGCTATCAGACTTTATGGAGAAAGTTGGCCCAGGTGTTTCTTATGGAGATGGCAATATTGGAAAAACTCTGGGATATGGCAATATCAATCTTGGGAATGTCATCATTGAAAAAGTAGCTCTGGTCTCAGGACTTAAACACAATCCGCTGAGTGTGAGTCAAATCTGTGACAGAGGTTATCATGTGGATTTCTTTGAAGAACACTGTGAAGTTGTAAGCAAATCTACAGGTAAAGTTGTTCTGAAAGGATATAGGCATGGTAACATTTATGAAGCCAAGCTTTCAACAAGTACTGATGATTCTGCAATCTGTCTGTTGAGTAGAGCGTCAATTGAAGAAAGCTGGATTGGCACAAGAAACTCTTTCATTTAAATTTCAAAAATATAAATGAACTAGTCAAGAAAGATCTAGTGAGAGGATTACCAAAATCAGTATTTGCTCCTGATGGCCTTTGTGATTCATGTAAGAAGGCAAAACAAAGAAAATCTTCATTCAAGAGCAAGACTGAATCATCAATTCTTGAGCCTTATCACCTACTACATGTTGATCTATTTGGTCCAGTTAATGTCATGTCTATTGTAAAGAAGAAATATGCTATGGTCATAGTGGATGAGTTCACCAGATACACATGGGTGTATTTCTTGCACACAAAAAGTGAAACTGCATCTATCTTGATTGATCATGTCAAGCAACTGGATAAATTGGTCAAAGATTCTGTGAAGATCATAAGAAGTGATAATGGCACTGAGTTCAAGAATTTGATTATGGAAGAGTTCTGCAAAGACCATGGAATTAAGCAGGAATTTTCTGCTCCTGGAACTCCTCAGCAAAATGGAGTTGTTGTAAGAAAGAATAGAACTCTTATTGAAGCTGCACGAACTATGCTTGATGAAGCAAAGTTCCCAACCTACTTTTGGGCTGAAGCTGTACAGAATACTTGTTTTACTCAGAATGCAACACTTATTAACAAGCATGGAAAGACACGATATGAGATGGTGAAGAAAAAGAAGCCAAATCTGAAGTATTTTCATGTATTTGGATGCAAGTGTTTTGTTCTTAAGACTCATCCTGAATAGCTATCCAAATTTGATCTAAAAGCTGATGAAGGGATTTTTGTTGGATATCCACTTTCCACAAAAGCCTTCAGAGTCTACAATTTGAGAACAAGGGTTGTCATGGAATCTATCAATGTCTCTTTTGATGATAAGAAGATTACTGGACTTGAAGATTTCAATGATCATGATCAGCTGAGATTCGAGAATGAAGTTTTAAATTCTGATTCTGTAAATCCTGATACTGTAAATTCCGATGGATTAAACTCTGATGTTATTAAAACTGTGGTGACTACGCCTAAGGAAAATGCACCTGTGCAGGGGGAGCATACTGAAGATCCAACCACATCTCAAGAAGTATCAGAACCTACAACAGGCTCTTCAAGTTCTGATAATTCTAGAAACTCATGTTCTGATATTTCTGGACACTCAAATAATGAAGGATCCAACTCAGAGAGCATAATTTCAGGGGGAGCATCAGAAAATGTTGATGGAGACAGCATGGTTAATGGGGGAGCATCCAGTTCTAGATAAAACCTTCCATCTGCAAGGAAGTGGACTAAAGCACATACACCTGACTTAATTATTGGAAATCCTGATGCAGGTGTCAGAACTAGAACAGATACATCAAATGAATGTCTTTATCATTCTTTTCTTTCTCAGACTGAACCAAAGAAAATGGAAGAAGCTCTTCAAGATGTTGATTGGGTGCAAGCAATACAAGAAGAGTTAAATGAATTTGAAAGAAATAAAGTCTAGACCCTAGTGCCAAGACCAAGGAACAGATTAGTTGTTGGTGCAAAATGGGTGTTCAGAAACAAAACTGACAGTGATGGCATAATTATAAGGAACAAAGCAAGGTTGGTTGCAAAAGGATACTCTCAACAGGAGGGAATTGATTATGATGAAACATTTGCACAAGTTGCTAGATTGGAAGCCATAAGAATATTTTTGGCTTATGCTGCGCACAAGAAGTTTAAAGTCTTTCAAATGGATGTGAAAAGTGCTTTGCTTAATGGATAATTGGGAGAGGAAGTATATGTTGAACAACCTCCAGGCTTTGTAGATCCCAAATTTCCCAATCATGTCTACAGGCTTGATAAAGCACTTTATGGCCTTAAGCAAGCTCCAAGAGCATGGTATGAGACATTAGCTCAGTTTCTTCTAGAAAGTGGATTTAATAGAGGAACTATTGACAAAATAATGTTGTACCTCAACCATGGAAAGGACTTACTTTTGGTGCAAATATATGTTGATGATATCATTTTTGGTTCAAATGACAGACTTTGTAAGAAGTTTGCCAAACTGTTGTAGTCAAGATATCAAATGAGTATGATGGGAGAACTTAACTATTTTATGGGCCTTCAAGTCAAGCAGAATGAAGAAGGAACTTTTATTTGTCAATCTAAGTACACCAGAAATTTGTTGAAGAAATTTGGAATGCAGGATTGTTCAAGTGCATCCACTCCTATGGCCACTGCAACTAAGTTGGATAAGGATACTAGTAAATCAGTAGATATTACTGATTACAGAGGTATGATTGGCTCTCTACTCTATCTAACTACAGGTAGACCTGATATCATGTATGCTACCTGTCTTTGTGCAAGATTTCAAGCAGATCCAAGAGAAACTCACTTAACAGCTGTGAAAAGAATTTTCAAGTACCTTAAGGGTACAGCTGATCTGGGATTGTGGTATCCTAGAGAATCAGACTTTAGCTAATAGGTTACTCAGATGCAGATTTTGCAGGATGCAATATTGACAGGAAAAGCACAAGTGGAAGCTGCCAATTTCTTGGAGGCAGATTGGTTTCTTGGTTTAGCAAGAAACAGAAGTAAATTTCCACATCAACTGTAGAAGCAAAATACATTGCTGCAGGAAGCTGTTGTGCACAAATTCTTTGGATGAAGAATCAGTTACTGGATTATGGGTTAGAATTTTCTAAAATCCCTATTTACTGTGATAATCAACGTGTTATTGCTATGACAGGTAATCCAGTTCAGCACTCAATGTCAAAGCACATCAGCATTAGGTACCACTTCATAAGGGAACATGTGGATGAAGGTACAGTGGAATTGCATTTTGTTCCCACAGATCAACAACTAGCAGATATCTTCACAAAACCACTGTGTGAAGCTACTTTTACAAGATTGGTAAATGAACTTGGAATGGTTTCAGGTTCTTTCACTAAATCTGCTTAGTTTATGTTTTGATACATCAGACTTTATGATCAGTATTTACAGATATTACTATCTTTGTGTATTCTATGCTTAAATTAAAAATTACTTAAGTGCTGATTGTTGTCTGATGTGAATTTCTAAAGTCTGATAGTGATATGAATATTTCTGTGACTATTCAATCCAATGAGGATAACTGTGCTAGATGCTGACCTAGTAATCTTTAATATACTAAAGATCTCATGTTTGAAGTAATTATTTATGTGGAAATCTTTTAACACAAGCAAATTCTGATATTGAGCTTAGTTAAGTTTACTTTGTGTATCTTATTACTAAGTCAAAAACTAGAATAGTGCTTCTTATTTGTTAAGTTCCGATGTTAGTAAATCTGGTGAATGTACTGAGTGCTGATAAGCCTCACTTATGAAAAGAAAAAGAAAAGAAAAGAAATAAAAATCAGGTACTCCTTTGAGTTCTAGAGTAAAAATGTGGAAGGGAAGACCCAAGTGCATTGCTGGTATTAAGTAATATGCATTAGAAAAGCAAAATAAAATTTTCTTGGTGACTTTTCATACTCTATGATTACTGGAGAAATACTCTGATAACAGCATAAATTCTGATAAGCAGTCGTGACTCACTTACACTGAGAAGCCACTGTAAAATAGAATTTCAAAAGATGCATAAAATGAGCACAAAATAGTTGAGGTGGACTCATGCATGAACTCATTCTAAAGTAGACTTCAGAATAATGACAGATTTTAAGTAAAGTTCTTAGTTATGCCTTATTTCTAAGATGTACTGAAGTGAATAAGACTTTACTCTTTGTCTGATATTTAGCTTAATGTATACACATACACTCCATATGAATAATGAAAATTACTGTGGTGACCAATGTTATTTTAGATGAACAATTTATGTGTCAGATTGCATAAATTCTGAGGATAAGTTCTGATGGAAGTTCTAATGATTAAGTTCTGATGAAACCATATCAGTATTTGTGTGAAGAATTACAGGAATACACATTCACTTTTCAAGTTAAGGAGCCATATTCTGATGACTTTTAAATCCTGATAATAATCAAGTTTTGATGCTGACGTGACAATATTTATTTACTTGGTTTATTTTTGGTCATTACTTAAATGATTATATTTTTACAGAATATTGGTTAATGTGAGATAAATTAGTCATCATCATCGTGGGTTAGTGGTTAACATGTATGTCTTGAAAAAACTGCATGCGCACAGTAATTATTATTATATCACGTGCCGATTAACTCTAGCTTTAGATCTTTTACTGACTGTTATTATTACACATCAGTCTAGTGAGTCGAGGGATCAATTTTTTTTTACTTGTAAAGTTTAACCAGTTCTCGCATCCCTTGGTATTCCATTGGCTATTTAAACCAACCATTCATTCCAGCCAAAATATCTTTCATTTTCTCACAAACTCACTCTCTTTTCATTCATACCAACAAAAATGGTACGTTTCAATATGTTCCTGAACTATGAAACCTTTCACATCGAGTTGAGTTGTGATGAATGGCAACAAGAGTGGCATGTCACCGCCATTCCTGACGAACTTTGGAACTCACTTCCACAAGAGGTTCACACAGAACTCTTGTTCTTATCAATGGAGTATCACCTCCATCTTGATAGGTTGGAAGAGGAAAGGAGAGAAGCTCTCCGTCAGCAAGAACGAATCATCCGTCTTGCAGTGCTCTTCGTCAGCAGCAGAAGGAATTAGTCGTTAGGTCTTCTTAGACTAGGACTAAGGCTGTTGATGTTAGGAATCGTAGAATAGGATTATCTTGTAATTTTTGCATGTAATTGATAAATTTCATCGAATGTAATCATCTGATATATTAATGAAATTTTCTTTAAATTGCAAGATTTATTCTTTGTTTCTCAAATTATGTGACTGTGCATGTTGAATTGCAATTTATTAATCTTTACTTCATCGACTTTTAACTTTATTTTGTGATGAATGTTTTGATTAAATTCTATTGATTTGAGAAAACAACTAAGGAACAGGTTCCAATATCAGAACCTGTTATTGTAGAAGCTGAGAAAGTTTCTTCTCAGAAAGATACTATAACTGGGAGTTCTAGGCCCCTCAAAAGGCTTAGAAAATTAAATTCTAATGATAAAGCTCCTACAGTGTCTCCATCTTTGAGGAAATTAAAGAAACAGAGAGCTCATAGGGACATAGTTGAGTCAGATTCAGAAGATGTAGTGGAAGCAGCTAAGGAAGAGGATCAGGAATCTCTGATCTCAATAGAACCAGTTGTTATTGAATTACTTCCTTCTGCACAACATGAAACTGCTCAAGCTAAAATACCTACACCTTCTATGTCACCTATAGTTGATCCAGTACATACTGAAGAACCAGGTATAAGTGCTGAAATTGATATTCATAACCTGATTGTGCCTGAGGTTTTGTACTTGGAAGCTCCACCAGTTCAACTCACTCCACCAACAACATCACTTTTGAATGTTGATCGGAACCTGGATGCAGATCAGAATTTAGAGGAAAATGTTGAAGCCTCTATAGCCTCACATATTGCTATTTTATCAGAGGATGCTGATACTGTAGGATCTACAAGTTCTGATGCTGCTAATGAAGAAACTACTGGTGAAGCTGCCGGTAATTTAGATGCCGATGCAGCTGGTCCATCAGGATATGCACCTTAACAAACTGTTCATAAAGCTGATTTAGTCAAGAAGTTTGTTACAGGGGAAGCACCAGTACCTTGGAGTGAAACTCCTAGAGGAAAGGAGTGGATTAAAGAATGGAACTCAGTTGGTTTTGGTCCTTCTGAAAAGATTCTTGCTGAGCATCTTGCAAAAGCTGATGAAATGCTGATAAATGATGATTTCAAGGAACAGCTGAGAGTTACTGCATTGAGTACAAGGCACCTTCAAGGTCAACACTCAATAACTCATTACAAGGTGAACAAAATTTAGGAAGATCTAATCTAGCAAGATATGAATGTGAAACTTGAAAAGAACAGATTTTTCAAGCCAGCCTTTGACAGAATTGCCTACATTGAGAAAACTCAGGAGAAGCAACAAGCTCAAATTGACGAAATTCTGAAGAATCAGGCTTCTCACCAAATTCAACTCAATGAGATTCAATCCTTAGTGGAATTGCTTGTCTCTCTTCTATTACCTGCTGATGCCAAAAAGGGGGAGAAAGTGATTAAGTCCAAATGCAAATCTATTCAGACACTGAAAGGAAAGGATGATGGAAATGATGACCAGGGAAACTCTAGTAAGGGTAGAGGTCAAGGTCAAGGTCAATGCAAAGGACTTTCGTCAAGTAAAGCTAGAATTACAAGTCAAGGAACAAGTTCTGATACTGGGAGAAGAACATGTTCTGATACTGGTAAAAGGATAAGTTCCGGTGGATATCTAGAACTTGATGAAGAAATTTCAAAGCAGTTATTTCTTAAAGAAAATCTAGGAATGGACTTTGAGAGTCTAAATGAAGAAGAAGCTAGACTCAAAGCAGAAGGTTTCAAAACAAAATATGAAGCTTTTGTTGTTGAAAAGAAATTTCCAAAGCCTAAGGGTATTGTGATAAAGGAAAGAACAAGTTCTGAGGCAACCAAGGCCAAATCACAAATGGAAATTGATCCAAGGTCCAAGGGCAAAGAAAATGTTGATGAACCTGTAAAGGTTTTTATGCCATTCATGGATGAAGAAATAATTAATGATGAAGCATATGTTAATCTTACTCTAATACATAAGAAGATTTTTCAAACAACCTCTGACATTGCTCATGTTAAACTTTCAAAGATACTCCTACCAGGATTCACCAAAGCTAAACATACTCAATCTTTGAAGACTGCAACAAGTGGTTTTGAAGTAAGAGTTGTTACAAGAAAGGAAGCAAGAGATAAATCTGGGTTGGGTAGTTCTGATGAAAGAAGAGTACATAACACTACCAATGATCCAACTTCCTTAAGTGAACCGGGTGTTGGAGCAACTCCTGAAAGATTGAATCGACTTGAATCTGTACAAATGGTTTACCATACCTTCTTGAAAGAACATATCTTGTTATATTTTATGACAGATGGAAGGGTATACCAGATTAAGAAAAATGTTATACCACTGAAGTATTTTGAAGAACTGGAACATGTTCTATTCTTACTTCAAGTGAAAGACAGATTAACAGATAGTGTTGCCGGATATTTAAAGTCTCAAATTCAAAGACAGAAGAAGCTTTATTCTGTAAGGTCTGACAGCACATACTGTCCCAAGTACAGAGATCACAAGGGTGATATTGTCGATATGAAGCCTAACTCTGCTAGGATTATAACTACTTTTCTGGGTTATAAGGCTGTGGAATTCAATCTAGAGTCTGACAAGGCATATCTGATTAGACTAGATCAGGAGATAAGAAAAGCTAAGATAAATGATCTCAGAGCAGCTATTTTTCAAACTAGAGAAGATATAGCTGAATTGATAAATGCTAAAAGGAGGATGGTCAATGAACTTGAATATGCAGAGAGATGTTTGTTGAAGAACTATCTCAGGACAACTCCTGATATCAAAGAGATCAGAAGAAATTGAAAGTTGAAGCCAAGTCAAAGATCTACAACTACTTAAATTCTGAAGTTTATACAGACTAAAGCGGTTATCAAAAGTTAAAGATGGTAAAGCTGAAAGGACTATAAGTTGTAGTTATCTAGTCAAATTCTCATGCATTTGTACTTAATGTTTTTGACATCATCAAATATCTGTTGAACTTGTATATTATGCTAATTTACAAGTTAGGGGAGATTGTTAGATATATTTAATAATGCCATGTGTAATATGATTTGTGTTTAGTTTTCAAATCTTAAATAACAGGAAAAATCAGTACTTAACTAGAAATCAGCACTTATACTGAAGACATAATTTAAGATATCAGAACTTAAGTTATCAGAACTTAAGGTTCAGAAGATATTTATCAGGAGAGAATATCAGGACTTAAGATGACTTTCAGATAAGGCAGGCGGCTGATTGAAAGGAAGGAAGATCGAGACTAAGACAGAAAGAATTGTACATGAAGAAGGAATTCTATGAAGAATAGAATACTTGGAAAAAAAAGATAACTAGTTGATATATTTTAGGAAGCAGAATAATATTCCATATCAATTAGAAGATTATCTTGTAACTGTGTAGTATATAAATACAGGCATAGAGTTTACACTATAAGTGTTACGATTATCAAAGTTATTATTCTTTGTAACTCTAGAAGCTCTCGTGATAATTTATTCATCACTAAGAGAGGACAGTTCCATATTGTAACAGAGTTTATTGTGTCGGATAAAATCTGTTTTCTGTTACTTAAGTTCTTATATTCGATTTGATTGTGCTAAACACTGTATTCAACCCCCTTCTACAGTGTGTGTGACCTAATATTTCTAAATCGGGAGTCGATATATATATATATATATATATATATATATATATAGTTTCTATAACTACTAATCGAATAAGGTATATTCGAAAGTTTTGAATAATTATCAAACTTATTTTCGATTACTCAAATAAAGATCGTACTTTCGTATAAGTATATCTTCTGTTATTTATTAATTATTTCAAGTATGAGTTTTAAAACTTCTACTTCAATTATTTTTATAAAGATTATCCTTATGGGAATATTATTTTAATAATAATATTCAGATATTTTCTAACATATCGGGAATGATTTATTTTATTAAGTCATCATTACTCTAAACATTCTTTAAAATGTTTTTGAGTCTTCAAAATGATTTTAAAAGCTAGAGCGGATCCCAAAACTTATTTTCAGATTTAAGATCTTCCTTTCGAAGAGGATTTAAATACTCGCTCAAAACCTAAGGGATTCGGCTCCGTTGTGTATTTTTGGAGCAACAAAGTTGCTAACTTGATAAAAGAGTTGATTATTTTCCCAATATTCGAGAAGTAAGCCCAATCGAAATGCGTCGGCATAAGCAACATGGGCTCAGTGGGGGTCCATGAAAGTGTAAGTGGCTCAGTGGGAGTCCATCAATGCGTAAGTGGCTAAGTGGCAGTCCAGCATAGGTCGTAATGCAGCCAGGGTGACCAGTGGGGAATTCGTCCATCTACTAGTAGAAAAGGTGACTTAATTGGTATCTTTTCTTGATCAGCAAGATATTAGGTTTATGCCAAAGTTTCTTCTTTTCAAAATTCTTGGGAATGACAACTCTGCTTATACTTCCATAGCAGAAGGGTGTATGAAATGTATATATATATAAATTTATATATATATCGGGACTTAATGAAGTATCTCGTAACTTCATTCTTTATAATGATATTTCAAAGATTGAATCTATTCAAGTCTTATCTTGTTGTCTCATCTATCTGATGAACTTCTGAAACTAATTATACCTTGAACGGTGGTAGTTCAAGTAGTATTCAGAAAAGATATAAGTATATTGGAGTATCTTGTAACTTCATCTTTTCAACTTATATCTGGTTAATGATTATCTTATGCATGACAAAGATTTTCAGAAAAATGTTGAGACAAGGTTAGATATATGAGATTACTTTGCAACGATACTTTTATATAGTTATAAACTGGAACTCTGTGTATATTATGCATGGAAGAGGACTTCCAAGATTTTGAAAAGTATATATACATATATACTGAATATTTTGTGACTTGGTCACATTAAGATATCAAACTTGGTTCATTACTTCTTGATCAAGACTTTCATGAGTACTATGAGAATGCTCATATATTGTTAATTATTATACATATTATTTTGGTGGGCTTGTTGTTCACCCTTACTTTCTTCTTTCATCACACAACAACAGATAGACAAGATGAACAGGACCAAGCTCCCAATTCGCAAGCGGATAGGAAACGTTCCGCAGTTTCCTATAGGCGTTGATGCCGCTGTAGCTGAGGTAGGATCTACCAATAGGCTAGGTTTTCAACTGTTCATATACCAAACTTATGTATATTTATGGATTGTAATAATGGCAAAGAATATGTAAATTTATTCAGAAACCCTTTGAGGTGTAATGACTTATAATTGTGGAATAAAATGACTTATGTTATTTTTGGCATTCATCTCTGAGACTATAACTTGTGGTGTATGTGTGTTTATTGTGGGGTCACAGAATGCAGTAGTTAGTTGTTTATTAAGATTAAGTGTTATTAAGGGAAATGGAACTCGTGACAACCCGGATCCCCGACCTCGGATTTGGGGGTGTTACAGAATTGTTATCAAAGCTAAGCGTTATACATCTCGGAGATGATGCGACGTTAAGATAAGAAGTTCACTAAGATAATAAGAAATCTTGCCAATTTCATAGTCGTAATACCTAGCTTAGTATTGACAGTTAAAACCCTTAAGGGAACCCTTATAAATATCGTGATAGAAGCGTAGTTCGTTACCGTATGTGGTAGTGGGACTCCAAACCCTTAAGTTCAAGAGCAATAATATGATGATATTTTACTACATATTGGGGATTAGATTGTAAGATCCAATGGAGCACCCTAACGAGGGACCAGATGATGTTCATATTAAGGATGTAGCAATTAAGGATGTTATCCCAAAAGGGATTGTTGCTGAGAAGGATCCCGTGGAGGATCCTGACAAGAATGAAGAAAGGACCGTTGAGGAATTGATGACCATGGTTAGGGAGACTACCAGAGGTAGGATTGGCCGGTTATTCCCGTAGGTT
This sequence comes from Apium graveolens, assembly GCF_009905375.1. Lineage (NCBI taxonomy): Eukaryota > Viridiplantae > Streptophyta > Magnoliopsida > Apiales > Apiaceae > Apium > Apium graveolens. Next base: position 96,709,371 of record NC_133657.1, on the reverse strand, counting down.
CGTTCAAGTTTGCAAAAATAGCAGCCCCTTTAACGCGACTTACTCGTAAGACTGAGAAGTTCGAATGGACAGAGAAATGCGAGAACAGCTTTCAAGAACTGAAGCAAAGATTGGTGACGGCCCCTATGTTGGCGTTGCCAGATGGAAAAGGAGATTTTGTGATTTGTAGTGACGCTTCGCATAAGGAATTAGGGTGCTTCTTATACAGCACAACAAGGTAATCGCGTATGCGTCAAGATAATTAAGGTAATATAAAATTGATATCCCACCCATAATCTTGGGCTCACGACAATAGTTTTACCCTAAAGATTGGAGGCACTACTTGTATGGATAGAAGTGCAAGATTTACACAAACCATAAGAGCTCAAGTATTTTTCCACGCAGAAAGAGCTCAACATGTGCCAGAGGAGGTGGTTAGAGCTAATCAAGGATTACGATTATGAGATTCTTTATCATCCAGGGAAAGCCAATATGGTGGCTAACGCCCTTAGTAGAAAGGAGAGACTCAAGATGATAATGTCTTTAGGAGAGTTGATAAGAGATTTTGAGAAAATGGAAATAGAAGTGAATGTAACCGGAGCCGGTACTGAAAAGCTGTTTGAGATTGTAATGCAGCCCGAATTATTGGAAAAGATCATATTGTGCCAAGAAAAAGTGATGAATGAAGGCAGAGAGCCAATGAATAGAGAAGAGATTAATACCGAGAAAGATGATACATGAATAATGAGGTATTCCTACAGAATTTGGGTTCCAAATGTTCAAAAGCTTAAGGACGGGATCTTAGATGAAAGCCATAGTTCGAGTAATAAGATTTATGGCAAACCCTGAATATGATAGTCAGGGAGGTCGCCATCAAGAAAGAAGGAACCCATAATATAATGAAGTGGAAAACAAGGATTTTAACGTATAAAATAACCCCGATTATGGGAGAAGGATGAAATATTTCATAATGGGAAAACAGAAGTCGAGCAAGATAGGAACAACCGGGATGGTACTCCTATTGGGCAATTCATGGACCTGCCTAAACAAAACTTATACTTTTATCCCCAAACACCACCCTGAGGAAATAATATGGTGTGAAATCTTTCAGGACCTTTAAGTCGCTAAAGCTCTCCGAGTTCCAAGGAACAAGTTGACCCAACGAGGCAAGAGCCTGGCTAAAGGGAATAGAGGAATCATTTGAGATTCTAAATGATTGACGAAGTGCAAAAGACTGTTTTTGCCACTTACCTTCCTAAGAGAGAGGTCACCCGCTGGTGGAAAGCTAAGAAAGATAGAGAAATAGTGTAGAAGTTTTAAAACCAGGCCAGAGGCAAAAAAGTATGATGAATCATGAATCTATGTTGTGAAAGTCGTCAAGGTTCATCTGAAGGACACGAATCCAGAATGACGGGATGTTTGAAATCAATGCTTATGTTGTGTTGGTTCAAGAAATGTTGTAATAGAAACAAAAATAAAAGACTGAAAGGGGAAGGAGTATAGAGGGATATAAAGGAAATAAAGTTGAGAAACGATAAGGGAGTTAGGTATGTGAAACCCTAGAAATAAATATAGAGAAGTGTGTCATCATCGGCGCAATGGTGACTGATCATGAAATAAACTCAAGGTTTGAAGGCGTAGGCAATACGTATAATTGATCCCCTTTTAAGTTAAGAGTATTCGATGAAACTTTGAGATAAACCGATGGATTAATAAGGAAACACGAATGGACTGAGGAGACATGATAACAAGAAATTAGGAAAATGGGATGAAGGAAGTGACCTTCAAGAATATGAAGTGTATACAAGACCTGTGACTTGATGCCCAAAAAGGGAGACACCAAGTATAGAAGATATCTCAACATTGAGATGACTGTCGAGATAAACAACAAAAGTAAATGAGGATTTAGTCAAAAAAAGAAGTTCATGTTGAACACGACCAATATCTTCCAGAACATCCATGTTATCATTACCAAATCAAGAAAAAAAAGTGGATAACCATTTTTATCTTTTGGAGGCCATATGGATTGACCTCAACTTGAATAAGGATGCTATTGTGAAATTTGGTATAGACTATCGAGGTGGAAATGATTGAATAAGATACCCTTATCAGGGATATATGACTTGATTTATCCATGGAAGGATGTAAGTACCTTTTTAAACGTGGAATTAAGGATATAACCTCAATAACTTGAGATGAACCATGGGGGAATGTATAAAGGTTGGCATTTCACCCTTAATAGGGACATTATGAGTTTGGGTAATACGGAATGAAGGATTAAGGCAACAACAACCTTTAAGGATCAGTGGAGAAATTTTTCAAAAGTACATAGACAATGGTTTTAGTATTAGTAAATGGTATTTTGATATGCCCTGTATCTAGGGAATACAGGAGGGACGATTCAAGGATAACCTTAGAGGTTTTACAAGGAGAAAGGTAATATTCAAAGTTCTCAAGAATAGAAATTTTGATAAAGGAAATATGACGTATTTATAATAATGCCAGGTGGGGCACGTGTTGAACCAAAATAAATAAATAAATAAATATAGACCGACCCAATGAGGGTCAAGATTGGTGAAAATAAGAAGGACCCAAGATAAGAGACGTCCTAAGTATGATCGAGAGTCAGTCGTGACAATGTTCAGATCTAAAGACTGAGGCAATAACTTATGGAAAAATGATGATATTTTTTTCTCACCAAAGCTTAAGGAAGAGCATTTGCACACAAGCAGTGATTGGAAATGAGGTAGAAAATTTAGATGGAGATCGTTCAAAAGACATTGATTATAAAGAACTATTACTATCAGGAAAGGCCAATGAGGTGGCCAACACTCTAAGTGTAAGAGAGCAATTATAGGCGCTCATGCCAGAGGAATACAGTGATGATGGTTAAAGCCGTGAAGGTTGTATTATGGTGTGAAAGATTGACATTCCTTCTGATGATTGTGCGATACTCAACCGTAATAGTAGTTTGGTAAAGATTTAATTCATTTAATTGTCGTGAGTGGGCTATCTATCTTAGAAGGTCCTATCTAGAGAATAAGCCAGGACCATGTTACGAAAGGACTAAATGAACCTTTGAGCTTCATGTCTCCTAATAAAGACATATGGTTAATAATGGTATTAACCTGCTATCGTTGCTTTCATTGAAACTCTTCTGTAATTTTATCTGCTTCATGTCATATGTACGTCAAGTTCAGGAGTGTTCTTCATGAATCATGAACGGTGATCATGTTGCCTCCTTAGAAGAATTCGATATGATAGCTATAGACTTTGTATGGTTAGATATTAAGATTTCATGGAAAATGAATGACTATAGTAGGTCCGTGGTGGACTATAGTAATGCATCAACGAATCTTTGAATAATGAGCCGATTACAACCGTGAGAGTTGTATTGTAATGGATGTTGAGATTGGGTACCACTAATCGGGTTGTGGTGATGTATAAGTTATCATTGATAGACTAAATAAGTTGATTATCTACCTATTGAATATTTATTCCTTCTTATGAATAGAGAGTCGTATTACCATACGGGGAAGGTTGCAGTGCATGCATAGAATTCTAGTAACGATGATGTTTAGAATGAAATCCCAGATTCAATTTTCGTTGTCGAGGGAGTTTCAATGGTGATTGTTTATAAGCTCGAGCAAGAGCATGGGTCCATAGAATGATTGACGAAATAGTGAAAGATTCAGGAACATGAATTGCGATGTTATAATACTTGATGTTGAGATATATATATATATATTTTTTTTTGTTCTCCTGTGATAAACCTCTATAGTTCAGAGGTAGATTCCAAGCCAGATATTTTATGGCAGTATATTTTTTATATAATGCTCTTAAAGTCGTTCTTTCCTCTCCTTTTTATTTTGTATAAGCTGAGAAGAACCACCCTTCCAGAAGGGGAGGTATAGCCGAATGACTATCTATCTGTGTGATAGAAGCCTAGTAGGATACCATCTATTATTTAATTGCTTGTCATGTACTAAAGGTTGGACACCTTCTATACTAACTGTGCGATGTAACAAGTGTTCATGATCATAGTGATCTCTCAATAAAATCTTTTACTTCTATACAATGGATCAAGCTTTCGAAGATGGAAGCAGCTAAAGAAAGTAGTATCAGTGTGGTGGTATTTTGAATCTAACACATTCATGATACTAAGGTTGACACAATTATTAAAAGGTTATAGAATACTAACGAGCCAAAGTGTAACCAGTATAGTATTATGTACGGAAGATAGTAATGACTACGAACCGGAAAAGAGTGGGTATTGAGAAGCAAAACCTATAGCGCAAGAAGCTATGCTGAGAGTCTGTGCGATAGACTTGAAAGAATTTGGAATGTTCACTTAGCACGTATCGAGTTTTCTTACGACGATGGATGATATGACAATGTCGGAATGTCACCTTACGAGGCCCTATACAGAAAGAGATGCCTGTAATGCCCCCAAATCCGGGGTCAGGAGATTTGGTCGTCACTATGAAACCTCAATCCAAATTAACCCGTTTAATCAATAATTAAATGCCAGCGGAAGATATTTATCAAAAATAACCCCAACTAATCCAAGATCTTTTAAGGTTACAGTTCTAGAAATAAGAAATCCAAACTCCACAAATAATTTTCACTTTCTTTTAAAACTATTTTCAACAAATTCCAAACTCAAAGCTAAACCCACTAGTATAACTTTAAAATGAAGTATACTAGGCCCAAATAAAAATACACAACTATAATATAATATAATATAAACAACTTTACACAATAAAACTTACACTAGCCCGCAAACCCTGGACCAACCACCTTCCAAAAGCTTCTTCTTTGCTTCCTTGAACTACGCAGCTAAACAGCGCAAGCTAATCCTCACTGGAGGTTAAATTTGAAACCATATCAGTATTTGTGTGAAGAATTACAGGAATACACATTCACTTTTCAAGTTAAGGAGCCATATTCTGATGACTTTTAAATCCTGATAATAATCAAGTTTTGATGCTGACGTGACAATATTTATTTACTTGGTTTATTTTTGGTCATTACTTAAATGATTATATTTTTACAGAATATTGGTTAATGTGAGATAAATTAGTCATCATCATCGTGGGTTAGTGGTTAACATGTATGTCTTGAAAAAACTGCATGCGCACAGTAATTATTATTATATCACGTGCCGATTAACTCTAGCTTTAGATCTTTTACTGACTGTTATTATTACACATCAGTCTAGTGAGTCGAGGGATCAATTTTTTTTTACTTGTAAAGTTTAACCAGTTCTCGCATCCCTTGGTATTCCATTGGCTATTTAAACCAACCATTCATTCCAACCAAAATATCTTTCATTTTCTCACAAACTCACTCTCTTTTCATTCATACCAACAAAAATGGTACGTTTCAATATGTTCCTGAACTATGAAACCTTTCACATCGAGTTGAGTTGTGATGAATGGCAACAAGAGTGGCATGTCACCGCCATTCCTGACGAACTTTGGAACTCACTTCCACAAGAGGTTCACACAGAACTCTTGTTCTTATCAATGGAGTATCACCTCCATCTTGATAGGTTGGAAGAGGAAAGGAGAGAAGCTCTCCGTCAGCAAGAACGAATCATCCGTCTTGCAGTGCTCTTCGTCAGCAGCAGAAGGAATTAGTCGTTAGGTCTTCTTAGACTAGGACTAAGGCTGTTGATGTTAGGAATCGTAGAATAGGATTATCTTGTAATTTTTGCATGTAATTGATAAATTTCATCGAATGTAATCATCTGATATATTAATGAAATTTTCTTTAAATTGCAAGATTTATTCTTTGTTTCTCAAATTATGTGACTGTGCATGTTGAATTGCAATTTATTAATCTTTACTTCATCGACTTTTAACTTTATTTTGTGATGAATGTTTTGATTAAATTCTATTGATTTGAGAAAACAACTAAGGAACAGGTTCCAATATCAGAACCTGTTATTGTAGAAGCTGAGAAAGTTTCTTCTCAGAAAGATACTATAACTGGGAGTTCTAGGCCCCTCAAAAGGCTTAGAAAATTAAATTCTAATGATAAAGCTCCTACAGTGTCTCCATCTTTGAGGAAATTAAAGAAACAGAGAGCTCATAGGGACATAGTTGAGTCAGATTCAGAAGATGTAGTGGAAGCAGCTAAGGAAGAGGATCAGGAATCTCTGATCTCAATAGAACCAGTTGTTATTGAATTACTTCCTTCTGCACAACATGAAACTGCTCAAGCTAAAATACCTACACCTTCTATGTCACCTATAGTTGATCCAGTACATACTGAAGAACCAGGTATAAGTGCTGAAATTGATATTCATAACCTGATTGTGCCTGAGGTTTTGTACTTGGAAGCTCCACCAGTTCAACTCACTCCACCAACAACATCACTTTTGAATGTTGATCGGAACCTGGATGCAGATCAGAATTTAGAGGAAAATGTTGAAGCCTCTATAGCCTCACATATTGCTATTTTATCAGAGGATGCTGATACTGTAGGATCTACAAGTTCTGATGCTGCTAATGAAGAAACTACTGGTGAAGCTGCCGGTAATTTAGATGCCGATGCAGCTGGTCCATCAGGATATGCACCTTAACAAACTGTTCATAAAGCTGATTTAGTCAAGAAGTTTGTTACAGGGGAAGCACCAGTACCTTGGAGTGAAACTCCTAGAGGAAAGGAGTGGATTAAAGAATGGAACTCAGTTAGTTTTGGTCCTTCTGAAAAGATTCTTGCTGAGCATCTTGCAAAAGCTGATGAAATGCTGATAAATGATGATTTCAAGGAACAGCTGAGAGTTACTGCATTGAGTACAAGGCACCTTCAAGGTCAACACTCAATAACTCATTACAAGGTGAACAAAATTTAGGAAGATCTAATCTAGCAAGATATGAATGTGAAACTTGAAAAGAACAGATTTTTCAAGCCAGCCTTTGACAGAATTGCCTACATTGAGAAAACTCAGGAGAAGCAACAAGCTCAAATTGACGAAATTCTGAAGAATCAGGCTTCTCACCAAATTCAACTCAATGAGATTCAATCCTTAATGGAATTGCTTGTCTCTCTTCTATTACCTGCTGATGCCAAAAAGGGGGAGAAAGTGATTAAGTCCAAATGCAAATCTATTCAGACACTGAAAGGAAAGGATGATGGAAATGATGACCAGGGAAACTCTAGTAAGGGTAGAGGTCAAGGTCAAGGTCAATGCAAAGGACTTTCGTCAAGTAAAGCTAGAATTACAAGTCAAGGAACAAGTTCTGATACTGGGAGAAGAACATGTTCTGATACTGGTAAAAGGATAAGTTCCGGTGGATATCTAGAACTTGATGAAGAAATTTCAAAGCAGTTATTTCTTAAAGAAAATCTAGGAATGGACTTTGAGAGTCTAAATGAAGAAGAAGCTAGACTCAAAGCAGAAGGTTTCAAAACAAAATATGAAGCTTTTGTTGTTGAAAAGAAATTTCCAAAGCCTAAGGGTATTGTGATAAAGGAAAGAACAAGTTCTGAGGCAACCAAGGCCAAATCACAAATGGAAATTGATCCAAGGTCCAAGGGCAAAGAAAATGTTGATGAACCTGTAAAGGTTTTTATGCCATTCATGGATGAAGAAATAATTAATGATGAAGCATATGTTAATCTTACTCTAATACATAAGAAGATTTTTCAAACAACCTCTGACATTGCTCATGTTAAACTTTCAAAGATACTCCTACCAGGATTCACCAAAGCTAAACATACTCAATCTTTGAAGACTGCAACAAGTGGTTTTGAAGTAAGAGTTGTTACAAGAAAGGAAGCAAGAGATAAATCTGGGTTGGGTAGTTCTGATGAAAGAAGAGTACATAACACTACCAATGATCCAACTTCCTTAAGTGAACCGGGTGTTGGAGCAACTCCTGAAAGATTGAATCGACTTGAATCTGTACAAATGGTTTACCATACCTTCTTGAAAGAACATATCTTGTTATATTTTATGACAGATGGAAGGGTATACCAGATTAAGAAAAATGTTATACCACTGAAGTATTTTGAAGAACTGGAACATGTTCTATTCTTACTTCAAGTGAAAGACAGATTAACAGATAGTGTTGCCGGATATTTAAAGTCTCAAATTCAAAGACAGAAGAAGCTTTATTCTGTAAGGTCTGACAGCACATACTGTCCCAAGTACAGAGATCACAAGGGTGATATTGTCGATATGAAGCCTAACTCTGCTAGGATTATAACTACTTTTCTGGGTTATAAGGCTGTGGAATTCAATCTAGAGTCTGACAAGGCATATCTGATTAGACTAGATCAGGAGATAAGAAAAGCTAAGATAAATGATCTCAGAGCAGCTATTTTTCAAACTAGAGAAGATATAGCTGAATTGATAAATGCTAAAAGGAGGATGGTCAATGAACTTGAATATGCAGAGAGATGTTTGTTGAAGAACTATCTCAGGACAACTCCTGATATCAAAGAGATCAGAAGAAATTGAAAGTTGAAGCCAAGTCAAAGATCTACAACTACTTAAATTCTGAAGTTTATACAGACTAAAGCGGTTATCAAAAGTTAAAGATGGTAAAGCTGAAAGGACTATAAGTTGTAGTTATCTAGTCAAATTCTCATGCATTTGTACTTAATGTTTTTGACATCATCAAATATCTGTTGAACTTGTATATTATGCTAATTTACAAGTTAGGGGAGATTGTTAGATATATTTAATAATGCCATGTGTAATATGATTTGTGTTTAGTTTTCAAATCTTAAATAACAGGAAAAATCAGTACTTAACTAGAAATCAGCACTTATACTGAAGACATAATTTAAGATATCAGAACTTAAGTTATCAGAACTTAAGGTTCAGAAGATATTTATCAGGAGAGAATATCAGGACTTAAGATGACTTTCAGATAAGGCAGGCGGCTGATTGAAAGGAAGGAAGATCGAGACTAAGACAGAAAGAATTGTACATGAAGAAGGAATTCTATGAAGAATAGAATACTTGGAAAAAAAAGATAACTAGTTGATATATTTTAGGAAGCAGAATAATATTCCATATCAATTAGAAGATTATCTTGTAACTGTGTAGTATATAAATACAGGCATAGAGTTTACACTATAAGTGTTACGATTATCAAAGTTATTATTCTTTGTAACTCTAGAAGCTCTCGTGATAATTTATTCATCACTAAGAGAGGACAGTTCCATATTGTAACAGAGTTTATTGTGTCGGATAAAATCTGTTTTCTGTTACTTAAGTTCTTATATTCGATTTGATTGTGCTAAACACTGTATTCAACCCCCTTCTACAGTGTGTGTGACCTAATATTTCTAAATCGGGAGTCGATATATATATATATATATATATATATATATATATATATATAGTTTCTATAACTACTAATCGAATAAGGTATATTCGAAAGTTTTGAATAATTATCAAACTTATTTTCGATTACTCAAATAAAGATCGTACTTTCGTATAAGTATATCTTCTGTTATTTATTAATTATTTCAAGTATGAGTTTTAAAACTTCTACTTCAATTATTTTTATAAAGATTATCCTTATGGGAATATTATTTTAATAATAATATTCAGATATTTTCTAACATATCGGGAATGATTTATTTTATTAAGTCATCATTACTCTAAACATTCTTTAAAATGTTTTTGAGTCTTCAAAATGATTTTAAAAGCTAGAGCGGATCCCAAAACTTATTTTCAGATTTAAGATCTTCCTTTCGAAGAGGATTTAAATACTCGCTCAAAACCTAAGGGATTCGGCTCCGTTGTGTATTTTTGGAGCAACAAAGTTGCTAACTTGATAAAAGAGTTGATTATTTTCCCAATATTCGAGAAGTAAGCCCAATCGAAATGCGTCGGCATAAGCAACATGGGCTCAGTGGGGGTCCATGAAAGTGTAAGTGGCTCAGTGGGAGTCCATCAATGCGTAAGTGGCTAAGTGGCAGTCCAGCATAGGTCGTAATGCAGCCAGGGTGACCAGTGGGGAATTCGTCCATCTACTAGTAGAAAAGGTGACTTAATTGGTATCTTTTCTTGATCAGCAAGATATTAGGTTTATGCCAAAGTTTCTTCTTTTCAAAATTCTTGGGAATGACAACTCTGCTTATACTTCCATAGCAGAAGGGTGTATGAAATGTATATATATATAAATTTATATATATATCGGGACTTAATGAAGTATCTCGTAACTTCATTCTTTATAATGATATTTCAAAGATTGAATCTATTCAAGTCTTATCTTGTTGTCTCATCTATCTGATGAACTTCTGAAACTAATTATACCTTGAACGGTGGTAGTTCAAGTAGTATTCAGAAAAGATATAAGTATATTGGAGTATCTTGTAACTTCATCTTTTCAACTTATATCTGGTTAATGATTATCTTATGCATGACAAAGATTTTCAGAAAAATGTTGAGACAAGGTTAGATATATGAGATTACTTTGCAACGATACTTTTATATAGTTATAAACTGGAACTCTGTGTATATTATGCATGGAAGAGGACTTCCAAGATTTTGAAAAGTATATATACATATATACTGAATATTTTGTGACTTGGTCACATTAAGATATCAAACTTGGTTCATTACTTCTTGATCAAGACTTTCATGAGTACTATGAGAATGCTCATATATTGTTAATTATTATACATATTATTTTGGTGGGCTTGTTGTTCACCCTTACTTTCTTCTTTCATCACACAACAACAGATAGACAAGATGAACAGGACCAAGCTCCCAATTCGCAAGCGGATAGGAAACGTTCCGCAGTTTCCTATAGGCGTTGATGCCGCTGTAGCTGAGGTAGGATCTACCAATAGGCTAGGTTTTCAACTGTTCATATACCAAACTTATGTATATTTATGGATTGTAATAATGGCAAAGAATATGTAAATTTATTCAGAAACCCTTTGAGGTGTAATGACTTATAATTGTGGAATAAAATGACTTATGTTATTTTTGGCATTCATCTCTGAGACTATAACTTGTGGTGTATGTGTGTTTATTGTGGGGTCACAGAATGCAGTAGTTAGTTGTTTATTAAGATTAAGTGTTATTAAGGGAAATGGAACTCGTGACAACCCGGATCCCCGACCTCGGATTTGGGGGTGTTACAGAATTGTTATCAAAGCTAAGCGTTATACATCTCGGAGATGATGCGACGTTAAGATAAGAAGTTCACTAAGATAATAAGAAATCTTGCCAATTTCATAGTCGTAATACCTAGCTTAGTATTGACAGTTAAAACCCTTAAGGGAACCCTTATAAATATCGTGATAGAAGCGTAGTTCGTTACCGTATGTGGTAGTGGGACTCCAAACCCTTAAGTTCAAGAGCAATAATATGATGATATTTTACTACATATTGGGGATTAGATTGTAAGATCCAATGGAGCACCCTAACGAGGGACCAGATGATGTTCATATTAAGGATGTAGCAATTAAGGATGTTATCCCAAAAGGGATTGTTGCTGAGAAGGATCCCGTGGAGGATCCTGACAAGAATGAAGAAAGGACCGTTGAGGAATTGATGACCATGGTTAGGGAGACTACCAGAGGTAGGATTGGCCGGTTATTCCCGTAGGTTCGTTCAAGTTTGCAAAAATAGCAGCCCCTTTAACGCGACTTACTCGTAAGACTGAGAAGTTCGAATGGACAGAGAAATGCGAGAACAGCTTTCAAGAACTGAAGCAAAGATTGGTGACGGCCCCTATGTTGGCGTTGCCAGATGGAAAAGGAGATTTTGTGATTTGTAGTGACGCTTCGCATAAGGAATTAGGGTGCTTCTTATACAGCACAACAAGGTAATCGCGTATGCGTCAAGATAATTAAGGTAATATAAAATTGATATCCCACCCATAATCTTGGGCTCACGACAATAGTTTTACCCTAAAGATTGGAGGCACTACTTGTATGGATAGAAGTGCAAGATTTACACAAACCATAAGAGCTCAAGTATTTTTCCACGCAGAAAGAGCTCAACATGTGCCAGAGGAGGTGGTTAGAGCTAATCAAGGATTACGATTATGAGATTCTTTATCATCCAGGGAAAGCCAATATGGTGGCTAACGCCCTTAGTAGAAAGGAGAGACTCAAGATGATAATGTCTTTAGGAGAGTTGATAAGAGATTTTGAGAAAATGGAAATAGAAGTGAATGTAACCGGAGCCGGTACTGAAAAGCTGTTTGAGATTGTAATGCAGCCCGAATTATTGGAAAAGATCATATTGTGCCAAGAAAAAGTGATGAATGAAGGCAGAGAGCCAATGAATAGAGAAGAGATTAATACCGAGAAAGATGATACATGAATAATGAGGTATTCCTACAGAATTTGGGTTCCAAATGTTCAAAAGCTTAAGGACGGGATCTTAGATGAAAGCCATAGTTCGAGTAATAAGATTTATGGCAAACCCTGAATATGATAGTCAGGGAGGTCGCCATCAAGAAAGAAGGAACCCATAATATAATGAAGTGGAAAACAAGGATTTTAACGTATAAAATAACCCCGATTATGGGAGAAGGATGAAATATTTCATAATGGGAAAACAGAAGTCGAGCAAGATAGGAACAACCGGGATGGTACTCCTATTGGGCAATTCATGGACCTGCCTAAACAAAACTTATACTTTTATCCCCAAACACCACCCTGAGGAAATAATATGGTGTGAAATCTTTCAGGACCTTTAAGTCGCTAAAGCTCTCCGAGTTCCAAGGAACAAGTTGACCCAACGAGGCAAGAGCCTGGCTAAAGGGAATAGAGGAATCATTTGAGATTCTAAATGATTGACGAAGTGCAAAAGACTGTTTTTGCCACTTACCTTCCTAAGAGAGAGGTCACCCGCTGGTGGAAAGCTAAGAAAGATAGAGAAATAGTGTAGAAGTTTTAAAACCAGGCCAGAGGCAAAAAAGTATGATGAATCATGAATCTATGTTGTGAAAGTCGTCAAGGTTCATCTGAAGGACACGAATCCAGAATGACGGGATGTTTGAAATCAATGCTTATGTTGTGTTGGTTCAAGAAATGTTGTAATAGAAACAAAAATAAAAGACTGAAAGGGGAAGGAGTATAGAGGGATATAAAGGAAATAAAGTTGAGAAACGATAAGGGAGTTAGGTATGTGAAACCCTAGAAATAAATATAGAGAAGTGTGTCATCATCGGCGCAATGGTGACTGATCATGAAATAAACTCAAGGTTTGAAGGCGTAGGCAATACGTATAATTGATCCCCTTTTAAGTTAAGAGTATTCGATGAAACTTTGAGATAAACCGATGGATTAATAAGGAAACACGAATGGACTGAGGAGACATGATAACAAGAAATTAGGAAAATGGGATGAAGGAAGTGACCTTCAAGAATATGAAGTGTATACAAGACCTGTGACTTGATGCCCAAAAAGGGAGACACCAAGTATAGAAGATATCTCAACATTGAGATGACTGTCGAGATAAACAACAAAAGTAAATGAGGATTTAGTCAAAAAAAGAAGTTCATGTTGAACACGACCAATATCTTCCAGAACATCCATGTTATCATTACCAAATCAAGAAAAAAAAGTGGATAACCATTTTTATCTTTTGGAGGCCATATGGATTGACCTCAACTTGAATAAGGATGCTATTGTGAAATTTGGTATAGACTATCGAGGTGGAAATGATTGAATAAGATACCCTTATCAGGGATATATGACTTGATTTATCCATGGAAGGATGTAAGTACCTTTTTAAACGTGGAATTAAGGATATAACCTCAATAACTTGAGATGAACCATGGGGGAATGTATAAAGGTTGGCATTTCACCCTTAATAGGGACATTATGAGTTTGGGTAATACGGAATGAAGGATTAAGGCAACAACAACCTTTAAGGATCAGTGGAGAAATTTTTCAAAAGTACATAGACAATGGTTTTAGTATTAGTAAATGGTATTTTGATATGCCCTGTATCTAGGGAATACAGGAGGGACGATTCAAGGATAACCTTAGAGGTTTTACAAGGAGAAAGGTAATATTCAAAGTTCTCAAGAATAGAAATTTTGATAAAGGAAATATGACGTATTTATAATAATGCCAGGTGGGGCACGTGTTGAACCAAAATAAATAAATAAATAAATAAATATAGACCGACCCAATGAGGGTCAAGATTGGTGAAAATAAGAAGGACCCAAGATAAGAGACGTCCTAAGTATGATCGAGAGTCAGTCGTGACAATGTTCAGATCTAAAGACTGAGGCAATAACTTATGGAAAAATGATGATATTTTTTTCTCACCAAAGCTTAAGGAAGAGCATTTGCACACAAGCAGTGATTGGAAATGAGGTAGAAAATTTAGATGGAGATCGTTCAAAAGACATTGATTATAAAGAACTATTACTATCAGGAAAGGCCAATGAGGTGGCCAACACTCTAAGTGTAAGAGAGCAATTATAGGCGCTCATGCCAGAGGAATACAGTGATGATGGTTAAAGCCGTGAAGGTTGTATTATGGTGTGAAAGATTGACATTCCTTCTGATGATTGTGCGATACTCAACCGTAATAGTAGTTTGGTAAAGATTTAATTCATTTAATTGTCGTGAGTGGGCTATCTATCTTAGAAGGTCCTATCTAGAGAATAAGCCAGGACCATGTTACGAAAGGACTAAATGAACCTTTGAGCTTCATGTCTCCTAATAAAGACATATGGTTAATAATGGTATTAACCTGCTATCGTTGCTTTCATTGAAACTCTTCTGTAATTTTATCTGCTTCATGTCATATGTACGTCAAGTTCAGGAGTGTTCTTCATGAATCATGAACGGTGATCATGTTGCCTCCTTAGAAGAATTCGATATGATAGCTATAGACTTTGTATGGTTAGATATTAAGATTTCATGGAAAATGAATGACTATAGTAGGTCCGTGGTGGACTATAGTAATGCATCAACGAATCTTTGAATAATGAGCCGATTACAACCGTGAGAGTTGTATTGTAATGGATGTTGAGATTGGGTACCACTAATCGGGTTGTGGTGATGTATAAGTTATCATTGATAGACTAAATAAGTTGATTATCTACCTATTGAATATTTATTCCTTCTTATGAATAGAGAGTCGTATTACCATACGGGGAAGGTTGCAGTGCATGCATAGAATTCTAGTAACGATGATGTTTAGAATAAAATCCCAGATTCAATTTTCGTTGTCGAGGGAGTTTCAATGGTGATTGTTTATAAGCTCGAGCAAGAGCATGGGTCCATAGAATGATTGACGAAATAGTGAAAGATTCAGGAACATGAATTGCGATGTTATAATACTTGATGTTGAGATATATATATATATATTTTTTTTTTGTTCTCCTGTGATAAACCTCTATAGTTCAGAGGTAGATTCCAAGCCAGATATTTTATGGCAGTATATTTTTTATATAATGCTCTTAAAGTCGTTCTTTCCTCTCCTTTTTATTTTGTATAAGCTGAGAAGAACCACCCTTCCAGAAGGGGAGGTATAGCCGAATGACTATCTATCTGTGTGATAGAAGCCTAGTAGGATACCATCTATTATTTAATTGCTTGTCATGTACTAAAGGTTGGACACCTTCTATACTAACTGTGCGATGTAACAAGTGTTCATGATCATAGTGATCTCTCAATAAAATCTTTTACTTCTATACAATGGATCAAGCTTTCGAAGATGGAAGCAGCTAAAGAAAGTAGTATCAGTGTGGTGGTATTTTGAATCTAACACATTCATGATACTAAGGTTGACACAATTATTAAAAGGTTATAGAATACTAACGAGCCAAAGTGTAACCAGTATAGTATTATGTACGGAAGATAGTAATGACTACGAACCGGAAAAGAGTGGGTATTGAGAAGCAAAACCTATAGCGCAAGAAGCTATGCTGAGAGTCTGTGCGATAGACTTGAAAGAATTTGGAATGTTCACTTAGCACGTATCGAGTTTTCTTACGACGATGGATGATATGACAATGTCGGAATGTCACCTTACGAGGCCCTATACAGAAAGAGATGCCTGTAATGCCCCCAAATCCGGGGTCAGGAGATTTGGTCGTCACTATGAAACCTCAATCCAAATTAACCCGTTTAATCAATAATTAAATGCCAGCGGAAGATATTTATCAAAAATAACCCCAACTAATCCAAGATCTTTTAAGGTTACAGTTCTAGAAATAAGAAATCCAAACTCCACAAATAATTTTCACTTTCTTTTAAAACTATTTTCAACAAATTCCAAACTCAAAGCTAAACCCACTAGTATAACTTTAAAATGAAGTATACTAGGCCCAAATAAAAATACACAACTATAATATAATATAATATAAACAACTTTACACAATAAAACTTACACTAGCCCGCAAACCCTGGACCAACCACCTTCCAAAAGCTTCTTCTTTGCTTCCTTGAACTACGCAGCTAAACAGCGCAAGCTAATCCTCACTGGAGGTTAAATTTGAAAACAGGCAAGTATGAGCGAAAGAAATGCTCAGCAAGATCATTATGACATATATAGGGTCTTTTGATATAAAACCGACATCTGCATTAAAGCAGAACATTTAAAATCATAATTGCTGAATCATAAAATTTTAGTTGAGGAACCCCATAATTGATTCCTTAATTATATTCAAAACCATTTTGATATTTTTGAGCGAAATGCTTCAACAATACTTTGAATCTTGACGAGAATAAAACTCATAAAACAGTGTTTACAGAAATATCGTAAACAATAACAACATGAAACAATGATTATAGAATGAATCATAAACTTTATTCAAAACTCAACTCTTGATATTAATATTCATTTTGATGTCATATCAAATTAGATATCAATCTGAACTTTGATGCTCACAACCTATCTGTGCTAAAATATGGAAGTCAACATCAATCATCTTTATTAATACCACCTTTGATATTTAACAACTTAAATATCAACATCAATCAGATACCGAATCCAAAACTGTATTCCACCTTTATTCAAAACCAAAACAGTTGATAAAACATTCCTTATAAGATTATCAAAAACAATATAATAATTTAGATTGGAATCCTCGAACGACGGTGTGTTGCCGCCGGTGATCAGCCGCGGAGCAACACCGGTATGCCGAAGCATATCCACCTAAACAAATGGGGCACCCAAGGCACATATCGACCTAATGGTATTATATCATGTATAATACCTAAATCTCCGCTGGACCGCCGCCACGGCCTCTTACGCAACCATCCAATCTTAAAATATTTTATTGAAAGGGGTCATAATACTTGACACCCTTATAAAACTTTTATTCGCCCATTTACTTGGGCAGAAAACCAAAACAACGTCATCTTTCTCAAAATCTAAAACATTTATAAATCCAGTAATTTGATAAGTAAAACATTTAACTATTCTGAACATAGAATAGCAGAGGGTACTTGCATGATAAGCATTTTAATTCAGCGATATGTAAAATATTTATCTATTCTGAACTGAGAATAGGGAAACAATATTTGCATAATAGGATTCAAAATAAATATCACTTGAACAATAAGTGATGATAGGGATACTTGCATAATTAATTCGAAATAAACATCACTTGAACGATAAGTGAAGTCAGGAGTACTTGCCTTTGAGATTTAGCAGTTAGTCACACTCGCAATGACGCATCTATTCTTTTCAACACTTCACTGATATGCTGCTCCTGCGATTGCTAGAAGCCAGATATCCAATGCCATTCCACCTCATTCTTTATCCAACACCCTGTCATGATCACTCGAATGATCCGTATCTATAATTAAAAGATATAACTTTAATCGCCTAAACGATAATCACTCGACGAACTACGCTTCAAAAGCCTATCATCTACCCATACGATAGCCAACACATAAATATAACAGACAAATATAGGACACTTGATCCACATACACATATAATTCACACAGAACATAAGCACATAACTCATATATCACATAATTCGTATCACATATGACTCGGTTCGTCAAAAGGTTCGACTCGGTATGTTTAAAACTGAAATCAGGTCAAAAATATGATTTATCGATCAATAATTGACTCAGAATGACTTGTGAAACAAGCGACCTTTCGAAACAAAATGATTTGAGTCTTGAAAGTATTTTTATTGAAAGCAGAATATTTTTCTGAGTCTAGAGGCGTTCTTTTCGTATTAAACGGACGAACGGTTGATTTATTATGAATTTTTAAACATTTTTCGGAATTAAAATGGTCTCCAAATCATTTTATAATTAAATAATAGGGCTCGAATACCCAAAAATAATTTTATAAGAATTATCGAGCCTGGAAAATAATTTAAAATAATATTTTAAAGCTCGAAACTATTTTTCGGAATTTTTAAATCGAGAATAAATAATTAAATCTAATTAAATAATTAATTAAAATTAATTAATAACTAATTAAATTAATTAATCAATTAATATTTAAATTAATTGACTAATTAAAAATTAATTATCATCTAAAATTAATTAATTAAATAATTTGGATTTATTTTTGAATTAAAAATAAATTTTTAGAATTAAAATAATAATTTTCAAAATAAAAATGAATTTTTAGAAATTACAAATAGGATTTTTGAATTATTAAAAAAAAACTCAGAAACATGTTTTGGAATTGAAATTCAGCAAAAGAGGATCAAAATCGGGTTTTGGGAAAGGGTTATTCGGGTCAAAATGACCCGCCGGACTGGGTTGAATGCCGGCCGGAATCTGGGAAAGATCCGGCGGCTTCGCCGGTTTCCGATGAGTGCAATCGTCGGCCAAACACGTTTATTCGCTCCGTTTTTCAATCCAGATTCATTCCAAACAACGAATACAATCTCAATCCAACCTCAAAATTCATAAACAATTAGTCCAACCCGGAGTCCGGTGAAAACCGAAATAAAACCAGCGGAGCTCCGGTTGAACACCGATTTCGGCCAAATCTTGATCAAATTCGATGATACGCATCTGGAAACGATGCTCAGAACATAGACAATCTAACAGAATGATCAAAACCATTCCAGAATCGTCCAAACTCAAAATCCCAAAAATCGATTAAGAACATTCATATCAAATAAACCCTAATTTTCGAATCAGAGAATCAAATACTATTTTAAACATGTTATTGAACTCTATTTTGAAGTATAATATATGAAACTGACCAGAAAAACATGCTCTACAACATGGAATCATCAAAACACTCAAATAATCATGTCTGCAAAAATTCATATTTTATTCACTAAATAATTCAAATTAAAATAATTAAATAAGAAAATAACCTTGATTTCTGGGAAAAACTGATGATTGATTCAGGAAGAGGATTTCGAGAGCTTCGTTTTGATATGCTGCACGCCCGAACCGAAGTTCGATAACGCCTTCGTTCATGTGTTTGATTCTCAGGAACGTATCGGTTTTCTAGGGTTTTCTCTGTATTTACGGTATTTTTACGGGTTGCAAAATGAGTAAACGAATTAAATGAAATAAGAAATAAGCTATATATATTTATGGAATATTGGATTGTTCTGGATCATTTTGGATCGTTAAATTAGTTCCTTAGCTGCTAAGTAACTACAAAATGATCCAAAAATAGATTACTTAGCCGGTAAGTAACTATAAAAACGATACAATTTCATACCAGAATTGGATGATCATCAAAACCGAGCTTTTTATAAAACACCATATACGAAAATAATGTAAAAATATCCCGTCTCTCGAGAATACGGGTTTTGTTGATTTATCGAAATGGTTATCGTACCGAAAATCTTGCGCCGGGCCGCGCACGGGTCAAACCTTAATCCGGATCGAAAAAGTCAAAACACGGAAAATGTCCGGAATTACCATATTAGGTTAGGAAGGAGTTTTCGGAAGAGTTTCGGGTTGTAAAAACGTAAAAACAATTGAAGTCGGAGGCTTTATAAAATAATTTTGTAATTATTCAGAAAATAATTAATAAATACATAAATCATTATAAAATCATCTAACAGTCCAAAAAGTACCAGAAAAATATCACAATTATCTAAATTTTATTCTGGATATATAAAAATTCAAATATTCAACTAATGTCACATATAAAAACCCAAACATCAATTCCAATTATCAGATAATTCACCAAAATTTACATAAAATCACATAAATAATTCCAAATAATTATAATAATAATATTTGGAAATATGGGATATTACAATGCCGATCTCCCTTGTATCGGAATGTAGTTGGAGAGTGCAAGATGCTCGGACCAGCAGTGGTCCAAAGGACCAAGGATATAATAGATCTAATCAGAGGACGGCCGGGAGTAGCCCAAGATGGACATAAGAAGTATGATGATTTGACAACGAAAGGACAAAGAGTATGTAGTAGGGGACCTATTGTTGTTAAAGGTATCCCCTTGAAAAGCCTTGAAAGGGAATGATAAGGTTCGGAAAAAAAGGAAAGCTAAGTCCACGATTTGTTGGACCCTTGGATGTATTAAGACGTATTGGGAAGTTAGCATATGAGCTAGCCCTACCCCGAACCTGTAGCAAGTTCATAACGTGTTCCACGTATCAATGTTAAGGAAGTGTAATCCGGATGCCAGACAAATAGGGGCGTATGAGCGCATAGACATGCAACCAGACTTAACCTATGTGGAGCAACCAGTGAGGGTTACGAATCAAAAAGGAACATGGTGATCAAGCTAGTCAGAGTTTTGTAATAGAATCACAATATGGGAAAATTGACTTGATTTAGAAAGTGCAATGCTAGAAAAGTATCCCCCAACTATTTTCTATCTGATTCCGGGACGGAATCCTTTTAAGGAGGGGAGACTGTAATAACCCCAATTTTTGGAATTTTTGAAACACTGATGAACAGTAACTTTTGTTGATGATGCTGATTAAGGAAAATTATCAGGTCACGCTATATAGGAGTACTGTTATGGAAATTCTAAGATCATATTAGTATTTCATAAAGTAAATGAGTGTATGTAAATGTCGTCAGAATTCGGATTCGAAAACTTTGATTTTTCCCGAAAATCCACCAGATACCGAAAGAATTGAGTATAAGGTAACATGATTAAAAGGATTTAAATTCAAGGATTATAAGAAAGGATCATAAAAGGAATATAAAATATTGATAAAGGTTAGGGAAACCCAAGTAATAAAATCACGGATATATTCCCTCAAACGATCAACGATATTGAGCGATAAATGAGCCGTAAAATAATTTAACGATCAAGGACGAATGCATGCAAGTAGTATGGGGAGAAAGCTTCCGAGAGAAGCTAAAATAGGTGGTTAAGAGCTTAAGATACCATCCACCACAATTAGCCAACACTTGGCAAGGGAATGATGTCACTAAGATGATGTAATCACCAAGTGGATTAGTATAGATATTATCAAACCACACATTTGGACACATTATTCAAAATCAACCAAGCAAGGCCAATTTTCATGAAAAACCCGAGAGGAAAAGAGAGTAAAAATGGAGGAGAAAGAAAAGCTTGTGTCTTGAGTTTTCCTTGGTCGTTTTGCGCGTTCTACCTATCAAATTGAAGCCCTCGAGAAGCTCTACACAATTAGGGTAACCACTATCCTCACCTTCTTGATTTTCATACCCGTTTTTAATGTTTTACAGTTCAGGGGAATAGTGTTTCAAAAATTAACTTTGTGTTCTTGATTTTGTTTTGAGGTTTTAATCATTATAAGGCTAGTTAAGGATCATCTAAGGTTTGTTAAGCATTACCCACGCTCCAAGGAAGGTATAACCTCTTCCCCTCTTTGTGTTTAAGCCATACTACGAGTTTTAAACTTGTTCTTTAAGAGTTCTTGGATGTTTGTATGATTTTAGAGTAGTTATGTACTTTAAATGGAAGTTATGAGTTATTATGTAAATGGATGATTGTGAGGAACTTGTTTTGGTGTATGATAGAGTTGAGGGGCTTTTTGGAATGTTATAATGTAGTATGTTGATTGTTGGGTTGGTTTGGTATGGTTGTGGTCTTGTAATAAAATTTGGTAATCGCGTAAACATAGCCGTCATAATGCCCAATTTTATTCAACTGTTTGTTTTAGTGTTCGGGACAGAAATCTAACTGACCAATATATACCCTTTCCATGTTTATCTAGATCGTGTCGTAAGCTTCGTTTTGGTATGTGGTTCACTTGAATCCGATGTATGGTTTACGAGAAACAACCGTTTTAAGTAACAGCGTTTCACGAACGAACCATTACCCCTCGCCTTACTTTGAAACCTTGGTTAAGGTCCTTAAATGACTAAATGGAGTATGAAACAATTATGTAAGGTTAATGGGTCAGTTGGTAGAGTATTCGGGAAAGCGTCACCTTAAAATTCGTAACAGTTAATTTATTTAAAATGGTGGAGCCGAGGGTACTCGAGCGACTTATATGAATCGTTAAGCGCAAAAGCGAATGTTAGGGTCCAACTGGTTAAAGTCTAGTTTCTTAAGCGACCGTGGTTTAATTCCAACTTATATGTTGTTTATAGGTTACCAGACTCGCCCCTGGCCTTTTACCAGCCCCAGTCGCTCAGGCAAGTTTTCTACTTGTATAACTGTTGTTGTGATGTATATATGTATATGCATTATCTTGTGATAAGTGCATGATTGCTATTAGAAAATATTGAGATATATTGGAGCATGTTGATATGATATATATGCATGCCTGTTTCGTAATCTTGATATTCTATTATCAATTCAAATGCTTATAAAGTGCATAATACCTATGCTAGAGATAAGTAGTAGTTGTGTATACCCTTAGTATTAAGGACCCGAAGGTGAACATTTTTCTAAATCGGGAGTCGATGTTCTTGAGTATAATATATATATATATATTTATATATATAAAATTTCTATAACTACTAATCGGATAAGGTATATTTGATAGTTTTGAATAATTATCAAATTTATTTTCGATTACTCAAATAAAGATCGTACTTTTGTATAAGTATATCTTCTGTTATTTATTATTCATTTCAAGTATGAGTTTTAAAACTTCTACTTCAATTATTTGTATAAAGATTATTCTTATGGATATATTATTTAAATAATAATATTGAGATATTTTCTAACATATCGGGAATGCTTTATTTTATTAAATCATCATTACCCTAAACATTCTTTAAAATGTTTTCGAGTCTTCAAAATGATTTTAAAAGCTAGAGCGGATCCCAAAACTCATTTTCAGATTTAAGATCTTCCTTTCGAAGGGGATTTAAATACTCGCTCAAAACCTAAGGGATCCGACTCCGTGGTGTATTTTTGGAGCAACAAAGTTGCTAACTTGATAAAAGAGTTGATTATTTTCCCAATATTCGGGAAGTAAGCCCAATCGAATTGCTTCGGCATAAGCAACATGGGCTCAGTGGGGTTCCATGAAAGTATAAGTGGCTCAGTGGGAGTCCATCAATGCGTAAGTGGCTAAGTGGCAGTCCAGCATAGGTCCTAATGCAGCCAGGGTGACCAGTGGGGAATTCATCCATCTACTAGTAGAAAAGGTGACTTAATTGGTATCTTTTCCTGATCAGCAAGATATCAGGTTTATGCCAAAGTTTCTTCTGTCCAAAATTCTTGGGAATGACAACTCTGCTTATACTTCTATAGTAGAAGGGTGTATGAAATGTATATATATATATATATATATGTATATGTATATCGGTACTTAATGAAGTATCTAGTAACTTCATTCTTTATAATGATATTTCAAAGATTGAATCTATTCAAGTCTTATCTTGTAGTCTCATATATATGATGAACTTTTGAAACTGATTATACCTTGAACGGTGGTAGTTCAAGTAGTATTCGGAAAAGATATAAGTATATTGGAGTATCTTGTAACTTCATCTATTCAACTTATATCTGGTTAATGATTATCTTATGCATGACAAAGATTTTTAGAAAAACGTTGAGACAAGGTTAGATATATGAGATCACCTTGCAGCGATACTTTTATACAGTTATAAACTGGAACTCTGTATATATTATGCATGGAAGAGGACTTCCAAGATTTTGAAAAGTATATATACATATATACTGAATATTTTGTGACTTGGTCACATTAAGATATCAAACTTGGTTCATTTCTTGTTGACCAAGACTTTCATGAGTACTATGAGAATGCTCATATATTGGTAATTATTATACATATTATTTCGGTGGGCTTGTTTCTCACCCTTGCTTTCTTCTTTCATTACCCAACAACAGATAGACAAGATGAACATGACCAAGCTCTCAATTCTCAAGCAGATAGGAAACGTTCAGCAGTTTCCTGTAGGCGTTGATGCTGTTGTAGCTGAGGTAGGATCTACCAATAGGCTAGGTTTTCAATTGTTCATATACAAGACTTATGTATATTTATGGATTGTAATAATGGAAAAGAATATGTAAATTTATTCAGAAACCCTTTTGAGGTGTAATGACTTATAATTGTGGAATAAAATGACTTGTGTTATTTTTGGTATTCATCTCTGAGACTATAACTTGTGGTGTGTGTGTGTATATTGTGGGGTCACAGAACGCAGTAGTTGGCTGTTTATTAAGATTATGTGTTATTAAGGGAAATGGAACTCGTGACAACCCGGATCCCGGCCCCTGATTTGGAGGTGTTACGCTTTTTGACTATTGGGTTTGACCTAACTAATTTACCACAATAGGATTGCGAACTTAGAGGCATAGAGTTTGGCGAGATTAATTAGATAAATGTGAACAAATGTTGTTCCACCAAGCTATCCAAGAGTTATATAGTTGATATAATTGATAAATTTTGTCTACCTAAATAATCATGTTTTAGAAGAAAAGCCAAAGATGACCTAACGCATGGTGAAATATGGATCTTGGCTCACTAGAAAGGATATAGAAGATATTTTTTCTGAATTAATAGTTAGGGCTATTGATTTGATAAAATTAGTGGGAGATATATATTGTGAATATATATATGAATAATCACTTGAACATAATTTAATAGTCATCTGTAAACTAAGTCATTTTATGCACTTTAATATTATAGATATCAAATGACAAATAACACAAATAACTTCTCTATATAATAGTCCTTGAGAAGGACAAGCTGGCATGAAATTATTTCCTCGATTGACATGGGAACTTGAGGATTGTCCTCGGGTTCAAGGATGTCACTCAAACCCCTCCGTTATTTCTTCTAGCTGAGAATGAAACATGTGCAAAACAAAATGCTAACCAAAAGCAAATTAATTATGCAACTGATGTTTCACGTCAAATGCTTGTAATTATGAGTGCTGAGCTTTACAAGCAACAAGAGCATAATGATGCTTATGATATGATTGAGCACCTTTAAAAGATGTTTGAAGGATAGGCTCGTCAGAAAGATTTGACAATAATAAGGCACCATACTTTTACATTAATGTGAGAATCATATCCGGTTGGACCACATGTTCTAAAGGTGATAGGCATATGTGCCTTGATATTTTGGGTTTCAAGAATGGTCTAGAGACTCGGCTTGATTTGATCAAACGATCTTTGAACAACTTATATTCTCAGTTTGTTAAGAACAAAAGGAATGAGATAGACAGAATACTCACTGAGTTGTTAAGCATGTTTAGAACTGCTGAAAATTACACGGTAAAGGCATGAATTACGTCCATATTGATGATGTACACATGGAATACAAATGGGAAAAGAAAGTGGACAGGAAAGGTGAAGATTTGATCTTATTCGGTGCCAAACCAAAGTCCAATCCCAAAAGGCTTTTGAAGCCTAATAGTGGTGTTGCTAAAGGAGATGATTGTCATTTTTATGGAAATAACTGGATGAATGGAATGTAATTGTTGAGCTTATTTGGAAGATCTAAAGAAGAAGACTAGCAATGGTCAAGCTTCAGGTATAGGGTTAGAATTTGAGCAAAAGTTGTTGCTCTAGTTAAAGGAACTCGATACCTAATGTTTCCCATAAGGTGAGATTGAGAACTTGATAAATTGTTATTACGTGCCTGCCTTTAGCGGATACATTAAGTCAATTTATTGTCAGGACAAGAAAGGTTTTCATTTTAATTAAATAAACAATAGTTATTTATTCTATTTCAATAATAAGACTTATAATGTTGCATAATTAGATAACAATTTATATGTTCTAAGTTGACTCAAATCAAACATTACCTCTAGCATTGTCGTTAAGCCATATTAATGAGAAACGCATTTCTGAGTTACATATAGATGAATACTTGGATAAGTTTGATTTTGAATCATACGGAAGATGCGAACTTTGTCTCATTGGCAAAATTACTAAAGCTTCTTTTACCTGATCAGGTGAAAGGGCTACCGAACGATTATGACGTATACATAATGATGTATGTGGTCGAATGCGTATGATGGTAAGGGGGCTTATACTACTTCATAACATTTAATGATGATTTTAGTATATATGGATATGTGGTTCTTATGAAGAACAAATCCGATTCTTTTGAAATGTTCAAAGAATATAAGGCCGAAATAGAAAAGAAAATAAGGGAAAAGTATAAAAATTTTACGATCAGATTGTGGAGGAGAATACTTAACCCTCAATTTTAAGAGTTTCTTGAAGGAGTGTGATAGTGTATCATAACTTACTCCTTCTAGAACACCTCAATGGAATAGAGATTCTGAGAGGAGAAATCGTACCTTGTTGGACATAATGTGATTAATGATGACTCAAGCGGATCTTCCATTCAGTTTCTAGGGTTATGCTCTAGAAATGGCTGTATATACACTTAACCAAGTTCCGACTAAAGTGGTTCAAAATACTCCGTATGAGATATAGAGTGATGAATGTCATAGCATGTCATTTATGAAAATTTGGGGGCGTGAAGCGTTTGTAAAACGTTTAGCCTCTGACAAGCTTGGACCAAAATTAGATATATGTTATTTTATGGGATATCCAAGTGAGACTAGGGTATAGTTTTATAATTTTTTCGAGAACAAAGTGTTTGTTGCTCGGGCCGCTGTATTTTTTGAGGGAGAACTACTTTCTAAGAAAATCAGTGGGAGGATAATATATCTCGATAAAGATCGAGAACCACATGATAACATTGAACCAGAGTTGGAATAAGATAAGGATGTACATTAAAATGTTGAAAATAATCATGTCCAAGAAACACAGGTTATTCGTAGATCTAGTAGGATTCACTATGAGCCCAGGAGAAATTATGAATTTCTTTTGACTCAAGATGGTGATGTGATGCTTACGGATAATGATAAGCTTCTCACCTACCAAGATGCTATGAACATTTTAGACTCCAAGAGATGGCTAGAGGCCATAAAATCCGAGATGGAATCCATGTATCAAAATAAAGTATTGACTTTAGTTGATCTACTCGAAGGGGTAAAACCTATAGGGTGCAAGTGGGTTTTCAAGAAGAAAACTGACATATATGGTAAAGTACAGACCTATAAGACACGACTAGTGGAAAAAACTTTCAAACAAATTCATGGTATAGACTATGATGAGACTTTTTCACCGATTACTATGGTTAAGTCCATCAGGATTTTGTTAGTAATAGTTGCTTACTTTGACTATGAGATTTGGCAAATGGATGTCAAAACTGCTTTCTTGTATGGGAGCCTTGAAGATGATGTATATATGATACAACCTGAGGGTTTTGTCGATCCAAATTTTGCTAAAATAGTTTGTAAATAGATAGAAACAAGCCTCAAGGAGAATGAATATTCATTTTGATGAAATGGTCAAAGAGTTTGGCTTTATTCAAAATGAAGATGAACCATGTGTTTGCAAGAAGGTTAGTGGGAGCCATGTGATATTTCTAGTATTATTTATAGATGACATATAACAAATAAGGAATGTTTTACCTTCTCTACAGACTATTAAGACTTGGTTGAGAAATAGTTTCTCGGTAAAAGACTTAGGCGATGCTACATATATATTAGGGATCAAGATCTATAGAGATAGATTAAAAAGATTAATCGACCTAGTCGGAGTACATACATTGATAAAGTATTACATCATTTTATGATACAAGAGACAAAAAAAGAATATGTTTCGATGTCTTATGGGATAATGATCTCAAAAGATAATTCCCCCTAAATTATTAGATGATAAGGGTCGTTTGAGAAAGTTCCAAATGTGTTAGCAATTGGATCTATAATGTGTACAATGATATGTATTTATCCTGATATTTCGTATGCTTTGAGCATGACGATCATATACCACTCTAATCCAGGTGAGGGTCACTTGATAGTTTTCAAGAATATTCTTAAGTACTGAAAGAGGACTAAAGATTTATTTTTGGTGTATGGAGAAGATAGGGAACTGGTTGTAAAGGGTTACACTGATACTAGTTTCTGAACCTAATTTTTGGACAGACAAGGATGATTACGAGTTTATGTCTGTTTTGTGTTTTGTCTAAATATATATTGATGTTAGCTTGAATAGTTCATAGCAAGAATATTGATGATTCTATGGAAGCCGAATATATTGATATTTTTTTGAAACAACCATTGAGACTGTTTAGGCATGTCCTTAGGCAATATCGCCTTATTAATGATATTAATGATAAAGGAGATATAAATGTAAAGTGCATAGTAATGATAGTGTTGCAGACCCACTGACTAAGGCTTTGTCGCAGCAGAAGTATGATGGTCATACTAGTTCCATGAGTATTAGATACATGGGTGATTGGCTCTAGTGCAAGTGGGAGATTGTTAGTGTTTATGCCCTAGAGACAACACTATGATGTTTTAGTTTAAGACATTAGGATTATTAATGTTTATGTTCTATCGATTATTCTCTTTAAAATTTATTAATTCTTGTTTACTACAATATAAATGTTAGATTAATAAATGTCCTTAGAATATGATATGCAATTCTATATCTCTAAGTACATGACTTAGAAATGAGATGATGATAATAGTATCAATATTCCTAAAGGTCCCTAGTCGAGTATGATTATTATGGGACAATAATAATGCATTAAGATTGGTGTGTTTGTTGACTGATGATCACATCTCATTGATCATAGGTATAGTGATACTAAAGTAAAAAACACAGGCAGATGTATATGTACATGGTGCTGGATAGACCCAATGTGAGATTCTACATGTTTGTTGTGTCATAAGTAATTCTCACAGTGATAATGATGTAATGGTCCTTAGACCTGAAGTCATTATATTTCTATACGAGAGTTAATATACATTGATTCCATTAAAAGTTATCCTTGACCGGTAATGATAAAAGTGGACATTAGGTATATTATGAATCGTATGAGAAATATAAATGATTTAGATGGGATTTAACCCTTCTATTTTAGGAGTGATATTATTGGCCTCTTGTGTGAGCTAGACTATAAAATGCGTGGCCACACTCAAATGTTGATTGGATATGATAATCTACTCATTGATCAACGAAACCTGGATTAAACATTGATGAGGATGACACATTATATGCCTCTAGTTTAATTTATAATATGTGGTTAAAAGGATTATATTACATTGTACATTATTCACAAAAGGTTTAATCGATCACCGATTCAATTATTATTACTTGGGTAGCAATGATGTATTACTAGATGGCTCTCATTGTTTACGATTTTAAATTAGATTTAAAATTCATTGCCAATATAATAATAACCTACAGATCACACACAAAGAATGCTAGAAGGATTATTTAATTTAAATTGGATTTAAATTAAATTAAAGTAATTTGAATTATTTATAATATTAATTATGTTTGACTTAATTAATTAGATAAATAATGATATTCAAATTTACTAATATTAATTATGAAATTTATTTGTTGAATAATTAAGTGAGACTTAATTATAATACAAATAGGAATTTTGAATTAATAATAACTTCTAATTAGTTAAGAGTTATAATTCGTTTTTCTACTCTCTATATAATATCTCTTGGGTGGCTGATTTTTCGGTATGCAAGACTTTTACTAAAACCCTAGCCACCAAGGGAGAAGATGGAGAGAGCAAGAAGAAATAAGTTTATGCTAGTACACATTCAATCCTTTAGTTCAAGCATTCGTGTGGATACCGATAGAGCGTAGATCGCGAGAGCGGGATGCGTGGTGATTGAACAAGATATGGATCTTCATTAGTCAACCAATTGGTAAAGCTTCTTAAGATAAACAATATGATCTACGAATTAAATATAAGATTTTTACATGGATCCTGCGGTGGGTTTCGAAAATTCTGATTTTTTACGTCTTTAATTACTGTTTCTGTTGCGTTTATGTGCCCGAAACACTTCAAATGTCTAGTATTTTTATAGGATTTTATTACTAGAACACCTTAAATGCCCGTACTCAAGCCTGGTGATGAAGTCAGACCAATTACAGTATATAACATATAGAGATGTTTAGTTTCCAAAATGGCCATTAAAGAGGTCGGTAGGGAGATGGCTGCTTATTCAGGGGTTTTCAGTTTGGTTTAGGAATTTCATGAGGTGTCGAGGCTATTTTATATGCAGTTAGTCGGTTTATCGAGGTACTTCATTCAAATACTAATATATTTATTCTTTTGGTGGACTTCAAAAATTCCTTTAATATGATTGATAGAGGAAAAATGCTTGAAGAAACTAGAAGCAGCCATGTAGTCGAGCTGTGGTGGATTGTCTGTTGAGGTACCAGACCTGAAACTGCCATCATGTATAGAGATGTTTCAGAAATTTTCTAATATATATTCTAAATTTTGGTCTTTAAAAATCTATTTAGGACACTCATTTTCATTAATTTGTCAGTACACTCCTTGAATTATTTTTTGGCCATGTATATTTAATTATTTGTATGATTTGTTTAGGTTATCCTGTTAACTGATATTGCTAAGAGCTCAATGACAATACTTGAAATCAATTCTTGGTTTAAAGGTATGCCTTTGTTCAGAATTAAGAAATATTTTATTAAGTATCATTTTAGAACTATATTATACAGTTTGCGTGTAGTAAAACAAACTAATGTTTCTCTAACTACAATAAAGATTTAACTAGTCAAAAAAATTAATAGTAAAATTTTGACTTGATATTTTAGAATTTCTGAAATGGTAGTTTTGCTAATTAATTTAAACATAGTGTTTTAGTCGTGAAGTGCCAAGAATGCATGGAAGTACCTTATTAATACTGATTGTTATATTTTTCCTTGGTTACAATTTTTAACATCATGCTTTTTGTTAATTGTTTGCATGAGGGTAGATGGACAATTAGGTATATAAGTGTTTCGCTGCCCTGTTCAAATATTCTGCCATATGGATGGGTTTTTCCGTGAATTTTTCAAGGTTATAAACGGTTTATCTTAGAGTGTTGAGGGTTTTTATCAGAATGTTGTGTCTATTCTAGCATCTAGCAGACCTTTGAACCATTGAAGACATCAAATAAGAACCCATTATTGGCATGACCATTTTTATTTACAATATAGTTTTGACATTCTTTTGTTCGGTAATTATTGTTGGGATTTATGTATATTTTGTTTGGGTTTATTGGATAATGTACTTGGTAAGTTAATTCATATTTATTTTTTTACATTGTTTATTTTAGTTTTGGTATTGATTTTTTTAGTTATTATATTTTGGTTTTTGGGACCTTTTGTAGAACAGGGAATCTATAAATTAAGAAATAAAATAGAAATCACTTTAGTAAACAAAAGAACTGATGTAAAAGTCTAGAATATGCTTCTGTACATATAAGAACTGATGTAAAAACTATAAATAAACATCGCTTTTTAAAAAAAATTGATGTGCAATATGAGATACCACATTAGAATCTTACTTAAAATGGTGTCTAATACTGTATTAGACATCGTTTGTGAACCAATGTAAAACACCCATACCTTTGACATCATATGCAAAGATATCGGTTGGTTTTTAAAAGACATTGGTTCACAACTCATGCCTAAGACCTTTTTTTAGTAGTTCCATTTCAAACCCATTTAGGTACCCAGATCATCTTGGGTCCAACTATGTTGATTGTTTTCTTTTCTTTGTGACCCTCTTCTGTCCTAGGATTAGTAGGGTTCAGGTCCATTTTTACTCTAGATGTTGATCTTTCTGTAAAAGAATTAATGTTATAATCAGATGAGAGATCTCGAGATGCAAACATGTTATTCATACCTTGCATCCTCGACAGCATGTTGAATGCAGAGTAGTAAGGATTAGAATTTATTGGCATGTTAATAATGTTCTAACTAAACACACTAGCCATATTTTGCATGGCACATGTAGGTATACGAGTAACATACATGACATGTATGGAAATAGTTTTACATCTACTAGATAAATGATTAACACTGCAACACTTGAAACGAGATTTGCTTCGAGCAAATTTGACAGGGGTGTAGTTGTTCTTCCTCTTTACTCCAATTCTAGATTCAAGCTTATCCTTCACTTTCTTGTCGGACAAGTATCTTATGTTGCTCACCATAAATCTTTTAGTTTTGCTGCTTACTCTCCTTAAAGAGCTCTTGCTTGCTGGTTAATCATCTTCAATGATCCTGTTTAGTTTGCAAGTACTACTTTCTTTGAACAAATAATTTGTCCCCTGATTTCTCTTCCTTCAATGGATAATTACATTTTATTGATGCATAATTTTCAGTAGAATTATCTTTTCAAAATTTATTTTTCTCCGTTTTCCAAGCATCTCCACAAATATGTGAATTTGCTTGATATATCTCTAGATTTCTTTCATTTAGCAATTACTTCTTGTTCAAGATTAAATTGCCTTTTTAGAATTTTTTCTCTCTTTAATATCCTCAGTAAATCATCTTTAGCAGCTAGACAATCATTCTTAGCATTCTCATAATCAAGCAAATGAAAATCTCTAATAAGTTATTTCTTTCAAATAACAAGGAATTAGCATTTTTCATTTTATTATTTTCCTTTTTAAGAGATTCAGGGTGACATGCAAGTTGTACAATTTAGAAGATATATTATTGATAGTTTCTTGACATTTATCCTTACTTAGAGAGATCAGTTGTAATTACTTGAATGCTTTCAAATCTGGAATTTGGGCTTCTCCCACCTTGTCCATTGTTGATTGAATCAACACTATGGCCTTTTGACCTTCTGTTTGATGAGAGCTTACTCTGATACCAATTGTTATTCATTAACAATCAACTTATGTTAATTATAGATGTGGGGGGTTAAATACAAATTAAAATTTTCACAATATTATGTACTTGGGAGATATAATATGAACACCGATATTCAAAACTTTCAGGTGGTTTTTTTTCAACTTGCCACCTAAGGTTTATTTGAAGAAATAATGTGTTATAATTACATAAGTAATCTTAGTGCTATGGTTTGAAGTGTTTCACTCAGAGGAGGATCTCTGTCTCTTTTAATATCTGCTACTACATGGTTTATAAATCACCAAGTTACGATACTTTCTAGAAAATACATAACGCAGTTTTCGAGCGCTAGCAAAATTGCTTCTTCGTTCTCTTTACCGTGAGACTTGATAAATGAGGCTAGACTAGATAAATGAGGCTAGATTGTATCTTGATACATTATTTTGAATATTCCTCCAATTTATCATGGATAGAAAAGAAATATTTCTTTCAAAGATCACATGCAAAGTTTATCTTGGCTTTCAATTTCTTTACCGGGATCCCATCGACCCATCTCTTTTGTCCGACTCAAGACTTGTCCATTTTCTAGTCATTATCGCCAACTATGTGATTTCTCTTAGTCGTTGACAGTCCCTTGAATAGCCATAGGTGGACTGATATTGCTAGCCATTGATGATGTGTCCACTGAGTTTCTGAATGAATAATAACATTACTAAGAAAATCTTATAAGAAAATGTTGCCAAATAAATAACATCATTATTATATAACACATGGAATCATATAAGATAATGTTGTCAAATCCTTGATGGGCAACTCCTCCTAATGTTATCCACTATGGCCAGCCGTTTGTCTTAACATAATTCTGTAATATGATTTGTTTATCTATGGACAGCCGACAGACTGTTAGCGACCCAGAATTTTATTTTATCATCAATCCAATAGGCGTTAACATTTTTTTGTCTTAACATAATTATGTAATGTGATTTGTTTATCATCAAAATTTACACTTGATTCCTACTAGCTTTCCTTCCTCCCTTCATTTTAAAATAATTGTTAACTTTTTAAAAAATTAAGTATATTAAGAAATTCTAACATTAATAACAAATTAATAATGTTAATATTCATATTTATTATATTATCTACATTAAATATATTATTATTTAGGGTAGATAGTTAATTTTGTAAATAGAAACTAATGGGATAATAATTTTATGCGATGAAGAATTCATCATAAAAATATAAACTAAATTTTACAATTTGAATAATGACATTGAAAATGTAACTGGACAATTATTTTAATTTTTTTTCAAAAGTGGACAAAATTAAGTTTGAATAGTTAAAAAAAATATATGAAAATACTTTTTTCATTTACTACAATTATATTAAAATATTATAATTAAAAATATATAAAAACTCACAAACTTCTAATTAGATCAACAAAAAAATAATATTATGGTAACAAAAACAATTTTTTTTTGCGTTATAATGCTATTAAATCACGGCCAATTGCGTCAATGCTTTAGAGTAATTTTTACAAACTTTGCAATAATTAACAAAAAATTAATTGAAGGAAAAAAAATTAATTCACTTTTGCAACGCCGGCAAAACATCATAGTAGATAGATATAGAAAGATACTTCACTACAGTTAATAAAATTTTATTCGTTTAATGTTATCTCTAGGAT
This sequence comes from Apium graveolens, assembly GCF_009905375.1. Lineage (NCBI taxonomy): Eukaryota > Viridiplantae > Streptophyta > Magnoliopsida > Apiales > Apiaceae > Apium > Apium graveolens. Next base: position 96,674,710 of record NC_133657.1, on the reverse strand, counting down.
ATAAATTTTTCTTGGGGTAAGTCATAAACTTGTATTTTCGATTTGTTTACATGAATAAAATGGGCTCCATTGTTTAAATCCTGTGGAGAGTGATATGACATTTTTATGGAATTATTATAAATATTGGGAGTTAGATTACCGTGTATTTAAAGCTCCATTGTTCTTGTGCAGATAGGAAGATAGTGATAGAGGTGTCAAGGTGGATGATCTCGATTTCACACTTGTGGACCTTAGCCGACAAGGTCACAAAAATGATAAGTATGTGTCGGTTGACCAGGTCAAGCAACTTTTCTATGTCGATGATCCAGTCGATTCTACCTGGAGATTTGTATTAACCTCCACGAATCGAGATTACCATGAGGTGTATAATGACGATGATTTAGCGGACACAACATTGAAAATTGCTCCATTCTACTCTCAAATCCCTAAAGTAGATGTTCCAGTTAATGATGATGCACATGATCCTAGTCTTGGCAATTAATGAGAGGATATCGAGGGAATTTAGATTTAAAAATGTTTACAATTTGAATGTGTTGTGTCGTTAATTTCCCTCTCTAATGTATTTTTAATTAATTTCAATATTTTTGTTATTGTGGGAGACAAAAGTATGCTTTTGGGACATGTTTAATGTGAAATCATCATGTAATCCTAAATCAACTTTTTTAATTAGACTTTAAATTTGTACTTTTATTAAATCCGCTTTATTTCTATTCAATTGTCAGTTGTTTCATAGTTACAATGCATTTTACTTTTGTTAAATATGCTTTATTTTTATTTAATTGTCAGCTCTTGTATTTATCTTTTTTCTATATTTTACTATAATGTATTTAGAACTCTTAATCCCACTGTTGATTATTATAGCCAATTATGTACTCCATGTACTTCAGGAATTGTAAGAAAAGGAATGGTGAAGAAGCAGCAAAGAAAACTCAAATCTAAAAAACCAGTGACAGAGGAGGGCAGTGAGAAAAATGAAGAAAGCGGGTAGGGGTGAAACCATAGACACCTGAACCTGAACAAACTCCTACAGATGCCTCATATCCTACAGATGCCCCACGGGAAGATGAAAAAAAGGTAGACTCTGATGTTTCACAAGAGAAAGTTACAAGTACAGAATCTAGGAAAAGAATAACTAGATCAACACGTAATGTTTGTGCTATGCACACAAGGTAGTGATGAAGAAAGCTCAAGGAAAAAAGTTCAAAATCAGATATAACAGAATTGGAATTCTCATCGGTGACACAAGGCACACCTTGCAATCTTATATAGGCATGCTAGTGAGGACGATGGTGCCCATTGATATTAAAAATTGGCTAAAAGTGGATTATAAGTTAAAAGTAAAGATATGGGGTGATGTGCAGGTAAAATAAAACATATTTATTTTTCCTAAATATTGTAACGTGTTTAGTATGTGAGTTGTTCTCTTGTAACTGGTTTTTTGTTCCCCTCGGGATACTTTCAGAGTGGCTCCGGATAGTGAGGGGTTGGTCTTAATGTCAGCAGGTGCGAAGTGGAGACAATTCAAGTCTGAATTAACCATAATATTTTTGAAGCCATATATTGGAAAAAAGAAGAAACTAAGCCCCAAAAAAATATTCATATGTTGGCAAGGACTGCTGGAGAAGATTTGTTATTGTGAGGACCGGTAAAAGGTAGGAGGTATGCGTTACTATGCTATCTTTCATATATTTATCTTTCGCAGTTGTCATTTTATATTTGAATAGTGTTTGATTTTGATATTATTTGTATGCAGAAGATTAGTAAAGTACAAAGTGAGAGGTTTAGTGTAATATCCGGGACATGATGTGTAATTATCTTTATCAATAAATAATTTTTATGTGATTTTATGTGATTTTTAGTGAATTATTTGATGATTGGTGTGGTCATGTGGATGTCTATATGTGGTAAAGTATAAGTATGTTAATTTTATTATGTACATAATAAAATATAAATAATTAAGGTATTTTTCTAGTAATTTTTGGAGTGTTATATGATTTTATATTGATTTATGAATTTATTAATTATTTTCTGAATAATTACAAAATCATTTTCTAAATTCGGGAATCGTCCAACCTTAACCATTTTTACAACTAGAAACTCTTCCGAAAACTCCTTCCTAACCTAATCTGGTAATTCCGGACATTTTCCATGTTTTGACTTTTTCGATCCGGATTACGGTTTAACCTGTGCGCGACCCAACGCAATATTTTCGATATGCTAACCCTTTTCGATAACATTATCTTCGTACAAATTGTTTTATAAAGCCCGGTTTTGATAATTATCCGAAATAGGATAATGCTTATCCAAAACAGGATAGTGCTTATCCAAAACAGGATAGTGTTTATCCAAAACAGGATAATATTTATCCAAAACTATCGTATTTATAATTACTTAGCGGCAAAGCAACATATTTATCGATCCAACACGATCCAGAACGTACTAATATTCTTTAATATAAATAGCCCTTTCTTATTTCATTTTCACGCATAAAATCATAATCATACGGTACAAACAACCGTATTCTTGAAAATCAATCGCACAAACGAAGGCGTTATCGAACTCCGATTCGGGCGTATAATATATCAAAACGAAGCTTTTGAAATCCTCTTTCTAAATCAACCATCTGTTTTTACCCAGAAATTAAGGTATTTTCTTAATTTAATTATTTTAATTCGAATTAATTATGGATTAAATTATGAATTTTTGTTCTTGATATTTTTGATATGATTTGATGGCATAATCGTGAAGATCTTTTCTTCCTGGTCATTTTGGTATATTATATGTCAAAAACTGAGTTCAATAACATGGTTAAATTTGATTTTAATCTTCGAATTAATAAAATTAGGGTTTTGAAGCTTTGAATGTTCTTAATCAATTTTGGGATTTTCGGTTTGAGTGATTCTGGAATGATTTGGATTATGCTGTCAGATTGCCTGTGACTTAAGCTTCATTTTCATACATATATCATTGAGTTTAGTCGAGGGATTGTTGACATCGAGGTTTCCGATGAGTTCGTCGGAACAGTTCGTCTGTTTGCCGTAATCCAAGTTTAGCAGATGTTTTGGACTCGTTTTTTTTACCGGGAAGATACTAGTGTGTTGCTCTATAAAGCCGAAGTGAAATCAGTGAAAACGGGAGAGTGAGGAGGTCGAATTGGCGGTGGCCGGAATACAGAAGCTCACCGGATTCTGGGAAAATTCCGGTGAGATCCCGGTGTTCTTGGCGACCCGCTTTGACCCGTTTCTCTGAATGTCCAACCCAGTTTCAATCCATTTTAATTCTGTTTTAATCTATGAAAACTGTTTCTGGGAATTTCTATTTAAAAATAATTCAAAATTTATTATTTCATTTCTAAAATTTATTTTTAATACCAAAAATCATTATTTTTATTCTGAAAACTATTTTTAATTACAAAATAAATCTTAATTATTTAATTAATTAATTTTAATTGATAATTAATTATTTAATTAGTCAATTAATTTAAATATTAATTGATTAATTAATTTAATTAGTTATTAATTAATTTTAATTGATTTAATAATTAGATTTAATTATTTAAAATTGATTTTAAAAATTTTGAAAAATAGTTTCGAGCTTTAAAATATTATTTTAAATTATTTCCAAAGCTCGATAATTATTATAAAATTATTTTAAAGTCAAATTCGGGTGTTCGGACCCTATTATTTAACTATAAAATGATTCGGAGTCCAATTTTTATTCCGAAAAATGTTCAAAGATTCGTATTAAATACCTGAAAAATCATTTTGACCCCGAATCTTCTTTGAAAAATTATTTTGATCGAATATCTTGCGTGGTATGTGCTACGTGCTATCTAATTGATGTGTTATATGCTTATGTGGTTATTTTTTGACAGTTTTTGTTGTAACTTTCAATCTGTAAATCGGATTTGGGTAAAATGAAGGGTAGATCAAAGCTTATGACGTCTATGTGACGATTAGAATAGTATAAGATTGAGTATTGATAGATGCTTGTGATGCCTAGCAAAGCAAGCGAGGCATAGAAAAATAAAGTCAGCGATCCGTAGATAGAATTGAATCGAAGAGAGAGAAAGCAAGTGATTGACGAATAGAAGCAAGGCAGAGAAAAAGAAAAAAAGTGATTGATGAGTAGAATTGTTAGATGAGTACAAGTAAAGTTGGAAATCATCTATGATAAGACAAGTCCTTCTGTACCTTTCTTCGAGATATATTGCAAATATTTCTGAACTTTCTCATAACATGTTGCTAGTACTCAAAATAAATCTTATTTTACATTGCAAGTGTTTAAACTATTCAACCTTGAACCCTGATCGTATCATTGAGCTTGAGCCGTAAGCTTTATTTCTTATAAACCACCAACGGTTGATTTCCCAAATATGAAACCATACAAATACAATACTGCTCCACAAATACATACACACCATAAACCAAGTATTTCAACAGAATTTTTTGAGCATGCAAAAACTTATACACCCTGGAATACCCTATCATATCAAAGATCAATACCCTGTATTATCATTGAACCATTATTCTTCCGATACTTGATTCTTCACCAGGCTTGAAGCCAGTCTTCATACTTACACCTTGATACACCCTGGTGATATCTGTGAAATGTTTTATGCTCTGAGATAAAAGTTTTATCAATGTTAATTATGATTCTGTTTTTATTGAATTGCAATGGTTATCATATTGAATTGTTTTAGAATTGGATGGTTTTATAAATGTGGATCAGATTCGTGATCAGACCAGATTCGTGGTCACATTAGGCCAATGCGTGCCTTGGATCCAGTATAAAAAGCAAAGTTGGAAGCCTTTTTATCGGGGTTAGTGCGTGACTGATCAACAACCTAACCTTGGTTTTTAAGAATGAAAAGAAGATCCAATTCTATTTATTGCCTATCCAGAAACTTAATTTTTATGAATCATTTCAATTGATCGTTGTTGAACCTCAGTTGTTGCTATTATGACTTGCTGAGCTAGTTAGCTCACTCTTGCAAATCTGTTTATGTTATTTTACAGTTGAAAAGGAAATTATTGGTAACGAGGATTCCCAGTCCAGTGTGCGAGCTAGGATTCCAGGATGAGATGGAGTTAGCAGGAGTTTTATAATGTAGATGAGTTATGTAATATTGCAAAAATGATATCATTATCAGTTGTAAGCAAAACTAGTTGGGATTTGGTACGATGTAATAAAAGTTAAGGTTGTGGCTTGTTTTCATACTTTAACCTGTTGCGATCCATGGTTATGGTAAGAAGGGTCTTTGCATATTTTAATTTTATAAGCAGGTATTAATATATTGAGTGTGTGTGTGTGTTCTGAACCCCAAACTTCTGACCCGGGTTTGGAGGGCGTCACAGGTTTGGCATCAGAGCCATAGGTTATAAGTCCCTGAAACAAGCCTAGATGGTTGGGAATGGGTAGAGGGTTAAAATTAGTATTATAAAATAAAGAAATAAAATGTCAAGAGGTTGAGTGTGATTAAATAGTAGGTTTTAGTATGATTCGTGGTGAGATTCAAGATTCATATCTAGAAGCGTAATTTTCAGATAGCGGCGATGGCAGATTCCTTTATTTCGATATCATTTGATCACTTGGAGCCGTTAGTTAGAGGACCGTCAGCTGATCCACGCCCTACTCGTCCACCAGTGTCAGCCATATCACATTATGTTGCGGAGATTGCACCTTTTCAAGTTCTTATCTCATCCCCTGATGCGAGATTACCTATTCGAGAATCCCCCACATATTGGTTCTGGTTCTACCGGATATTTAACTGTGGTGCCTCTTTTCTGTCTCCCCTATACCTTTTTCCATACCATCAGTTTTAAAACCCGTCTTATGAAGTAATAGCACCTATGAGGAAGGATTCGAGAGCTACAACATATGGTGAATACACGAGATATTAAGAGGGGTAAGAAGAAACCTAGAGAGAGAATTTAGTTATTCCGAAGGATAGCTGCTACCAGGTTATATGGAGCTGCTAATGAGTATGCCGCCCATGATTATCTTGTGAAGTGAGCTAGATGGATTTCTAAAGAAATTTGAGATATTGGAGATTGAGAGTTTTCTTGGAATTAGATGATGTTATGACCAAGCATGATATGTATAGAAGTAATATGATATAAATCAACCTTGTGTTATAAAATAAATCTGATGATTGCTGGATAGATTTGTTATACTTAGTAATTGTAAGAGATGAGGATGGGAATGTTACCAATATGGAAGACCAGAATGTGAAGTTACGAATAAGATAGTATGCAACGGTAATTAGATACCATTTCTGAAGTGAGTCTATATTAATAGGTACCTTAAACATATTATATATCAGGTAATATAATAAATTCTAAGCATATACCATTTCTGAAGTGAGTCTATATTAATAGGTACTTTAAACATATTATATAACAGGTAATATAATAAATTCTAAGCATACTAAATTTTTTAAATATTAGGATCTCATCATCTATTAACCCTAAGGAGGGAAGGAATATAGATGGTATTTTATAACTACATGAAATATTAAATAAAATTAAATTCATTTTTTAATTTAAATTTTCCATAATTTCTAACAAATTCTAATATCATAATCACAAAAATAATCACTTTATCAAAATTATAAATAGTAATTTATTAGTTTAGGATATTTACCTTGTAACAGAATTTTAGATCACAGGAGCTCTCAACTTACCGTGGCTCCTTGTTCCCTTTTCTTGCATCAGCTGTGGGATATTGGCCTAGGCGCTAGGAGTACTCAACAGACTTCTCCAAAATGCTATTTTAAGATAATATTTTATAAACTACTATATACTAAATATAATTTCATAATGTAACCTTTCTGATTTTATGATATTATGCTTGGCTGAAATTATGGAAAAGAAAAGTGTTTAGCTACGCATGAGAGATATATGAAACTGAAGATTTTTATAGCAAATAACAGATGTCCTTCTTTATTACAATGAGGCTCCTTATATAGAAATCCTCTTCATTATTGATACAGTAGTATACGATTTCATTACTTTTTTCTTGTGTTCTTCCAGCTATCCTCCTTTATATCTTATCTTTATCGGCCATTGTCATCAAACTTGCCTTTTTCTTTTTGTCTTCTATCATTTCAGCATTTCCAACTTGTTTTTTGTAGTCTTTTGCTTTCCTTTCTTCCAGCTTGCATTTTTTCTTCTTTCTTTGAAATTTTTAGGCTTGTAAAGTAGTAACATGTTGGGCCTTTTGTAGTTAAACTACATTGGGCTATAATATGGTATTATTGATGGGCCTTTCGTAGTAAAACTACATTGGGCTTGTAATATCTTTACTATTAGAATGGATCAGTACCTTTTTCTCCTTTTATCTTAATAGGGATATTATTTGTACTGACATTGATCACTGGTCTCTTTCTTGGACTTGTTAAAATGTGATATTGTTCTATGATTTCTTTTGCATGTGTGTGTTGTAGATTAATAATTTTGTCATGCATTCTTTCAAGCTCGATAGTATCTTAGGACAAAGCTTCATTGTCATAATATAGAGTAATAATTTCTTCAGCTTGTCCTCCTCGACTTGATCCAATAATATTAGCTTTTCTTGCTCTCAACATGTCTTGTATCTTGATTTTTAAGGTTATAAGACCAATTTCTCTTTTTGTAGAAATCCATTCTTGGAAATTTTCTATATTACACGGGATAGGTAGTTTCAAATTTGCATTGTCTCCACTTACTGGTATCTTTCCATTCTTGAATATTTGACATATGACTATAGGCTTTCCCACCAAATCTGTTGAAGCATCAAATATCTGGATTCCATAAATTCCATTTCCCATGGATTCCATGTAGGCTTTTGTGGATTCCATAATTACTGTAGGTAATTTTGAAATGCTATATAATGTGTCATCAACTAATATTTTATCAATAAATCCATAGGTAAATAGCTTTTCTACCATATCTGGGTTTGCATTTATTTGGCACAAATATCTTGGATATTTACTTGTTTTAATGCCTCGTACTATCTGATCATTTGACTTATAGTCATAATATTTCATAATTTTATCGTATGCTGTTATGATCTCAGATGAGAATTTAACCATGGCACTCATGGAAATAGGTGGAGATATTTCATGTGAGTTTGAAGAATAAGGCATAGTTGCAAGTTTAGATGTAAAAGTTTGTAGTTTGGTAGAGGGTGCAAGTGGGTTATGTAGATTTTTAATTGTTTGTTTGTCTTTTATAGCATCTGATAACTGTTTCAGAAGATGTGTATTTTCTTGGACTAAAATCTTGATGTCTTTGTCTAACTGGGTGATTGTTTCATATTTTTGGGCTATATCTTCATGATTTTTGTAATAATTTTTGTAACATCACTAATATACACATCAAAGTTGTTAGTCGTCATACTTGTACCTGCTACGAAAATCAGCTAGAACATTTTTAGTACCAGATATAATTTTAACAATAAAATCATAACAACAGAAAAATGACTGCCATTTTCTTCTTCTATTTAGTTCTGGCAACAAATCTATTTTGTTTGTAATAAAAGCCTTTACTTGAGTATTGTCTGTTCTAACTATAAACTTTACTGGTAACAAATGATAATGAAATTTTTTAATTCCGAATTTTACTGCCAATAATTCTTTTTCATTTATATGGTAGTTTAGTTCATTTGGTTTCCACGTTCCTCCTGCATAACCACATATAAGGGGTTTTTCATTGTCAATATCATTATTTTTGTAAGCAATAAGAATAGCTCCCCATCCTATATCACTAGCATCAGTATAAAGTTCTAATTGATTTGTTTCCATTGGTATCCTATATTTTGGTAAATTACTGACCTTTTTTTAAGAGTTTTAACAACTTTATCATGTTCTTCTTTCCGCTCAAAAGGTTTATCCATTTATTACAAGATGTTTGCAAACTTAAAGTATTAGAAGTTACAACTTGTGTTTTAAAATGATCTAAAAAATTATTTCCTAATAATATTGGTTGCTTCATTTTATTTTCTTGATAAATTAAAGGTAATTTAAATATTGTTTTATTTAATACTATTCTCATGTTTTCATCTATTGTATCTAATTCTTTTCTTTGTTCATTAAATCCTATTACTTTAATTCTATGTATTTTAGATTTTTTCCATTTATGCGAGGTTAATACTTCTTCTCATGCCAAGCATAAGTCTGCTCCGCTATCTATAAATATTTTTTGTTTTATTAATTTTCAAGGTTTATGTTCTACATAAGCTTCTATGTAAATAGCTACCATTAATCTGAATAACTTTCACTTGAAGAATTATAAATTAAAGATTCCGATCCACTATCTTTATCAGTTTCACTAACATAAAACTCTTCATATTCATACCAGTTATCATGATTGTGGCGCCCTCCAAACCCGGGTCAGAAGGTTGGGGTCCACACACACACACCTTATTTATAACCTGCTTATAACAATAATAAAGATAACAATAATATGCAGTGACCCTATTTACCAACTACCACGGATCGCAACAGGTTAAAGTATGCACACAAGCCACACATCTACTTATATTACATATCGTTCAAATCCCAACCATTCAAACTCAAACTGAGTATTAAACTTTATTACAAACTTTAATAGACTTAAATTATTCCAAAAAAAGCCTACTAGCTCAGCTCTCTCAAACTGAACCCCTAGCTCTCGCGCTGGACTGGGGATCCTCGTTACCAACTAGTTCCTTTTTAGCTGGAAAGAACATAAACAACATCGCACAAATGAGCTAACTAGCTCAGCAAGTCATAATGACAAAACTGAGAATAATGATCATCAGGTGAACATGATTATGATATCAATTGAACAATGGCTTATGATTTAGAATTGGATATTATACTTTTAATTTAAAAACCAAGGTTAGGCTGCTGATCAGTCACGTATTAACCCCGACCAAGGCATACGACATTGCTCTAACTACTGGATCCAAGGCACACATTGGCCTAACTTGACCATTATATGGTCTGACCATGAATCTGGTCCACAATTTTATAAAACAATCCAATTCTAATATAATAACAGAATAAGCAATAATAACCAATAATCAGAATCATTAACAACATTGAGTGTTTAACAATGAAAGAGTTTCAATCCTTGTAAGGATCAATAAGATAATTTAAAAGCTTGGATACTGGTATTGAAAGAATTGTATAACAAAGGAATCAATATTTCAGGGTTTCAAAGATTTGGGCTTTCAAAGCATGGGATACAATGTTTGAGTATATAATTAATTCAGTTTAGTGTTTGGAATTTTGTTTGCATGTATTTGTGGAGTAGTATCGTATACTTGAGGTTCGTGTTTGGGTATACAATAATCAATGGTCTAGAAAGAATAAGGTTCATGGCTCAAGATCAATAACTGGAATCAGGGTTTAGGTTTATGTGCTTCAAAGCACTTGCAATATCACAGGATTATCAAGTACTACAATATCTCGAGAAAGTTCAAAACACTTGCCTGATATTAGCTTACTACACTGTACTCGCTTCCAATCACAACCGTTTTACTCCTCAACTACTTGTTTCCCTTTCCTACGCATTGCCTCTTCTGCTCAAATATCATAAGCATCTATCAATAATCGACTCATAGAGTTCTATTCAACACATACTTCTATCTACCCTTCGTTTTACCCAAATCCGATTAACGGATTGAAAGTTATGCAATAATTAAGTAAACACCGAATATATAGACTGATAGTCAATCAACAAGTCACGTATAACACATAATACATCACGAAATCAATGACATATCATTTATAAAGAAGTCTCGGGTCATAATTAGGCTTTCGGGTATTTAAAATAATTTTTAAAACATTTTTCAGAATTAAAACGGGTCGTTGGATCAATTTCGGGTTAATAAACAGGGTTCGGTTGGCCAATTCTGGTTCCGAAACAATTTTATACCAATTATCGAGCCTTGGAAATAATTTAGAATAATATTTTAAAGCTCGAAACTATTTTTCGGAATTTTTAAATCATTTTTAAGTAATTAAATCTAATTAAATAATTAATTAAAATCAATTAATAATTAATTAAATCAATTAATCAATTAATTTCCAATTTAACTGACCAATTAATCAATTAAAAATTAACTAAAATTAATTAACTAATTAATTCGGATTTATTTCTGAATTAAAAATAATTTTCGGAATTAAAATACTAATTTTTAGAATTTTCAGAAATTAAAAATGAATTTTTATAATAAAATAAATAGGAAATATGATTTTTAAACATTTTTAAAACAGGAATCCAATTTTTCAAAGTCTGGAAACTTGGGAACCAAACTTCATCGTTTTCAAAGGTATAGGGACCAAACTGCAATTTTGCAGTTCCAGTCGCCGGAAAAGTCGGGGATGGCCGGAGAACTCACCTCCGGCATCCTCCCACCACCATCACCTCCAGAATTAAACTACACAACACCAGGAACCTATATCTGCAATCAAAATTCATCAATAACCCCAGACTTGGCCGGAATTTGATCAAGAAACTCGCCGGTTTCCGGCGGGTTCGACGTAAACTTCAAAACACAACTCCCTTCTCTACAGACCTCGTTGATTCATGAAACTTGTACGACTAGATTGCAAATTTCACAGAGAATACAATACACTATACCACAACATCAATCTATTTCAGAATAAGAAACCCCCAAATTTCAATTAAGAACATTCATACGGGTTATAAACCCTAATTTTAAAATTCGAAAATCAAACTCAATTTTGAACATGTTATCGAACTCCAAATCAGACGTATGACATATGAAAATCATCAGGAAAACAAGCTCTACAACATGCAATCATCAAATCATACAAACAATCATCCGAACAAAATTCATATTTTTAATAAATTTAATTCGAAAATAAATAAATTTTCAGAAAATAAACCTTTGATTCTGCAGTGAAACAAAGCTCAGAATCTGATAGAACACTTCAAATCCTTCGTTTTTGTTACTCAAGCTTTGAAAACAGAGATTGGTAACGCCTTCGTTTTGCTGTTTGATTCTTAGAACAGTTTATGTAATTAGGGTTTTTCTCTGAAAATTATAGAATTAACTATCTGCAAATGATTTTGATACGAAATAAAATACGGAAAAAGGCTATTTATAATTACGGAAAATTAATATCCCGTTGGATCATTCCGGATATAAAACGGTACGTTTATTTATAAAAACTAATCCAAACGGTATCGGTTTTCGGGATAATTATCCAAATCAGTACAATTTGTACTACGGTCTTGGTCTCAGCGCCTGGTTACACGTACTATGAAGTGATAATTGGGATAGTTTAATAAAAAGCTCCCATTTATCGAAAATACAGGTTTTATTAATTTACCGAAATGAATATTGTATCGAAAATATTACGCCGGGACCCGCGCAGAATAAACCATACGCCGGATCGAAAAAGTCGAAACATGGAATATGCTCGGAATATTACAATTAGGTTAGGAAGGAGTTCTCGGAAGAGTTTCGGGTTCCAAAAACGTAACAACGGTTGACGTCAGTTGGTTCCCGTTTTTATAAAATAGATTTCAAATACTCGGAAAAAGATTTTAGAAATTTCGTATGATTCTTATAAATCCATAAATCAACATCAAAATCATTAGGAAGATATGACAATTATCTATATTTTATTTTGGACATATAAAAATTAAAATACTCAATTAATATTATTTTTGAATATCCAAGTACAGATAACACTTAACAATTATCTCACAGAATAGATACTGAACACACATAATAATTATTTAATAGCAAAAATAATTACACAATATATCCCGGATATTACATCCTTCCCCCCTTAAAAGGATTCTGTCCTCAGAATCTCCTAAGAAAACAAATGAGGGTACTTTTCTCTCATATCACTTTCCAACTCCCAGGTTGACTCTTCAACCTTTGGGTTTCTCCACAATACTCTTACTAACTTTATCACTTTATTTCTCAATACTTTCTCTCTCTCCTCTAGAATCTCTATCGGACTCTCTATATATGTCAAATCTGCCTGAAGCTCTATTGGCTCATATTCTATTACATGCCTGGAGTCTGAATTATATTTCTTGAGCATCGATACGTGAAAAACATTGTGAATATGTTCCATGTGCGGTGGTAACGCTAACTCGTAAGCTACTTTGCCAACGCGCTTTAGGATCTCAAAAGGTTCGACATATCTTGGACTCAGCTTTCCTTTCTTTCCAAACCTCGTTAGTCCTTTCCATGGTGATACTTTCAGTAATATCAAGCTTCCTTCTTCAAATTCCATGTCTTTCCTTGACTGATTTGCATATTTCTTCTGACGATCTTGCGCGGCTATCAATCTTTTCTGGATAATTTCAAAAATTTCCTTTGTCTGCTGTACCAGTTCAGGTCCAAGTATCTTGCGTTCTCCTACTTCGTCCCAATATATTGGAGATCTACATTTGCGTCCATAAAGGGCTTCATAGGGTGGCATCCCAATGCTGGCATGATAACTATTACTGTAAGCAAACTCTACGAAAGGTAAATGTTCGTCCCAACTTCCTTTAAAATCAATATCACAAACACGTAACATGTCCTCGATTTTCTGGATCGTTCTTTCACTTTGGCCATCCGTCTGGGGGTGATAGGCCCTACTAATATTTAGTTTTGTTCCAAAACATTCTTGAAAACTCTTCCAAATTCTTGAATTAAACCTTGGGTCTCGATCAGATACAATAGACACAGGAACTCCATGACGAACTATAATTTCCTTAAGGTACATATGGACTAACTTGTCGAGCGAAAATCTTTCATTTATAGGCAGAAAATGAGCTGACTTGGTAAGTCTATCTACTATAACCCAAATGGCATCATGATTAGCCCTTGTCCTTGGTAATCCAACTATAAAATCCATGGTAATATGTTCCCACTTCCACTCTGGAATCTCCAATGGCTGTAACAATCCACTTGGTCTCTGATGCTCTGCTTTAACTCTCTGACAAGTATAACATTTGCTAACCCATTCCCCAATTTCCTTCTTCATGTCTGGCCACCAATAATTCTTCTTTAAATCTCTGTACATTTTGGTACTCCCTGGATGGATAGAATATCTTGAACTATGTGCCTCTTGTAAAATTTCATTCTTCAGCTCCGTCATTGGTGGAATCCAAATTCTTGAAGAAAACCTAAGAATACCTTAATCATCCTTCTGCGTGCATAGTTCCTCACCTATCAAACGATTTATATCTTGATCCATTACATTTTCCTGACACTTCTTTATTTTCTCCAACAACTCCGGCTGGAAAGTCATACTGTATACTTTCGCTTCCTCAGGCTTGCAAACTCTAATTTCCAATTCCAATTTCTGAAATTCCTTATATATATCTTCGGGTACTGATAATATATTCAATCTTTCCTTCCGACTCAATGTGTCTGCCACAACGTTAGCCTTACCAGGATGATAATTAATCGAGCAATCATAGTCTTTGATCAACTCTAACCATCTTCTTTGCCTCATATTAAGTTCCTTCTGTGTGAATATATACTTTAAGCTTTTGTGATCCGTGAAAATCTCGCACTTTTCTCCATACAAATAATGTCTCCAAATCTTCAAAGCGAAAACTATGGCTGCTAGCTCCAAATCATGAGTAGGATACTTCTGTTCGTGTGGTTTTAATTGCCTTGACGCATACGCAATCACCTTTTCGTGCTGCATTAAAACACATCCTAGTCCTTTGTGAGAAGCATCGCTATAAATTACGAAATTCCCTTGATCGTCTGGAAGTGATAAAACAGGTGCTGTGATAAATCTCCGCTTCAACTTCTGAAAACTTTCTTCGCACTTGACGTTCCATATAAACTTTTCATTCTTGCGTGTAAGCTTTGTCAATGGTGTTGCAATCCTTGAGAAATTCTGAATGAATCGTCGATAATATCCCTCCAATCCTAAGAAACTTCTTACCTCAGTGGGTGTTCTCGATCTCTCCCAATTCGTAATTGCCTCGATCTTTGCCGGATCCACTTTGATCCCTTCGTTACTGACTATGTGTGTGACGCCCTCAATCTCGGGGTTAGGAAATGAGGACTCACATACCTCTATTCTAATAATTAAATATGCATAAAGCCCGATTAACTACTAACAGGATCAACAGGATAAAGTATGAGACAAGATTACAACTATAAATCATAAAATATCACTTACAAACCCAAAATATTATTAAATAATCAATATCGATTCCGGCTGGGAACCGACAGATAACCCATTGTATCTATAAACACATCTTACTAGGCGCGAGCTCACTCATAACCCGTACTACCTGCTCTGGCAACTGGAAGCCCTCAATATGGTAGGGACCACCAGGTACGCTCTTACGAGCAGTGCGCCTAAGCCTGGCCATCTTCTTGCTTAACTGCCATAGTTAGATTAAAACAAAATGAGTGAGTAGAAAACTCAGCAAGTAACTATACAGCAGTTCTATAATATCAATTCTCAATATACTTTGAACAAACTAGGGCATTCTACTTAGCTAATCTAGGTGGCAGATTTCCATATATTTATTTTTGTTTTCTTTGGGATAAGGAAAGGGTATCCGAAGAATAGTTGGGCTTTCAAGAAACAAAGCTCGAAACAGGACAAAAGCCGACATTCATCACAATTCATTATAGGATCAAAATAGATCTTTCGATAGAGGAAAGCAACAGTATTTCAAGATATAGAATCATTCATATGATCAACAATTTCAGGAATCAGGGTTCTGAGCTTTAAGCTCCACAATAACATAATCAACTCTTTTCAAAACATTATAAACCATTTTCATTTCCAAAAATCAATTTACTGAATAAAAGTTTCAGTTCCCCCTTTTTTTTTAAATAATCATTTAGAACCCTTGATTGGATCACTTATCTTTCCATTTTATTATATACGGGTGATCAGCCCGTATCGACCTCCATTCCGGTCTTTAAGGTACCATTCGGCATAATTTCAGCCTTAAATTGGACTAGTCCCACTAGCCTCTTACCATGACTGGACTAGTCCCACTAGCCTCTTACGTCACAATCCAATCCATCAGGAATTCATTTGGAAAACCTTGAGTTGGAAAACGATAGGTTTTCTAAAATTCATTTTATCATTACCAAGCCTTTGAAATCATTCGGACTCTTTCAAGTCGAAACTCATTCTTAATTCAGATTTTTAAAGAAACAAAGTTCAGGGAGTGAATCAAAGATACGCAAGGAACAATTCTCAAGAATTCTGTAGCAAGGATAATAAGGTACTAAATTTGAAGGATGAGTAATAGCTTAGGGATCATTAGGGTGATCAAGAGAAACAGGGTATCATTAACAGAGTTATCCAAGATAATTTAAAGGTTCAATATGATCATGGCTTTATAGGAAACTTAAACAGAAAGGCAGATTATCAGCGGGTGAAATCAATAGGATTATCAATAACAGGTTATCAAGAGCAAAGGGTACTTCAAATCAATATCAGGGTTTCATAAAGCAAGGGTTTCATACTTTAACAGTTCAATACTCTACATGGTATGAACAACATTTCCTTTATAATCATTTACACAAGTAATCAGAGTTACTTGCCTGAAATTGCTTTCCTGAGGGTTGAACTACTGCCACATAGTATACTTTTCCCTTTCCTAGCCCGAATGCCATCACGCTCCGAATCTACAATAAAAACCAAAAATCTTAATGAGATTCCCAACTCTCGTTCCCAGAACGATCTCTCTATACAATAACTCAATTATATCTTTGACTCGAGCATACGAATATAGCTTATACAAATAAGCACACAGCACATAGCACATAGCACAATCCTTTCTCATAATTTTTTATATCCTTATATACCTAGCAATCAAAGCATACTCGCTTGACCTAGGCTATTTCTCAAATCACACTAACACGACTCTTTTACGAGTACTAGACCCATTTACAACCAAACATTTACGTGCATATTATCACTTATATCAATCGACTTAATTCCCTTTTCTTTTATTCCTTAATTCGAACCAAACAACAATCCAATCAAGCAGAATCAAAGAATTTCACATATAAACACTCAATCATTCTTTTAATTACCAAAATCAAGTTTTGACCTTTATTTCTTATGGCCTATTCGACCTTAACACTTATCACAATCAAGAATCAAATATGCAAAGCCCTTATTTTGACATGCATCAAGTATATCATCCCAAGCTAGTTTAATTTCATTTTTACAACTCGTTTAAACTCATAATTCAATCATAATCATGGATGATCACTCAATTTAACATTTAATCCTCTTTTGATCATAAGACCCATTCGGGTTTTCTATAAATCAAACATGCAAGAATAGATTTTGACATGCAAGGTTATATACCACATTTCTCTCTTGTTTTAATCCCCTATTAAATCATTTCATTCATTAAGTCACCAAACCATGCACTACATAGTGATTTCAACTTAATCAATCCATCAAATCAATATGCATACACTTAATTACCAAATTATCCCCTTTTTAGTTTATTCTCCATTTGGCAAGAATCTAATTCACAACTCAAGGATTAAACATTAACATGCACAACTTGATCTTTTTTAAATTAACATGCAATCATTCTCTAGGTTTTATAAACTTAGTGTTCACCAAGATTAACTCACAAAAATCAATTTCCTTTCTTATTAACATAAAATTCGAACCTAAACTTAGCATGCAACAAGAATTCATTCCTTATTAATCAAATCATAATCCATCATTACTTTAAACAAGTTTTACTCAATTCAAGCCACTTTAAAGATTAAAACCATTCGACCTTATTCAAAAACAAAACTTGCAACTTAATATTCTTACTCCTTGAATCACAAATCATCCTATTTCTTAACATCAATTCATTAAATCATGCAATTAACCACAATCAACTTGATTTCTTTAAAATTATAATGGCCCTTCGGCCTTTTTCAATCAAAACACCACATGCAAACATAAAGAATTGATCTTAAGGTTCTAGAGCTCAGTTTTTAACATCATAGCTCACCACCGGTTTACCGGAGTTCATCACCGGAGGCGGTGGCATCTCGGTGGTGCCCTCATTCGAGGGTGTCCAACCATGAGCCCCCGATTTCTTAACCAAAACCAATGCAACAACACCACATGCAATCTAATTTCAGCACGTTAATCACAGAACATGAACTAACCAAGCAAGCCCTCGGTTCTTGGCTTGAAACCGAACCCAAAACACACACACTTCGGCATGCAAGCACCAATACACACATGCACATACATCTACCTACACATAAGTGTTTATCATGAAGAATTAAGGATGATTGATGAGTTTGATCAAGGAAAAAGGAAGGATACCGAGAGAAATTGAAGAGAGAGCCGAGAGAGAGTTGTTCGAGTGAGAGAGAGAGTGAAAGAAAAAGAGGAGAGAAAAGAGTGAGTGCACGGCAAGAAGAAGAAAATGGGGGGGGGGGAAGGAGTGTTTTATACTCCACCAAATAAGGGTAAAATAGTAATCTACTAACCCCCTTTTTAATTTGCATTTTGTTTCTCTTTTTACTCAAATGTAACGAAATCCAAAGTAAAAATATTTCTCTCGCGGAAAGTCAAGAATTATTGAAAATGACATTTTTAACGCGTAGGCCTCGAAATTAGCTTTTTATCCATTACTCATAATAAGAATTTGAGCGAGCGGTTGATTTTATATGAATTTCGCAAACTCGCTTTAATAAATACCTTTTCCACATAAAATCGATTTAAAAATGCAAAGATCAACAATTAAATTCACTTATCATTTTTAAAAAGTCTCTCAGACCTCTACGAAGATAACAGAACAAATCCCATGTTTTTATCCGTCTCAGATGATTTTATAAAAATACACGAAGGTTAATTAAACCTTTACTTAAATCACATAATTCCTTTAAAATTCACAAAATTGACACAGAACATATAGTCATGCACACAGTCAAGCAATCACACGCATATAGTCACATAATGACTCAGGTCTGATCATAGAATATATCACTCTTAAATCTTTATCCTCTTTTACGCGTAACGGGTCACGTTCAGCCTGACGGCCCGACGCTCAGCATTTCGATTACGCTTCTCATTATCTTTGCCAATCAACACGTCTCTTAAGACAAAATACTTTATTCATTCACTTCACATATAATTCACATTTTATATTATTTAATTTTCATACTAGGACGGGTTCCGTTCTACCTGACGGCCCGAAACCACAACTCGACTTCTAAGCTGACTCGTTAAATTGGAACGTTTTTATCCACGCTCCTTAACTCTAGTATACAGATAAGACAAATAATCACCACTTAATCACATAATCTCATCACATAACACATACTTTACTTTCTTAATTACGACGCAAAATTCTCGGTTGTTACAATCCACCCTCCTTAAAAGGATTTTGTCCCCAGAATCTAATCTAAGCAAATAGATGGGGATACTTTTCTTTCATTTCGCTTTCTAATTCCCAAGTCGATTCCTCGACTAGTGGATTTCTCCACAACACTCTAACTAGAGGTACAACTTTATTTCTAAGCATCCTTTCTTTTCGATCCAAAATTCGCACTGGCTGTTCCACATAGGACAAATCTGGTTGGATTTCTACTGGTTCCAACTCGATCACATGGCTCGAATCAGCATTATACTTCTTCAGGAGAGATACATGAAATACATTGTGCAGATGTTACATTTGTGGCGGCAGCGCCAATTCATACGCCACTTTCCCAACTTGTCGCAATACTTCAAATGGTCCAATGTACCTTGGACTTAGCTTTCCTTTCTTTCCAAATCGAGTTAAACCTTTCCATGGAGATATCTTCAACAAGACTTTGTCTCCAGTTTCGAATTGCACATCTTTCCGCTCTTGATTTGCGTACTTTGCCTGTCGGTCTTGAGCTGCAATTAATCTCTTTCGAATCATTTCAATGTTTTCTTTCATTTGCTGAACTAGCTCTGGGCCAATTAACTTGCGCTCACCAACTTCGTCCCAATAGGTAGGGGATCTACACTTTCTTCCATACAACGCTTCATAAGGCGGCATGCCAATACTTGCGTGATAACTGTTGTTGTAAGAAAACTCAACTAAGGGCAAATGATCGTCCCAATTTCCTTTGAAATCTATTGCGCAGGTTGGTAACATATCCTCAATTGTATGAATTATCCTTTCACTTTGTCCGTCTGTCTGCGGATGATATGCCATACTCATTTTCAATTTCGTTCCCAAATGATCGTGGAATTGTCGCCAAAATCTCGAATTAAACCTTGGATCTCTATCAGACACGATAGATACAGGAACTCCATGACGCATCACGATTTCATCCATATACAATTTGACCAGCTTCTCTAATGAAAACCTTTCGTTTATCGGCAAGAAATATGCTGACTTTGTCAACTGATCAATTACCACCCAAATCGCATCATGATTAGACTTGGTTTTAGGTAATCCTACCACGAAATCCATCGCGATATGTTCCCATTTCCATTCAGGTATGTCCAGTGGCTGAAGCAATCCACTTGGACTTTGATGTTCTTCTTTAACCCTTTGGCACGTGTAACATTTGCTTATCCATTCCGCAATTTCCTTTTTCATGTTTGGCCACCAAAAATTTTCTTTCAAATCCTGGTACATCTTTGTACTTCCAGGGTGGATTGAAAATCTCGAGTTATGCGCTTCTTGCAAAATCTCGTGCTTTAGTTCCATAACATCAGGTATCCAAATACGTGAGTTAACACGGTATATCCCTTTTCCATCCTTTTGAGCTTTAATTTCTTCTCCCGTCAACTTATTCCTTTCGCGATTCATCACTTGCTCTTGACAGCATCTAATCTTTTCCAAAATTTCAGGTTGAAATTGTATTTCATAAATGGCTTCACCTCCACATTTTGGAGTCTGCACCACTATTTCCATCTTTTCAAAGTCCTTGATTAATTCTTCTGATGACGTTAACATATTCAACTTTTCCTTTCGACTTAAAGCATCAGCTACCACATTTGCCTTTCCAGGATGATAGTTTATCGCACAATCATAATCTTTGATCAATTCCAACCACCTTCTTTGTCGCATATTCAGTTCTTTCGGAGTAAAGATATACTTTAAGCTCTTAGGGTCTGTATAAATCTCACACTTTTCCCCGTACAAATAATGCCTCCAAATCTTAAGGGCAAATACAATTGCTGCCAATTCCAAATCGTGCGTTGGATACTTTTGCTCATACGGTTTGAGTTGCCTTGACGTGTATGCTATTACCTTCCCGTGTTGCATTAACACGCATCCAAGTCCTTTATAGGAAGCATCACTGAATATCACAAATTCACCTTTATCATCTGGTAATACCAACACAGGGGCGGTTACCAATCTCTTCTTTAACTCTTGAAAACTTTCCTCACACTTTTCTGTCCAAACGAACTTCTCATTCTTTCTCGTCAATTTTGTCAATGGAACGGCAATCTTTGAGAAATCTTGCACAAATCTTCTATAGTATCCGGCTAATCCCAGAAAACTTCTGACTTCCGTCGGAGTCTTGGGTCTTTCCCAATTCATTACAGCTTCTATCTTGGCTGGATCCACTTTAATTCCTTCTTTATTAACTACATGACCAAGAAATTGCACTTTCTTTAGCCAAAATTCACACTTTGAAAAATTTACATACAGCTTCTCTTTTCGTAGAATTTCCAAGGAAATCCTCAAATGCTCCTTATGATCTTCTTCCGTCTTGGAATAAATAAGTATATCGTCAATAAACACAATCACGAACTTGTCCAAATACTGCTTGAACACTCTGTTCATAAGATCCATAAATGCAGCTGACGCATTCGTCAAGCCAAATGCCATCACCAAAAACTCATAATGTCCGTATCTTGTTCGGAACGCTGTCTTGGGTATATCTTCCGCTTTGATCTTTAGTTGATGATACCCAGATCTTAAATCAATCTTTGAAAAGCACGAAGCTCCTTTTAATTGGTCAAACAAGTCATCGAGCCGCGGTAGAGGGTACTTATTCTTGATCGTCAACTTATTCAGCTCACGGTAATCGATACACAAACGCATACTTCCATCCTTCTTCTTTACAAACAACACTGGTGTGCCCCACGGGGATACACTCGGTCGGATTACTCCTTTGTCCAACAACTCTTGCAACTGAGCTGCCAATTCCTTCATTTCAACCGGCGCCATGCGATAGGGAGCTTTCGACACTGGTTCCGTACCAGGAGCCAATTCAATCGTAAACTCGATCTCTCTGTCTGGAGGTAGTCCAGGCAATTCATCAGGAAACACGTCTGGAAAATCTCTTACTACCGGAATATCGTCGATCTTTACAGATTCTTTCTCCACGTCCACGACATGAGCCAAATAAACTTCGCATCCTTGACGCATTAATCTTCTTGCCTCAATAACCGTTAGAAATTTCTTTTCTTGCCTCATTCCTTTAAATATCACTTCCTCACCATCCTTGGTTTTTAACTTCACTTTCTTACTTTTACACTCTATTTGCGCCTCATGATTTGACAACCAATCCATTCCTAGAATAACCTCAAATTCTCCTAACTTAAAAGGAATTAAGTCAGCAGAAAAGTGCCGACCTTCTATAGACATATCATAGCCAGGACAAAACTTATTAACAAGAACTTTCTATTGATTGGCTACCTCTATAATCAAATTAGGCTCTAGAGGGTACGCAACACAATTTAACTTATCAAGAATGCTTTCAGAAATAAAAGATCTGGTTGCTCCAGAATCCATCAAAACTTTTACTTCTACTGAGTTTATAACAAGCATACCTGCTACCACATCCATATCTTGCACCGCATCTTTCATTGACATGTTAAAGGTCCTAGCTCTGGGTTGAGCTAATGGTGCTGGGAGAGACGGTGGTCCAGTAATTCTGAGAACATTAGCCTTCTGCACAGGCTCCTTGCAATTTCTAGCCATATGGCCTACCTTGCCACACTTGAAACAAGCCAAATCAGGCTTCCTTACTTCATTTAAACATTCTGAAGAATAATGCCCCTTCTGGTTGCACTTAAAACATGTTATATCCAGCTTATTACACCTCCCCGGGTGTCTCTTTCCACAGTTCTTGCATTCTTGCATCTGGGGTCTGCTATCCTTTCCCGGTTGTCCAGCTTTCTGGAAACGGTTCTTCTGAGCTCCATTCTCGGGTCTAAACTTCTGAAACTTTTTGTTCTGACCTCCACCTTTCTTTCCAAACTTTCCTCTGAACTTTGAACTTCCTTGCTCTTGCTCAGAGCTTTCAAACTTCCTCTTTCTTCCTTCACTTTCTCTTCGAGCAGCTTCCCGCTCACCTTCCACTATCATTGCCTTCTGAACCAAAGCAGCATAGTTCTTGATCTCCAACATTGCTATTTGACTCCTAATCCACGGCTTAAGTCCCTGCTGGAACCTCTTAGCCTTCTTCGCTTCAGTATTCACGTACTCTGGCACGAACCTTGCCAACTTTGAAAACTTTACCTCATATTCTGCTACCGACATTTCCTCCTGTCTAAGATCCAAAAATTTCATCTCCAACTGATCCTGCATATAACTTGGCAAATATTTTTCCAGAAACATCTCAGTGAACTTCTCCCAAGATAAGTCTTTGCCTTCCAACAACGCCTTAGAAGACTCCCACCAGAAACTTGCTTCATCCCTCAAATAATAACTTGCGTACTGAGCTTTCTTATCGTCCTTAACTTCGGCTAGCTCAAAGGCTTTTTCCATCTCTCTCAACCACGACTGTGCTTTAATCAGATCTGGCAAACCTAAGAACTCTGGAGGATGAACAGATTGAAAGTGCTTAAAATTTCCGACTTTTGGGGCCACAGGTTGTTGCAAAAGCTGAGCAAGTCTGCTCATCAAAGTGGTTTCTGGGTTTATTTCTGGGTCTTGGGTGGGAATTTCTTCTTCTTGGTGATCTGGTGAGTTGGCCATTTCTTACAAACCTGATTGAGCAATTATTTAGCAATACGATAGCATGGCATATATAACAACAATTTTTTTTTTTATAAAATCTCTTTTGTGGGTTTTAAATTTTACCCAATTTGCACATGCAATCCTATTACTACATAATTCTCATATCAGTGTTGTTTTATCATGGCACGGAATAGGGTTTTACGATCTTTAGACATGGTTGTACGAAAATATAGCTGTATTTAAAACATGGCATTGAGAACAGTTTATAAGATAAACAAGGTGCATAAAGGAAAGCAAGATAATAGATTTATTTAAATCAAGGGTTACATAGGAAATATTCCGGATTTTAAGGTTCTGAAACAAGGTACAATAATTAGCAGGGTTAAACAGAGGAAAAACTGGAAAACATCCCCCTATCTACCCCTAACTTCCAACTACTACTACTACTGCACTGGTCTGAAATACAACAAGATAAATGAAAAAGGGATCCCGGCATCTGACCAAGTATCCCAAAGCCTACTGGCGCTGAAAATAACAAAAACAATCTACGGGCTCAACCAACAGTCCCGTCTAATCATCTAGGATCTCTGTCAACATAACCAATATCCAGCGAATGATCTTATGCAGCCTCCGGGCCTCAGCATCAGCATCACTAGTGGACGGTCCCTCATCCAATCTCCTCCTGGCAACCTGCTCCACCAACTGAATCCTAGCTCTCCACTCCTCCACCACCACTGAAGTCCTCTGCCTAGAGTCTCAAATCAACCTATCTACCAAAGCTCCCAGCTCAGGAATGCGGGAGTACACAAAGTCTCGGTCCTGGGCTAACTTGCCACCAATACTGACAGGAACAGTCTTAGGCATCTCCGACTCTGGCTCAGGGGCAGGGGTCTCTGAATCAGGCCTCAAGGGTGAAATCTGCATGGGGATCTCACTACTCTCAGAAGGGTCCTCCTCTGGGTCTGAACTAACATATACAGGTTCCTCTAGAGAGGGTAGAATAGAGTCCACAGGGGCCTTAGATACTGGTTCTGTTCCAGGTGTTAAGTCGATCGCAAATTCAATTTCTCTATTTGGAGGAAGTCCTGGTAACTCGTCGGGAAATACGTCTGGAAATTCATTCACTACTGGAATATCTTCAAGTTTTGCTGGCTCTTGACTCTTGTCAATCACGTAGGCTATAAAATGCTCGCATCCTTGCCGTAATAACTTCTTAGCTTGAATTATTGTTAAGAACTTCTTTACTTGCTTCTGTCCCTTGAACGTTACTATCTTTTCGTCAGGCGTCTTCACTATTACCTTCTTATTTCGACAATCTATCTGGGCATCGTGCTTAGATAACCAATCCATCCCTAATATAACATCAAATTCTCCTAACTTAAATGGTTTCAAATCTACACAAAACTTACTACCGGAAATCTCAACCTCAAAATTTACACAAACTTGATTCACAGTTACACGTTCTTGATTTGCTAACTCCACAGTCATTATTTCATTTAAATACCCAACTGGACAATTTAACTTACTAACAAAATCTTGTGAAACAAACGATCGAGTTGCTCCCGAATCTATTAACACTTTGGCACATAAAGAATTCACATTAAGCGTACCTGCCATGACATTCGCATCCTGGACAGCATACCTCACTGACATGTCGAAGACTCTAGCCCTTGGAGTCTCATTTACTATTGGGGTAGATCCCATGATCCTCAAGGCATTACTGACTAGGGCTGTTGTCTTGCAATCCCTGGCCATATGTCCTGGCTTTCCACATTTGAAGCACGTAAATCCAATGGCGGGAACCTTTACCGCTGAATTTCGGATAGGCTGATCCTTATTTGCTTACCCTCTAGCTCGCTGATTTCGGCACTCCCTCGAATAGTGCCCTTTCTGGTTGCATTTGAAACATACCACATTCAACTTGTTACAAACTCCTCCATGCTTCTTTCCACAAACTTGACAATCTGGAAAAGTTAATCTCAACTGATTCGGCTGATTCACATTAGCTGGACGGTTGCCCTGGCCTCCGTCTCCTGTATTTTGTCTCCTGAAATTAAAATTTCTCCCTGGCTGGAACTTGCCCTTCTTAAAGTTTGGAAACTTCCCTGGTTGTGACTGACCCTCACTTCCCTCAATTTTCCTTTTCTTGCTTTCCTTTTCCTTCTGGAACATCTCACTCTCTGTCTCTGCGATCATAGCCTTCTGTACAACCCCTGCATAGGTCTCCAACTCAAAAATAGCTACCTTCCCTCTGATCCATGGCTTCAAGCCTTGCTGGAATCTCTTAGCTTTCTTTCTATCAGTATCAACATACGACGGCACATACCTTGACAATTCTTCAAATTTACTCTCATAATCTGCCACCGACATAGTTCCTTGCTTTAACTCTAAAAACTTCAGCTTCATCCGATCTTGAACAAACTGAGGAAAATACTTTTCTAGAAATAATTCCTTAAACCTCTCCCAAGTAATAACATCTATACCTTCCAATGTCTTCACCATCTCCCACCAGTAGGTGGCCTCATTCTTCAAATAGTAACTTGCAAACTCAACCTTCTGCTCCTCTTTCACTTTTACCAAGGCAAATGCCTTCTCTATTTCCTTTAACCACACATTTGCTTCAATTGGCTCTAAGGAACCCTTGAATTCTGGTGGGTTTACTATCTGAAAAGTTTTGAAAGTTACCTGGGGATTAGTCTGTCTTTGTTGTTGTTGTGCCAAGTGAACTGTTTGTTGGGCCAAAATTTGAAGAATCTGGGCTATTGCTGGGTCCATGGGTCCTGGGTTCACATTCGGGTTTGTATCATCTTGGTTGTTATTGTTGGTTTCTTCATTTTGGGTGTTGGTGCGGGTATTTCTTCTGGGAGGCATTTTCTGTAAAGAATCAATCAATTTATTTAGCTTTTGAATCAAATCTTTGCACAAAGGAAAAAATTTGTAAAACAGGAATATCTCTTTTTGAAAACAGTTTTAACTAAGTAAATTGCATGCTTCTTTACAGAATATAAATAGTTATGGAAAACAGGGTACATGGTATCACAGGGTATAACTGGTGCAATAAATAAGGTAAGGTAAAACAGGTGCAATAGAGTAAATGACAGTGCTGGAAAGGAAAAAGGTACTGATATATATATATATAGATCAAAAGTTTTAGGTAGTACAAGCGTAAAGACACTTCGGAAGTAAAAGCAAAAAGGGTACAACAACCTACTCACTCGTCAACATCGCTAGTCTATAAATACAACTCAAAAGTCTACTGATACACACTACACACTACTGTACATACTATACAACCATAACAACACTGCTTAGCATCTCCATCTTTGAGTCTCTGACTCATGGCAAGTCTGGACCTCCAATCTCCTCAAGCTCCTCTAGAACCCACTTAGCCCACTCCACTAGGAAATCAGGGGTGATGTCCTCATGTGTAGCCTCAACAATCCTCACTGCAGCTGTCCTACGAAATGCCTGTAGCCTCTCTCTGAGTCGCCTCTCACCACTCCCAATCTCTCTGGTACGCATAATATGTAGTAACTCCTGGATCTGACCCTGAAGGAATCGCTGCTCCATAAGGCAAGCCTCAAACTGATGATATGGGACAGGATAGGAAGAGAACTGGAAAGGTACTCCTGTGACTGAATATCTAGTAAAGCCTGAATCAGCAGGTGGGGGTCCTCTAACAGGTGGCCTCATGCCTGGAGGTGGAATAGCCTGCATTGGTACGGGCTGCAACACCGATGGAGGTAGAATATCCAATGTTGGTGGAATAACAGGACGTGGATCCGAAGACGGCACTCCAACTGAAGGCTCTGAGTGATCAGCTAATACGGGAATAAAAGAGTCGGCCATCGCTGCTATCGGAAATCATATCGCAATATAAGAATCTCGTACCATAACGCAAATTACACTAATACCTGATATACCGAAGCACTCAACCTCTCGACGTTTTATCTTTCTATTCCTTACTTCTAATCCTAATCCTCTACCCATTCCCGTCAACCTAGGCTTGTGTCAGTGACTTATAACCTGTAGCTCTGATACCAAACCTGTGGCGCCCTCCAAACCCGGGTCAGAAGTTTGGGGTCCATACACACCTTATTTAAAACCTGCTTATAACAATATTAAAGATAATAATAATATGCAATGACCCTATTTACTAACTACCACGGATCGCAATAGGTTAAAGTATGCACACAAGCCAAGCACACTAATATATTACAAACCGTTCAAATCCCAACTATTCCAAACTCAAACTGAGTATTAAATATTATTACAACCTTTTACAGACATAAATTATTCCAAAAGAAGCCTACTAGCTCAGCTTCCTCAACCTGAACCCCTAGCTCTCGCGCTGGATTGGGGATCCTTTTTACCAACTGGTTCCTTTTTAACTGGAAAGAATATAAACAACATCGCACAAATGAGCTAACTAGCTCAGCAAGTCACAATGACAAAACTGAGAATAATGATCATCAGGTGAACATGATTATGATATCAAGTGAACAATGGATTATGATTTAGAATTGGATATTATACTTTTAATTTAAAAACCAAGGTTAGGCTGCTGATCAGTCACGCACTAACCCCGAACAAGGCACACAACATTGCTCTAACTACTGGATCCCAGGCACACATTGGCCTAACTTGACCATTGTATGGTCTGACCACGAATCTGGTCCACAATTTTATAAAAACAATCCAATTCTAACATAACAACAGAATATAAAATAATAAACAATAACCAGAATCAATAACAACAATAAGTGTTTAACAATGAAAGGGTTTTAATTCTTGTGAGGATTAATAAGGTAATTTAAAAGCTTGGATGCTGGGTAATGAAAGAATTGGATAACAAAGGAATCAACATTTCAGGGTTTCAAAGATTTGGGCTTTCAAAGCATAGGATGCAATGGTAGAGTATACAAGTAATTTAGTTCAGTGTTTGGGATTCTGTTTGCATGTATTTGTAGAGTAGTATCGTATACTTGAGGTTCGTGTCTGGGTATACAACAATCAATGGTCTAGAAAGAATAAGGTTCATGGCTCAAGAACAATAACTGAAATCAGGGTTTGGGTTTCACTGCTTCAAAGCACTTGCAATATCAACCAGACTATGAAGTACTATAATATCTCGAGAAAGTTCAGAACACTTGCCTGGTATTAGCTTACTACACTGCCCTTGCTTCCAATCACAACCGTCTTACTCCTCAACTATCTGTTTCCCTTTCCTACGTCTTGCCTCTTCTTTGATTCTGCAGGTGTATGGATTACAGATTCTGATAGAGCTTCTCAAGACCTTCAAATCCAGTACTCGAGCTTTTCAAACAAAGATCAATAACACCTTCAAAAGTTGGTTTGATTCTTGAAACAGTTTATGAATATAGGATTTTTCTCTGTAAAATTATATATTTATCTGTCTGCAAATGATTTTGATATGAAATAAAATACGGAAAAAGGCTATTTATATTTACGGAAAATTAGTATCTCGTTGCATCATTCCGGATATAAAACGGTACGTTTATTTGTAAAAACTGATCCAAACGGTATCGGTTTTCGGGATAATTATCCAAATCAGTACAATTTGTGTTGCGGTCTTGGTCTCAGCGCCTAGTTACACGTACTACGAAGTGATAATTGTGATAGTTTAATAAAAAGCTCCCGTTTATCGAAAATACGGGTTTTATTGATTTACCTAAACGAATATTGTATCGAAAATATTGCGCCGGGACCCGCGCAGAACAAACCGTACGCCGGATCGAAAAAGTCGAAACATGGAATATGCTCGGAATATTACAATTAGGTTAGGAAGGAGTTCTCGGAAGAGTTTTGGGTTCCAAAAACGTAACAACGGGTGACGTCGGTTGGTTCCCGTTTTTATAAAATAGATTTTAAATACTCGGAAAAAGATTTTATAAATTTCATATGATCCTTATAAATTCATAAATCAACATAAAAATAATTAGGAAGATATGACAATCATCTATATTTTATTTTGGACATATAAAAATTAAAATACTCAATTAATATTACTTTTGAATATCCAAGTACAGATAACGCTTAACAATTAACTCACAGAATAAATACTGGACACACATAATAATTATTTAATAGCAAAAGTAATTACACGATATATCCTGGATATTACAGGTTGTATAGTAAATTTTAATTTTTGATATATTAAATTTCCTTTTACTACTGGTATTAAGGCATCTTGTAGATTTCCTAGTATTCTATCATCTAATATGTATATTTGTATTGGTGTATCTATATTTCTTTGAAAATATGCTTTTATTGTAAATTCTACTGCCCCAAAGTATATATTTCTATACTTTTTTGCTTTTTTACTTGATAATTTTCTTAATTCTCTTTTTATGATCTCATCAGTTATTAAATTAATTTTTGCTCTTCCATTTACGCTAGTGGTATTTATTATATTTTCATGTTTTTGTGATATATATCTAATTTCTTTATACCTTTCAAACCATCATGTTTTAAATATCTTTTTAACAGATATATCTTCTTTTTCATCTTGTATTTTTTGATACGTTTCTGGTTTAAAACTCATTGTTTGTAAAGTGTCTTCCTCATATGTATCCATTTGGTAATATAATTCTTTAGGCTCTTCTTTTGCTATTTTTGTTCCTTTATCCATATTAACCTGTCAGGTTTGCCTTTTCTAATAATATCTCATGATACCATTGTACACTTGCTCTATCTGTTCTATAGATTTTAATTACTTTACCCAATTGTTGGTATAGTCTTATTCTTTCTATTCTATTTTCTTCTGTCCAATCTATTGTGTCTATTTTATCTTCAATATTTTCTATTTCTTTTTTAATTTTTTGTTGAGAAATTTTAAAATATTTTAAAATTTTAAATCTTCTCCTAAATGAATTTGGATCCGTCCAATTTATACTTGCCATTCTAATTGAGAAATTTTAAAATATTTTAAAATTTTAAATCTTCTCCTAATTGAGTTTTTGTCGACCAATGAAGGTAAAATGGACCCAATAAGGGGTAGAGGGTATATGGAAACGAATGGGCCGTTATCTGAATGTTTCCCTAATTTGATACTTGGTAGTGAAGGATGACAACCAACTCATATAGTAATGATGATCAGGTATATGATTTTTAAAATTTTAAACAATTTTTAAAAGAGATTTTCATAACAAAAAAATTTCTAAAAGTCTTTGGGACAAAACA
The DNA here is from genome assembly GCF_009905375.1 of Apium graveolens. Classification (NCBI taxonomy): domain Eukaryota; kingdom Viridiplantae; phylum Streptophyta; class Magnoliopsida; order Apiales; family Apiaceae; genus Apium; species Apium graveolens. Next base: position 96,643,643 of record NC_133657.1, on the reverse strand, counting down.
AGTTTTAAAACTTGGTTGTCAAACTACTACTTGAGTTTATTGTTTGTCATAAGATTCAGATTATCCTGGAGAATACTGTTCTAGAAGTTAATTTGGTTCAGTTAGAAGGCCAAGTAGACCCATTATTATGGAGAAGATTTGATGGTTCCTAATAGAAGAGTGCAAATATTGTTTGATAAGTTTAACGACAGAACCCATGTACGGAAGAGCTGTTTATTCAAGTTCTGAGACGATTGGAGTTCGAAGAATATGTCGATTCACGAGAAGCCGAGTATGAGCAAAGAAGACTAAGGAAATCTACAGACTTTCTAAAGGAAGAATATTATTAGCAAGGGAGTGGATATGATTCGTAGTGTAAGCAGAATTTGAAGTTGTGATTATAAATCTCGTAGAGAATGTAAATAGGGTCGCATTATAGGAATATTGAACGGGGAAGCATGACGCTAAAAATACAAGACCTAATAAAGGGAAAATTATCTTAATAATCGATTCAAGAAAATCTTTTCTGAAAACTTTCTAAAGTTGATATATGATTCGGAATGTGACCTATTGGTTGGATAAGCGTTAAAGCTGTAAACAAATGAAATATGGATGATGACCAATGATATCATTCTTTTCTATAAAACCATATATATTCTTATGAATCTTGAATAAAGTATGAATTCCTTTCATGATCAGCTCTACGAGGTGATAGGAAAATTGTTGAATCCCTTTCAAATCATTCCTCCTTCAAAATATTGCTTTCTGATTGAGACAAGCAGTGTTATGGTGTGACGTTTTGCCGAAATAAAAAAGAGTCTGGTGGGATGCCACCTAATCATGTGTTGTATGCCATATAGTATGAAAGAATGCCATCTTGAGTACAAATATGGTTGTCTCATTCACATCTAAATCATATTCATTCTTTCTTCTTCAATTATGATTTATTGATTCATGAATCCTTCCGATTGTTTCCTTGTATTGTTATCCCTTATAAAAAGTTTCCAGTCATAATCATATACACAAATTCCCTTCTTGCGTAAGGTCTATTCCTTGAATATTTAAAAAGAAGTGAAATGGAACCGTGTAGCCGATGAAGTTATATGATAAGTGTGGATAATTACAAGCTGATAAATGGTGGACATTTACATATAGAGAAGAACCATTATGCCGATAACGAGATTGTTGCGAGGACATCAAATCAGAGGCGAATATATGTATACATGATACGTTGCAAGTATGAGATTTTGGCACGAATTGAAAAATTAGCGAATCGTATGAGGTAAATTAATTGGAAGAATAAGAAAGTAAAGCTGCGTATAGCAGATAAGGCAATTGATGGGTTGGACAGCAGAAGCGCAGGAAGAAATTCTTAATAATAATTAGATAATTGATTAATATATTGTAAAAATGAAGCATACTGATAAGTGGATTTTATATCCACTTGGAATGCTTTATTACAAGCTTAAATTGGTGTTTTGGACTCAAGTTGTTGGTATTTTGATGTGTTTTTGTGTTATTGCATTTCAGGTATCAGTTAAATGAAGAAAAGAGCTTTTAAAGGAAATATGATGAAAAGTGATCAGAATTGGAATCCAAGGCCATTGTCAAGTTGTAGAGAATCTCGTTAGCTTCGCGTGGGCAGTTGAATCGCCTAATTCTGACGAGTAGAACTCAAGTTATGGCCAAAACAAGATTCATCAGAATATTTTCCCAGTCAGTAGCTGAGCGCCCACTCAGCAGAGCTGAGCGCCCGCTCAGCAGAGCTGAGCGCCCGCTCAGGAGAGCTGAGCTGAGCGGCCGCTCAGGGCGCGGCTGGTCGCTGATTTCGCTGAAAAAGCCTTTTTTGAGTGGAAATTTGACGATTTTAAGGGTTCAGGTCCACTAGGGGCGTATATATAATTAAAAAAAGGGTTTTCATTATCCGGGAAGATTGGGATACCAAGGAGAAGACCTAGAAGCACAGAACAACTCCGAAAAAGAAGATCTTGTTTTCAACTTGTGATTCTTTGAATTAGTTGTAACTTTGGATGCTCGTTTTCGTTCTTGTTGAACCTAGATCTCATTTATTCGTACTTTGATTATTATTCAGTTTATTAAGACCTTGTTTTATACCATGCTTTCATTAGAACCCATGGTGACGATGAGTTTGATTATGGGCTAATCGTTGTCATGGGATTCTAGCGGATTTACTTATGAATTTCAATAATTAATTGTTTTGATATCTTGGTGTGTGGTGATTGATTGATATCCTAGTATTGGTTGTGCTTATTCGTCTTATGTGCCTAGCTAACTTATAAGATAGCGTGTTAATCTCTATTGAAGCGACAGTGAATATAGAGGTTTAGAACTTGCTATGCTAGCATAGGTTCATGTATGTGTATGCATGATTCGTAGGTAACTCTAACCGTTTTACTTGCCCTATGTAATCAAGATAGATAACTTATGCTTAAACCGTTATGTTGTCAAATTCTATAGACATATAGGGTCTCAATATAATTGGTGCCTATTCAGCTTCTATCTCTTTTGTGGATGTCTGGTAGAATGGTAATCGTGCAACGAAAGTTGGCGTTTATCAGTTTTGTGTTATCTGATTAGTGTCATCACCATCACATGTTAAGGTTAAGAACGAAAAGGCTATTGAATGAAGTAGTAATGAAGTTAGAATCCCATGTTTGTTATATACAGTAATTCAACCTCAATTCTCTTAGTTAATGTTATTTAGTATTATCTCTTAGTTTAATAAAAACCCAATTTGTTATTTGTCTTAGCATTGAGCGATAACCATACATTGTTGCATAGGTGCATAAATTGAACTTAACCTAAACCTGTCTCTGTGGGAACGAATCTGATTTATATCTTATACTACTTGCGAACGCGTATACTTGCGTGAATATTAGCGCGTGTTTTCGCCCTAACAAGTTTTTGGTGCCGCTGCCGGGGACTCGGTGTTAATTTTTAGTTTATGTGCTTGTCATCAGTGGTCGTTAAAGTTCACTGACTCGGATTCTTTTACTTTTACAGTTTATTTTTTTGTGTTTCAGGTACTCATTACTATGGGAGATCCAGCAGCACGAACGAAAGCCTTGATTGATTTTTCTCAACCCAAGGTCAAAGACATTCAATCTAGCATTGTCCGGCCAGCTATCACATCTAATACCTTTGAGATCAAGCCTGGCATAATTCAATGGGTGCAGAATTTAATCCAGTTTGGGGTTCTCCAACGGAAGATCCTAATATGCACATTAGGGATTTCATTGAGATCTGCGACACCTTCAAGTTCAACGGTGTTTCTGAAGATGCTGTGAAGCTGAGACTGTTCCCATTCTCTCTGAGGGACAAGGCTAAGAGCTGGTTACACTCTCTACCAGCTGGTTCGATTACTACTTGGGAAGATCTTGCTCAGAAGTTTCTTACTAAATTCTTCCCTATGGCGAAGACAGCTGCACTCAGGAATGCTATTACTCAATTTGCACAGCAAACGGGAGAATCGCTAAGTGAAGCTTGGGAGCGCTACAAGGAGATGCTTAGGAAGTGTCCTCATCATGGAATTCCTGATTGGATGATCATCACTTGTTTTTATAATGGGTTGGGAGCACAGTCCAGACCCATGCTCGATGCAGCATCAGGCGGAGCATTATGGGCAAAGAGCTATAAGGAAGCTTATGATCTAATTAAACTGATGGCTGCTAATGAATATCAGTATCCAGCCCAGAGATTGCCACAGGGCAAGGTAGCAGGAGTTCTTGAAGTGGATACAGCTACGGCTATCACTGCTCAACTAAAGGCGTTGTCTATGAAGATCGATTCTCTGGCTAACTATGGTGTTAAGCAGATAATTAGTGTTTGTGAGCTGTGTGGCGGTCCGCATGTGATGGAGCAATGTGCTATATCTAGTCACTCAGCTCAGTTTGTGAGCAACTTTCAGAGATCGCAACAAACAGTTCCAGACACTTATCATCCTAACAACTGGAATCATCCTAACTTCAGCTGGAGCAACAATCAGAATGTGATGCAACAGCCGTTCCAGCAGTTTGGAAATAAGCTGTTCAACCCTCCTGGTTTTCAGCAACAACTCCAACTTCAACAATAAACTCATGGTGCATGTCTATCTTCGAATGAAAAATCAGAATTGGAGGAGTTGAGGCTTATGTGCAAAAACCAGGCTCTTATATGCCAAAGCCAGGCTGTTTCTATCAAGACTCTGGAGAACCAAATAGGTCAAATTGCTAATGCCTTATTGAATCGACCACCAGGAACACTTCCTAGTGATACAGAAGCCAATCCAGGAAAGAGGGAAGTTGAAGAACAGGTGAACGCCATCACCTTAAGGTCTGGAAAGGTTGCAAGCCCCCAAATTCAGCAAGACGAAGAGCCTGAAAAGTCTCAAGTTCCAGAATCTGAAGTTTTAGCTGAAGAAGATGTGCAGAAGGAAGTAGAGGTGGAACCAAGGAAGACTATTGTGGAATACACTCCTCCTGAGGGTAATACAGGGGAGAAACAGATCTATCCTCCACCTCCTTTTCCTAAGAGGTTGCAGAAAAAAAGCTGGATAAGCAGTTTGAGAAGTTTTTGGAGGTGTTCAAGCAACTTCATATCAACATACCTTTCGCTGAAGCTCTTGAACAGATGCCTAGCTATGCAAGGTTTATGAAAGGTATTCTCGCTCGGAAGGTGAAGCTCGATGACTTAGAGACCGTTGCTCTAACGGAGGAATGCAGTGCTGTGCTGTAACAGAAGTTACCTCCGAAGCTTAAAGATCCTGGAAGCTTCACTATTCCTTGCACCATCGGAAACTTGTCATTCGACAAGTATTTATGTGATTTAGGAGCTAGCATTAATCTGATACCCTTATCTATCTTCAAGAAGCTTGGTCTGCCTGATCCGAAACCAACATACATGTCATTGCAGCTAGCTGACCGTTTCATCGCTTATCCACGAGGTATAGTGGAGGATGTCTTGGTCAAGGTGGATAAACTCATATTTCCTGCTGACTTTGTAATTCTTGATTTCGAGGAAGATAAGAAGATTCCCATTATCTTGGGAAGACCATTCTTGGCTACAGGCCGAACTATGATCGATGTGCAAAAAGGAGAGCTTTCGATGAAGGTTCACGATCAAAAGGTCACTTTTAATGTGTTCAAGGAAATAAAGTTACCCACAGCTAAAGAGGAGTGTTTTAAAGTAGAGCAACTGCAGATTTTGAATGCACCTCCGTGGAAGAGGAAGTTGAATGTGCCATTCGATTCTCCTGGGTTAGCAGAGCTAAAAATTTCTCAGGAGCGTCTCGAGCCGTCTATTGAAGATGCTCCCACACTTGAGCTCAACCCACTACCAGATCACTTGAGTTATTCATTCTTAGGTGCACCCCCTGACAAGGGGTTGGGATATATCTTTGATGATGAAGAAGGTAGCCGAACGGATCCTGTAGTGCCTACAGAGGGTTCTTCTCATGAGCAGCAGGTAGTTGATAGGACTGGTGTTGGTGATGAGCAGTACATGCAAGTGACTAGGCGTATGGAGGCCATGCACGACATTCACCATCATTTTGCTGAAGATTTGACACACGCTTTCGGTACTATTTTTCGAGACACTGGTGGCGAGGTTGATTGGCCACCTGATCCTCCACCCGACGAGGGTGAATCTCCCGCTAATTAGGTATGCCTGAAATCCTTATTATTACCTTCAATGAGGACATTGAAAATTTTAAGTTTGGGGGTGATAATGTAAGGATTAGTAGTGTGTGTCCATATAGATTCATATAGATTCATGTTGCATGTTTAGTTGTAGTTCATTCATATTTTTGTATGATTGTTCATTTAGGACATATTTGTTTGTTTTTATGTGATTTCATATAGTTGCATTTGCATGCATATTTAGCATGATCCCTTAAGATGAACTATGATATTTGATAAGTTGATGTTGATTTGAGTGTGGTGATGAGGAATAGAGGGATGTTTAAGTCTTAATGAATTGATTTGCATGCCAAAAATAAATATTTTCACAAAGTCATATAGGGTTGCTTTTGATCTAGATTATGATCATACTTGTTTGTTGTTGAGATTTAATCACTTGGTTATATTTAGAATTTGTGATATTCTCGTAATGACGTAAAAACACTGATTTTTTTTTATCTGGAGAAAAACTTTGATTTCATTGCTAGTTGTTGTAAGGCTAGGCGTCAAATGTCTAGTAGTCGGCTCATATTTTTATGAGTAGTCTAGGGTTGAATGAGATGGAGCGAAACACACTCATTCAGAAATTGTTGAAAAAAAAGGAAAAAAAAAAGAAAAAAGAGAAAAAAAAGAAAGAAAAAAGTATGTGTTTATGCATAATTAATCAAGAGTGAGCTCTTTAATACTCGAGTTATTAAGTTCTAGGGGACTTTGTGCCTAGTGACGAAAGGCTTTTATAGTCTGGGATCCGCTAACCTAACGCTCGCTATATGGGTATTATTGTATAAGTCTTTTGGGACCTCATTCATTGCACGATCAAATAAGCATCTTTGTTATGTATTCAATAATAGTGTGAATCCTTGTATAACTCTATTAGAAAGGAGGTGTTGTGAGTCATAATGCGTTTATTGTCTATTCTGTTTATAAACTTTTGATTGTTTCGATGATAGATAAGTTATGCTTATTGATCTAGTATCGAGAGTATATCTGTTAAGCATCCACACACGCACATTTCTGGTTTGTGAGTTGGTTTGTGGGATTTATTCGAGCTCTGTTTAAAGTCATTGCATTCTTAGAGGCATTGGCTTATTCATTTGGTTATGGTTATTCAGAGGGGATCGATTACATTATCATTTAGTTGTATTCACGTAGTTGCATTCATGCATTAGGTTTATTTTGTAGTTTTGAGTCTGTTTATGCTTGAGGACAAGCATCGATTCAAGTTTGGGGGTGTGATAAGTGGATTTTATATCCACTTGGAATGCTTTATTACAAGCTTAAATTGGTATTTTGGACTCAAGTTGTTGGCATTTTGATGTGTTTTTGTGTTATTGCATTTCAGGTATCAGTTAAATGAAGAAAAGAGCTTTTAAAGGAAATATGATGAAAAGTGATCAGAATTGGAAGCCAAGGCCATTGTCAAGTTGTAGAGAATCTCTTTAGCTTCGCGTGGGCAGTTGAATCGCCTAATTCTGACGAGTATAACTCAAGTTATGGCCAAAACAAGTCAGTAGCTGAGCGCCCGCTCAGCTTAGCTGAGCGCCCGCTCAGGAGAGCTGAGCGGGCGCTCAGGGCGCGGCTGATCGCTGATTTCGCTGAAAAAGCCTTTTTGAGTGGAATTTGACGATTTTAAGGGTTCAGGTCCACTAGGGGCGTATATATACTTAAAAAAAGGGTTTTCATCATTCGGGAAGATTGGGATACCTAGGAGAAGACCTAGAAGCACAGAACAACTCCGAAAAAGAAGATCTTGTTTTTAACTTGTGATTCTTTGAATTAGTTGTAACTTTGGATGCTCATTTTCGTTCTTGTTGAACCTAGATCCCGTTTATTCGTACTTTGATTATTATTCAGTTTATTAAGACCTTGTTTTATACCATGCTTTCATTGGAACCCATGGTGACGATGAGTTCGATTATGGGCTAATTGTTGTCATGGGATTCTAGCAGATTTACTTATGAATTTCAATAATTAATTATTTCGATATCTTGGTGTGTGGTGATTGATTGATATCCTAGTATTGGTTGTGCTTATTCGTCTTATGTGCGTAGCTAACTTATAAGATAGCGTGTTAATCTCTATTGAAGCGACAGTGAATATAGAGGTTTAGAACTTGCCATGCTAGCATAGGTTCATGTATGTGTATGCATGATTCGTAGGTAACTCTAACCGTTTTACTTGCCCTATGTAATCAAGATAGATAACTTATGCTTAAATCGTTATGTTGTCAAATTCTATAGACATATAGGATCTCAATATAATTGGTGCCTATTCAGCTTCTATCTCTTTTGTGGATGTCTGGTATAATGGTAATCGTACAACAAAAGTTGGCGTTTATCAGTTTCGTGTTATCTGATTAGTGTCATCACCATCACATGTTAAGGTTAAGAACAAAAAGGCTATTGAATGAAGTAGTAATGAAGTTAGAATCCCATGTTTGTTATATACAGTAATTCAACCTCAATTCTCTTAGTTAATGTTATTTAGTATAATCTCTTAATTTAATAAAAACCCAATTTGTTATTTGTCTTAGTATTAAGCGATAACCATACATTATTGCATAGGTGCATAAATTGAACTTAACCTAAACCAGTCTCTGTGGGAACGAATATGATTTATATCTTATACTACTTGCGAACGCGTATACTTGCGTGAATATTAGCGCGTGTTTTCGCCCTAACACAGACCCCAATCATGTGAGAGATATTGGTCATGAAGATTCAAGATCGAAGAAATGCTAGTTACGAACAAACTCTGAATGTGTTCATCAGGGAATGGTTGGGTTTTCCCCACTCAAGTAATTGAGTTATGGTAAATTTGATGCCTATAACTGGGTTAGCAAAGAAGTTCAGAAAGAAAAGACATAAGGGGAGATGAAGATATGGTGATTCAACTACAAGGATTTTTTGAGTTTAATCTTCGAATTAATAAAAATAGGGTTTTGAAGCTTTGAATGTTCTTAATCACTTTTGGGATTTTCGGTTTGAGTGATTCTAGAATGATTTGGATTATGCTATCAGATTGCCTGCGACTTAAGCTTCATTTTCATACATATATCATTGAGTTTAGTCGAGGGATTGTTGACATCGAGGTTTCCTACGAGTTTGTCGGAACTGTTCGTCTGTTTGCCGGAATCCGAGTTTAGCAGATGTTTTGGACTCGTTTTTGTTACTGGGAAGATACTAGTGTTTTGCTCTGTAAAGCCGAAGTGAAATAAGTGAAAACGGGAGAGTGAGGAGGCCGAATTGGCGGTGGCCGGAATACCAAGCTCGCCGGATTCTGGGAAATTTCCGGTGAGATCCCGGTGTTCTTGGCGACCCGCTTTGACCCGTTTCTCTGAATGTTCGACCCGGTTTCAATCCATTTCAATTATGTTTTAATCTATGAAAACTGTTTCTGGGAATTTCTATTTAAAAATAATTCAAAATTTATTATTTCATTTCTATAATTTATTTTTAATACCAAAAATTATTATTTTTATTCTGGAAATTATTTTTATTTACAAAATAAATCTTAATTATTTAATTAATTAATTTTAGTTAATAATTAATTATTTAATTAGTCAATTAATTTAAATATTAATTGATTAATTAATTTAATTATTTATTAATTAATTTTAATTGATTTAATAATTAGATCTAATTATTTAAAATTGATTTAAAAATTTCAAAAAATAGTTTCGTGCTTTAAAGTATTATTTTAAATTATTTCCAAAGCTCGATAATTATTATAAAATTATTTTAAAGTCAAATTCGGGTGTTCGAACCCTATTATTTAATTATAAAATGATTCGGAGTCCAATTTTTATTCCGAAAAATGTTCAAAGATTCGTATTAAATACCTGGAAAATCATTTTGACCCTGAATCTTCTTTGAAAAATTATTTTGATCGAATATCGTGCGTGCTCTGTGCTACGTGCTATCTAATTGATGTGTTATATGCTTATGTGGTTATTGTTTAACGGTTTTTGTTATAACTTTTAATCCGTAAATCGGATTTGGATAAAACGAAGGGTAGATCAAAGCTTATGACGTCTATGTGACGATTAGAATAGTATGAGATTGAGTATTGATAGATGTTTGTGATGCCTAGCAGAGTAAGAGAGGTATAGAAAAATAAAGTCAGCGATCCGTAGATAGAATCGAAGCAAAAAAAGAGAAAGCAAGTGGTTGATGAATAGAAGCAAGGCAGAGAAAAAGAAAGAAAGTGATTGATGAGTAGAATTCTTAGATGAGTACAAGTAAAGTTGGAAATCATCTATGATAAGGCAAGTCCTTCTGAACCTTTCTTCGAGATATATTGCAAATATTTCTGAACTTTCTCATAACATGTTGCTAGTACTCAAAATAAATCTTATTTTACATTGCAAGTGCTTAAACTATTCAACCTTGAACCCTGATCGTATCATTGAGCTTGAGCAGTAAGCTTTATTTCTTATAAACCACCAACGGTTGATTTCCCAAATATGAAACCATACAAATACAATACTGCTCCACAAATACATACACACCATAAACCAAGTATTTCAACAGAATTTCTTGAGCATGCAAAAACTTATACACCCTAGAATACCCTAAAATATCAAAGATCAATACACTGTATTATCATTAAACCATTATTCTTCCGATACTTGATTCTTCACCAGGCTTGAAGCCATTCTTCATACTTACACCTTGACACACCCTGGTGATATCTGTGAAATGTTTTATGCTCTGAGATAAATGTTTTATCAATGTTAATCATGATTCTGTTTTTATTGAATTGCAATGGTTATCATATTGAAATATTGTAGAATTGGATGGTTTTATAAATGTGGACCAGATTCATGGTCAGACCAGATTTGTAGTCATATTATGCCAATACGTGCCTTGGATCCTTTATAAAAAGCAAAGATGGGAGCCTTGCTCGGGGTTAGTGCGTGACTGATCAGCAGCCTAACCTTGGTTTTTAAAAATGAAAAGATTACCAATTATATTCATTGCCTATCCAGAAACTTGATTCTTATGAATCATTTCAACTGATCATTGTTGAACCTCAGTTATTGCTATTATAACTTGCTGAGCTAGTTAGCTCACTCTTGAAAATATGTTTATGTTATTTTACAGTTGAAAAGGAAATTGTTGGTAACGAGGATTCCCAGTCCTGTGTGCAAGCTAGGATTCCAAACAAATAGTGTATAAATAGCTGGATTATTATTAATTAGTTAAATATTAAAAAACAGAAATTCAAGAAAATAGAGTGTTGGTTAAGAACAAGCTGAGAATTAAACCTTCAATTTGAAAGTGATTCTGTTGCTCAAATTGTTCATGTGAGTAACCAAACTGATCCTCTTGATCTTCTCTATCTGTTTCTGTAATCAATTTCATGTTTTAGTTCCTGGATTTTAAATCGTAAATTTAGGGTTCTTCACTGATTTTAGGACTTTTTGATTATGGGATTATGTGATGAAATTGATCATCTAGATAGTTTCATATAGTTGTTTACAATCGATTTGTACTATTTATAGCATCATACGATAGCTTGAATTGTTAGTTCGATTGTTAGGATTTAAGTGTTTATATGCTTTAATCGTTTTTGTATTTCAAAGAATCTGAGGTTAGTGTGTTGTTAGGGGTTTGATTGTGGATGCTTTAAGCTTTATTTTAAGCTATAGATCGTAATTTTCTGTGTACGAATGAAGCAAAATGGAATTTGGCCGGAGTTGTTCTTGGTTTGATCGGATTTTCAGTTGTAGGGATGAGGACATGTAATTGATTATTGGGTTATGTGTAAGATGATGTTGCAATCGAAACCATGTAAAAACCTGTTCAAACGCTGCACTAATCGTCCTGAAACCGACTTCATCGGAAACTGGAGGAGTCGTTGGCGTTCGTGGCAGTTTTGGCCGGAGAAGGCGATGGAGTCGTCGTTGGTTGCAGGGGGTTCGACCCGGTTTCGATCCAAAAACCCCTGACCTGTTTTCCTGAAATGTGTTTCTGAAATTTTAAAATTTAATTATATTTTATAAATCAGAAAATTGTTTTTTAATTAGAAAATCAAATAAAAATCAGATTTAAAAATCTGAAATATTTTATAAATAAATTCTAAATTATTTTATTAATTTAGAAATTCGAAATTATAATTATTTATTTATTTATTTATCTAATTTTTATTTAATTATTTATTATTTAATAATTAATTAATTATTTAATGATGAGATTAAATAATTAAGGTCGAATAATTCAATTAGTGACTCGATAATTCATCAATTAATGCGAGTAACTCGTAAATGTTCGAGTTGTGTTTCGGGAATTTGGGAATTAGCGTACGAGCATCGATTCATTTAATTTCGCGATCAGATTCGTAATAGTTATGCGTAGCGATTAATCGATTAACTAATTATAAGTAATCGATTTAATCAGATTATTTGTAATAAATTGTAATTAATTCTAAAAATTAGGGAATAATTAATTTAAAAAATAATAATTCTTAAATAATTATTTAAAAATATAATTAAGGTTTAATTAGTTACGATTAATTAATTATAATTGATTTATAATTAATTAAATCTTGTTTATTGCGTAATAAATAAATCGTCTATCCGATTTGAGTAAAACGAAGACCCTTAGACTCAGAAAAATGACCTGATTCCATTAAAAATAATTATAAATCAAAATTTCTTTCTAAAGCGAGTCGGCTTATGATAATTAATTGTTTATAGACCCTATTAGTGATAAAAATGAATCTAATAAATCCTGAAAAATTAGGAATCGAGCCAGATAGTGTTTGTTAATGCGAATATAAGTCTAGTATCGATTCTAAAAATAATTATAAGTCTAAAATTAATTATGTAATTTATGTGCTATGTGATTTACGTGATTATGTGAACTTTATGTGTTATATAATTATATGCGAGTCGGATAGAACCATATGGGTAGACGATTAAGGCTACGTGGTATCAACATGAAATTGCGTATGAAGTAAGTCATCTAAACGAATATCTTTCCTTGATAGATTCAGTACCAATAAGGAGAATCAAGTAGGAGATAGAAAACGGTGAATCATACGAGGTGAAGTGCGCACCAGGCAAGTTTTTCCCCTATTCTAAGTTCAGAATAGTGAATTACATCCAGCTTTCCATAACAATTACACCTTGAAAATTCTTATTCATAAACATTGATACACAGTTATTGATCATTTGTTTCTATTTCATTTCGATTCTTGATTTCTCCTAATTTATTGAATCCTCTATTCATATTCCAATACTTATACCCTTATTTACATATACTCTGATATATCCTGATGTTGGGATACATCGAAAGCATACTGATTATTCTGGAGGCTAAGCTATGGACTGGATGGTTACGATACGAGCCGGATATGAACCGGACCCTTGATTATTAAGCCATAGTTTCCAGGGTACCCCATACGTTGGTTGGGTCTATGCAGTTAGGTATATATCCGCACTGTATCCTGACTGATCAGCAGGTTATAGTGTATATGTTAGTTCTTATTTCCAGTCTCGTTTACTTGGCTCTCGCCAGCGATGGCATTTATTATTCTTTACAAAAACAGATGGTTGTTCAAACCAGCAGAGTACCGATTCATTTATCCTTCTCTCTTTACACTAAATATATTGTTGCAGGCTTGTTGAGCAATTTTGGTTCACCCCCTTTTATTATTGTTCACCTTGTTTTTCAATTAAGGTTGAGAATGAAACCCATCAGATTCTGAATAGTCAAGAAGCGGGTCAAGCTGCGGGACCCTCTAATTCCAAGAGTGTTTGTCCCTATCCCAGAAGAGTGCTTGGAATTACCAGAGTAGGTGTAGCAGGATAAATGATAGTGTAATTTGAATAAAAGATGTTTAGTTTAAAATTTGAATAGAATAATGTTTTGTAATAAAGAGAGTTCTTGAGACAGTTTATTTAGAATGGTTTGTAATAAAGTTGGTTTATCGTTCTTGTTTTTAATCCTTAACCTTGAAAAGATCCTGAGTAGTAGTAGTCCGGGGTAATTATTTATTTATATTATGCTTGTACAGGTTCAGCAAGTAGTTATTGTTAATAATGCCCCAAATCTATACCCCATATTTGGAGGGTGTTATAAAACTCCCAAGAAACCAATCAAGGAAGTTAAGACTGAGAATGCAGGAAAGAAGAAGAAAAACAGAAATGGGAAGGTTGGGATTAACAAAAGTAATAGCTTTGCATTTATTGCAGATGCTCCCAGAAAACAGTGTCAAAAGTGTGGCTCTGTTAATCATCTAACTCACCTTTGCAAAAAGGTTATCAGCAAGCTAGTACTGGGAGCATGCAAGTATAATGAAGCTAAGGCTGATGATCCCTACTCGTTTTATGACAAGTTTGATTGCATACCTTGCAACATAAAAGTAATGACAAGTTGCCACAAGCTGAGAGTAGATCTTAAGGAAGTCAATATTGAGTCATCAGCTAAAAAGGAAAAAGCACATCAATAAATGAATTCTATTCTTTATAAATCATCAAATTCTACTTCTACCAAATTTGTTAACAAGAAGAAAGAACCCAACACTGCTTGGGTTGTTAAACATACTTAATCATCATTGTATGCAGTGCAAAGTAAAGAAGGTCATGTGGATCATAGACGGTAGATGCTCAAGACATATGACAGGTGATATGGCCCTGCTATCACAATTTCAGGAGATGGTTGGCCCATTAGTGACTTTTGGAGACAACGACAAAGGTTTCACACTGGGATATGGCAAGATAATTTCTGGAAATGTTGTCATCGAAGATGTAGCACTGGTAGCTGGTCTTGAGGTGAATCTCCTGAGTGTCATCCAATTCACAGATAGAGGATTCAATGTTTTATTTGACAAAGGAGAATGCCTAATTATCAGCAAAAAGACTGGTTAAACTACTTTGAAAAGAGCAAGGAAAGGAAGCTTATTTGTTGCAGACCTGGACTCAGCAAATGAGGATGGAATTTGTTGCTTCTACACCAAGGCATCTGAAAAACAAAGCAAGTTGTGGCATAAAAAGCTCTCTCACTTGAATTATAAGGCAATCAATAACCTAGTCAAAAAGGAGTTAGTGAGAGACATGCCAAATCTGGAGTTTGCTCAAAATGAGATCTGTGAGGCTTGTCAAAAAGGAAAAATGAAGAAATCTGGTCACAAGAGTAAAACTGTGAATTCTATAAGTGCACATTTGCAACTTATTCACATGGACTTATTTGGACCAGTAAATGTTCTATCAATTTTAAGGAAGAAATATGCACTTGTGATGGTGGATGACTACTCAAGATACAGAGGGGTAGAATTTATGCATTCTAAAGATGAGAATCCACACATCATAATTGAACATATCAAGAAGATTGAGAAGTAGGCTGAAGATCAGGAATGTGTGAAAAGATTAAAGAGTGATAATGGCACAGAATTCAGAAATGCAACTTTAACAGAATTCTGCAAAGACAAGGACATTGTTCAAGAGTTCTCAGCTGCTAGAACATCTCAGCAAAATGGGGTAGTTGATAGACAGAATAGAACACTAGTAGAAGCTGCTAGAACAATGCTGCAAGATGCCAAACTATCAACAAGTTTTTTGGAAGAAGCTGTCAACACTGCATGTTATACTCAAATCAGATATCTCATTAACAAGAATCTTGGAAAATCACCCTACTCAATCATATCTAAAAGAAAGCCTACTGTGAAGCATTTTCATGTGTTTGGAAGCAAGTTTTATGTTTTAAAAGATAACTCTGAATATGTGGGAAAATTTGACTCTAAGGTTTTTGAAGCAATTTTTCTGGGATATTTATTGGAGAGAACTGCCTACATAATCTATGTGCTTGAATAAAAGAAAATTATAGAAAGTACAGATATAACTTTTGATGATGACAAGTGTCCATGCTTGGAATTTCTTGATGAAAATGAAGAAGAGGTCCTGAAATTTAAAAATCTCAACAGTAATAGTGACTTTGAGGATGAAGCTGAAGTCAACACAAATCACAGAATGGATGAAGAGTCAACTGAACAGTTAAATCATGAGAATGGAAGCTTATCTCAATCACCTGAATTTGATAACACAAACTCATGGGCAGAAAGAGGAGAAAGTTCTGCAAGTCATGCCAATGATGAAGAAAATGCAAAAAAATCAAGTCAACAAACTCACACCAGGAAATGGGATAGGAGTCACACAAGAGAAGTAATTATTGGTGATCCTAATGTTGGAGTGAGGACTAGAAGTGCATCTGCTAATGAATATCTACATGCATATTTTCTTTCACAAATTGAGCATAAGAAAACTGAGAAAGCTCAACTAGATCCTGATTGGATATCTGCTATGCAAGAGTAGCTAATTCAGTTTGAAAGAAACAAAGTTTGGAAATTGGTTCCTGTACCACAGAACAAAAGTGTAATTGGAACAAAGTGGGTGTTCAGGAATAAAATGGATGAAAATGGAATTGTCATCAGAAACAAAGCAAGGCTGGTTGCAAAAGGCTACTCACAGGAGGAAAGAATTGATTATGATGAAACTTTTGCTCCAGTTACAAGACTTGAAGCAATAAGGATCTTTCTTGCATTTGCTGCACACTTAATTTTAAAGTGTATCAAATGGATGTGAAGAGTGCATTCCTTAATGGTGAGTTGGAAGAAAAAGTCTATGTGCAACAACCACTTGGCTTTGAAGATCCAGAATTTTCAAAGTTTATGGACAAACTACTCAAGGCTCTATATGGATTAAAGCAAGCACCTGGAGCATGGTATGACACACTGTGAGAATTTTTGCTTAAACATGGTTCACTAAAGGAACAATAAACAAGCCACTCTTCTACAAGCAACATGGTGGTGATATGATCCTAGTTCAGATCTACGTGGATGATATCATTTTTTGCTCTACTAATGAAAAGTTATGTCAAAGATTCTCAAAACTCATGCAGAGTGAATATGAAATGAGTATGATGGGAGAATTAAGTTACTTTCTTGGACTTCAAGTCAGTCAAATAAGTGATGGAATTTTCATCAGCCAAACCAAGTATATTAAGGATCTATTGAAGAAGTTTGGTATGGTTGATTGTTCACCTGCATCGACACCTATGTCTACAGCTACTAATTTAGATGAGAAAAGTGTGGACATTTCAGGTTACAGAGGAATGATTGGATCTTTTTTGTATTTGACTGCTAGTAGACCAGACATTATATTTGCAACATGTTTGTGTGCAAAATTTCAAGCCAATCCAAAGGAATCACATTTGATGGCTGTGAAGTGAATTTTCTGATACCTAAAGGGGACTTTAAACTTGGGAATATGGTATTCTAAGGGAACAAGATTTGAAGTTGTTGGATACACAGCTACAGATTTTACTGGATGCAGGGTTGACAGAAAGAGCACTAGTGGAAGTTGTCAGTTTCTTGGATAAAGACTTATATCCTAGTATAGCAAGAAATAACAATTTGTGTCAACTTTCACAGCTGAGGCTGAATATATAGCTGCTGGAAGTTGTTGTGCTCAAGTACTTTGGATTAGAAATCAGCTAATGGATTATGGCCTAGTGTTGCATAAAATTCCAATTATGTGTGACAATACTAGTGTTATATCTATTGTGGCTAATCCAGTTAATCATTCTAGAACAAAGCACATTGATGTCAGGTACCATTTTATTAGAGAACATGATGCAAATGGTACCATTGAGCTTATTTTTTTTCAAACAGAAAAATAGTTGCTGACATTTTTACTAAACCTTTGGATGAAGCAACTTTCACTAGACTTGTAGGTGAAATTGGAATGATAAATTCTTCATCCTAAAGGCAAGAACTCAGCTAATATTTTGTAGAAGATTGATTTCTAATAAATCAAATTAATTTGATTCAATTAGAAATTAACTGAAATATGAGTTATAAATATTTCAAAAATCCCTGTATATTTATTTTTCAAAATTGAAAACTTAACTTGGAATTTTTCAATTCTAAGAAAATTGTATAAAGGTTGATTTACATTTCAATATGTAAAATTAGCACAAGGCAGAATCTAAAAAGATTAAAAGTACATAGAGAACTGAGTTCTCGATAAGTCTAACTGACTTCTCGACAAGTCATTTTGAGACTTCTCGAGTGAGTTCTCGATAAGTCATTTTTCCAGACTTCTCGAAGGACTTCTCGACAAGCTTTATTATGACTTCTCAATAAGTCATTGTAGAGATCTCGATAAGTGATAATTCATAGAGTTCTCTAAATGTACAAAACTTTAGACTTACCAATAACTCAGAACTGAGATAATTTAACTTAATAAATTATATTAGTACAATACTTTTGATAAAATTCATTCTGATTTTATTTTGATTTATTCAAATAAGAATTGGAAACAATTTAGTCCATTCATGACAAACTGGGTATTTATTTGACATCTCGAAAAGTCATTTTCTAATTCTCGATAAGAGTCAAGAAAATTACATATCGATATGTATATATTCTCAATATGACTTCTCGATAAGCAAATCCCAAATGTCTATTTTTAGTTCTCGACAAGTCATATAATTTTACTATTAATACCTAGACATCTCGACATACACCTCCTTACGCTTTCGAGATCTCTAAGTGACCTAATTTTACCAAATCCAAACCGTTTTCTCTCATTTCAAGCTCTTTCTCTCTAATTTTTCTTACCCACTCAAATTTAAACTATTCGAATAGAATCAAATACAGTTACACCTTTCATCCCTAAGGAGGGCACCAATTATCTGGATTTTACAGATGCAAACCAAGCTCCTGAAACTTACTTTGAAGGTGCTATAACAGCAAATTCAGTACTGTACTTGGATTTTTAAAGGGATTTATGGAACACAACTGTGATAAGAACAGTGATGCATGAGAACCAAACTATGTCCATGGTGGTTGTTTGCTCCATTCAAGGCCAACAGGTGGAATTTTCTGAAGATGATGTCAATGTAGCTTTGGGAATCCCAACTGACAATTTTGGTGGAGGTTCCAACACAAGATGAGCTAGATGAGTTTATGGACTTCATCAACTATAGTGAAAGAATCAACCTAGCTATCCCGAACAAGAAGTATCTCAGGAGGGAATGTTCTTTTCTGTTTGATTCTATTGTGAGGGCCTTCACTTGCAGAAAGACAGGGTATGACAACATCTCTAGTGTTGTCCAGAAGCTGGTGTTCTCAATGGCCCATAACAGACACCTCAATGTAGGTCATCTCATCATGGAGGAGCTAAGCACTGGGCTTATAATGCCTTTAACATCAAGAGGTAAAGAAATTTTTCTTTCTAGATTTTTATTGTCTGCTTTAAATCATAAAGTGCATGACATTCACATGCTAAATGGTATAGATTGAGCACAAATAGGCAACTGTAAGCAAGTGTCCAAAGTTCTATTTGGTTCACTTATTACTAAAAATAAGGTACATGTAAGTCTTAAAATCACTCTATTTATGATGGAAAGGTTCAGGACTTACCCTTACCTTATGTCTGATATGGGGTCTAACATTGAATCTAGTGTAGTAATGGCTTATGTTCCTGTGGAAGTATAAACACAGGAACACCTGAAAGTGTTTGTCCTAAATCCAATCATGTATGATGAGTTAGGAAGAACTTTCTTGTATTCCTATTTGATTTCATTGAAATTAATAAAAGACTTGTTATGTTTTTATTATGGGCTTTATTTATTTAAAGTGTTTTAAATAAGATGTTCCATAGTTTAGAGTAAAGCTTCTAGAATTATAATGAGATTATAATAGTGAGATCTAGAAGATGATAACTCTAGACTTAAACAGTTCCTGATCATAAGATAACTAATCGGATGTTAGTGGATCCGTAAAGATTGGTACATACTATGTTTGCTCCCTTCAGGAGGATGTCTGTTCTCATAGGCATTTGTGTGGTGACACTATAGCCAGTATGTAGGTGTTTATTAGGGAATAAGTTCACTGAACATGACTCGATAAGTTGAACAACTAATGGAGATTACTCACGTGTCAATAGTTATTCACTAAGTAATAGTTGTACAAGTGTCCTTAGACTTGAGATCGTTAAAGTTATCTTATATATAATGAACTGTGCTTTGGTTTAGTCCTTAGTCTCAAGGACATCCATTAGGTCTATTCTGGGCATAGGGATTTGTGTATAGAGATAGTTAACGTCAATAGAGGATCTACCCCTTCCAGTATAGGAAGAGAATATCCTACGTTATTCTTAGTATGCGAGTTCTGGAATCTCTGGCCAAAGTGTATGAAATTAGAAAGGAGTTTCTAATTTGCATTAATATGAACTTTGCATTATGAATAAGAAATCATATGATTAAATTTGATAGGCCTGACACGAGATCCATGCCTTGTATTTAATCGGGATATTGTAAGGGTAGAAGGAATTCATTGTACGGTAACTAGTCACTGAAAGGTTCTTGGTATTCTAATCAGTGAATTCATATTATCCGGATAGTCGCGATATGTTGAGAAGCATCACTCACGATGTAGAATAAATATAATTAATTAGTTAATTATATTTAGTGAATTTTATTATTCATGTAAATAATTAATAAAAGTTTATTATTATTTATTTCTACTACTGGCATAATATTGAACCTACAGGGTCACACCATAAAAGAATATTTTCTTTGATGAAATAATGAGAGATAGAATTATTTTCTAAATAGTTTAGAAAAAGAAATAATGATTAAAATAGTTTTAATTATTATTAGAGCATTTTATAAAGATAAAATGTGGGGGTTAATATATATATATATAAAGATATATTTTATAACCCTAGGAGAGCCCTATAAATAGAATGAGATGGCTCATTCTATTCTCACAATTTTGGTTTTGTGAAAACCCTAGCCTCCATCTTCTTCCTCCCTCTCTCTCTCCCAAAAATTCCAATTTTATAAAAGCTCGGTTTTATAAAAGGTTCATCGAAGAGGATCGTTCTTGGTGGATACCAGTAGAGTGCTTCACACACTGAGGAGCAACTGCTAGCACTCCATTTTTATAAAGCTTCGATTCACAAGGTATGGTTACGATTCCTCCGGTTTTCTGTTTTATATATTTTTCTATATGTGCGATACATGGTTTTTACGGAATAATTGTTATATCATGTTTCCGCTCATCCGTAAATTCCTTCATTGACATCAGAGCTAGGTTCTGCATATAGAGATTCATATAAAAAATTTTAGATTTTTTTATGCATGTATGGATTTATTATGATTTTTGCAAGTTTATTTAGATTTAATTATGAATTAATTCGAAATAATTTTTGAAGTGTTGTAGATCATCTAAGTATTGTTTTCATAATTTTGTGATGTGTAGATTATTTGTTATGAATTTTTTAAAATTGTTTTAATTAAAAATTGATGAAATAATTATGCATGTGAATAATTATGATTAAAATTTGCACAAGGACCCATGGCTGATCTGGTAATTTTTTGCTACTCCCTGATTTAAGAAATCATATTATTTTGATTTTAATTAATTTATTAATTAAATGTTAATTAATTTATTAAAAATAAAATTAAAATAATAAATTAATAAAGAGTTATTAATAAGGGAGTAAAGGGAGTAAAGGAAAAGGGGTTTCAATTTTTTTTTGTAACGGCTGTACGCACTAACGGTTGGCAGGAGATGAAAACAACAAAAACAAAATACTGAACAGCCAACGCAATGATCGGCCAAGGGCGTGAAGGTAACGCGGGGGGGTGGGGGTGTTGTGCATTTCGAGAATGCGTTACACCCTGTTGTGCATTTCCGGGATGCGTTACACCCTTTAATGGCTTAAAAGGGTTGTAACGCATTACCGGAATGCGTTACAGGGCTTGTAACGCTTTCCTGTAATGCGTTACAGTCCATCTGTCTTTTTAAATTTGATTTTTTTGGAGTTTCGTAACTCCGTTTTGGGCGTGCAATATATCGTTGGATTCTTTTTTCCGAGACGGTTCTAATGGAGTGGTCAAATATTTTTTATATAAAAATTTTGAACTGTTTATATTCCCGAAAGTGTTTGAAAGCATGTTTTAATTAATTTAATTGCTTTTAAATGCTATAATAAATCCATACATCATTATATCAATGTGTGACATGATATTGCTTGCATGCTTACTTGTTTATTTATTTTTATATATGAGATATGAAAGGAATATGTCCTAAGTCCAATCAGGAATTAGGATTTAGGAATAACTTTTATGTAATCTGTTTTGATTTCATTGATATTAATAAAGACTTGTTTTGTTTTTATTACGGGCTTTATCTATTTAAGTGTTTAAATAAGATATACCATAGTTTAGAGTAAAGCTTTTTATGGATTATGATGAGATCATAATAGTGAGACCTAAAAAGATGATAACTCTAAACTTAAATAGTTCCTGGTCATAGGATTACTAACTGGTAATTAATAATCCGCAAAGATCGGTACATACTATGCTTGCTTCATTATGAAGGATGTCTGTTCTCATAGACATTTGTGTGGTGACACTATAGCTAGTATGTAGGTGCTTATTATGGAATAAGTTCACTGAACATGACTCGCACAGCTGAACAACTGATGGAGTTCACTCACGTGTCAGCAGTTGTTCACATAGTGATAGTTGTACAAGTATCCTTAGACTTGAGGTCATCATAGTCATCTTGTGTACACTAAACTATGCTTTGGTTTAGTTCTTAGTCTCTAGGGACAATTATTAGGGCTCTTCTGGGTATAGGAATTTGTACACGAAGATAGTGTATGATCAATAAAGGATCTACCCCTTCCAGTGAAGGAAGCGAATGTTCAAGGCTGATCCACTTATGCTAGTTTGGGAATCTCTGGCCAGAGTGAATGAAATTAGAAAGGAGTTTCTAATTTGCATAGAACTACGCATAGTAAATGGTAAGCAAGTGATTGAATTAGATAGGCTTGACACGAGATCCATGCCTTATATTTAATCGGGACATTGTAGGGTAGGAGGAGTTTATTGTACGGTAACTATTCACTGACAGGTTCTTGGTATTCTAAGCAGTGAATTCATATTATCTGGATAGTCGCGATATGTTGAGAAGCATCACTCACGATGTAGAATAAATGTGATTAATTAATTAATCATATTTAATAAATTAGAGAATTTATATAAATAATGATAAAATAGTTTTATTATTATTTATTTCTACTACCGGCTTAATATTGAACCTACAGGGTCACACCATAAAAAGAGAATGATTTAATGGTGGAGGAATTAATTAATAATGGCTAATAATTATTTATTTATGAAATAAATAATTAATTGGCAAATTTAATAATTGATTAAATGAGATTTAATTGATTATAAATTAATTAAGAAAAGTTCTTAATATTATTAATTAAAGGATTTAATTTTTGGAAATTAAATCAAGAGAGAGAATTATTTCTAAAGTGTTTAGAAAAAGGATTAATGATTAAAAGGTGTTTTAATTATTAATGAGAATAATAAATGGGATAATAATAATAATATTTATGGGAAAATTTCAGCTGAAAATTTTGCCTATAAATACACTATTATAGACCCTAATTTTATTCTAACCCACATCAAACCCGAAAACCCAAAAAGTTTGGAAAACCCAATTCTCTCCACCTCCTTCCTCCTCCTTAACATCGTTTTCTTGGTGGATACCGGTGGAGTGCTTCACACTTGAGGAGCAACTGCTAAGGATCTCTGATCGTTGTCTCCGAATTATTTTAAAAGGTTAGATTCGATCCCTCGAATTTTTATTCATGATTTATTTGCTTTTATTTGGATTTTGTATGTGTAAAAGTGTTTTGCCATGCCCCGCTGCATTTAAAAATCCAACAATGGTATCAGAGCATAGGTTGTATGCATATAGATCTGTGGTAAAAATTTCAGAATTTTATGTGCTTGTATGAATTAATTATGATTTTTACAAGTTATATCATGGATTAATTTTGTCTGATGAGAAATCGTTTCTCAGAATAATTTTGAATGTTGATCTGGGTTCTACAAGTGTTGTAGATCGTCTGGGTATTTTTTTCATAATTTTAGGATGTATAGATTTTTTATTATGAATTTTTGAAGTTCTTGTAATTAAAATTCGTAAATAAATAAATAAATATATGTGTATATAGTATATATATATATATGTTTGTATACTTCTGCTGCTGTACATCTCCTGTGGTTGTTTGCTCCTGCACGGAAGACAGAGAAAGCACAGATGTCAGGAGAACAGGCGGCGGCACGGGTATCGAGAAAAGGCGGCTGTTGCAGAAAAAAAAAATGGGGGTGTAACGCATTCTGGGAATGCGTTACAGACCTGTGACGCATTCACGGAATGCGTTACACCCTTAAATGTCTTAAAAGGTGTGTAACGCATTACCGGAATGCGTTACAGGCCTTGTAACGCATTCCTGTAATGCGTTACAGCCCTTCTGTTGATTTTAAAATTGATTTTCTGGGAGTTTCGTAACTCCGTTTTAGGCATGCAATATACCGTTGGATTCGTTTTTTCGAGACGGATCTAATGTAGTGATCAATTTTAGTTTATATAAAAGTTTTGAACTGTTAATATTTCCATGAAGTGTTTTAAAGCTATTTTTGACTGTTTTTAATTGCTTTTAAATGCTTCATGTGATACATAGAGATGTATAATGCTTAGACTAATGTGCTAGATGATGTAACATGCCTACCTTGATGTTTATTCATGTTGATATATGTGATATATGCTTAGTTTATCATGTGATGATAGATTTAGGTGAACTTAAATAAATATAAGGCGTTTGTTAGACAACCTAGTATAGTGAAATTGTTTCATAACCTTAAGAACAATATTATGAATACAATCATGAGTTTCTTATGTTTGTGAAACACGTAATTGAATATGAATTTTCGATATGAGAGAAAGGATGATTATGTCAACAACAGATTTCAATCTATAAGAAAGGGTTATTAAGTGACGCCTCTTGACAATGCTCCACCCGATCTGGGAATCGTCTGATTATTGATTTGAAATATTTAATTTAAAAGGAAGAATCTCTTTATAATATGATTATGATTGTAACGTAATATAATCCCTCTAAAATTAAATAATATCAAGTAGTAATTGGCCAATGATACAACGGGCTTGTGACGGTCATAGCCTTCCAACATGGTAGAAAGTAGTTCTTATTTTTGAATCATTGTCATTTTGTGCCACAGCCGAGGGCTTTGATTTCGAAATAAGAAATACTTGTCTATTACATAGAGATGTGCACATTGAATAAGAATCTAAAGGTCGTTACGTGCCACAGCCGTGGGCCTTTGGGGACTGATTCAATTGTACGGAATGTTGGGTTAGACTTGACTTAGAATATTGAGTTTGTCGTGCCACAGCTGTGACTCAATTATTCAAGAGGCTAAAGTTTGATTAGGGAATAACATAAGATGTAATTGACAAGAGTTGTCTGCCTATTGAACATTACATGGCGTTTCGTGCCACAGCCGGGGTTGTGTAATGGAATGTAGGATCCCTATTCCCACTAGCATTATGAATGCTTAATTTTTCATGTAGGGGGTTGAATAAATTAGGAAAACTAATGGGAGCCACTTATGAATAAAGACCCGATTCATATAGTGTTTTGAAATGAAATCGAATATTTGCTAAGTGTTGTTATGTGTTTATCATTTACAGATTTACTTTGTACGTTATGTCTTCTACACTATCACTCAGGAGCATACTAGATGCTCACAAATTGACTGGTCCTAATTATGCTGACTGGCTTCGAAACTTGAGAATTGTTCTCAGGATTGAGAAGCTAGAATACGTGATTGACTCACCTAAGCCTACTGAACCTGCTAGTGATGCACATAATGATGAACATGTTGTGTATCGTAGGTGGATAGATGATGCAAATGTTGCTCAATGCATCATGCTAGCTTCCATGAACATTGAGCTACAGAAGCAACATGAGCATATGGATGCTCACACTATCCTCATGCATCTACAAGAGTTGTATGATGTGGCGGGGAGGACAGCTCGATATGAGATATCGAAGGAGCTGTTTGGTTGTAGGATGTCTGAGGGATCATCAGTGAATGACCATGTACTTAAGATGATCAATTTGATTGAACGTCTTGGACAACTTGGTTTTGCCATGGATGGGGAGCTGAGCCAAGACTTGGTCTTGCAATTGCTTCCGAGTTCGTTCTCGCAGTTTGTTGTGAACTTTCACATGAATAAGTTGGATGTTAGCCTGCCTGAACTCCACAACATGTTGAAGACTGCGGAATCGAATTTTCCCCCTAAGAAGAGTTCTGTTCTTCTAATTGGTGAAGGTTCCAATCCTAAGAAAAGGAAGAGGAACTCTTCCAAGAAGAAGAACGTAGGTGAGAAAATGCCGGTTCCACCAAAAGCTGAAGACCCCAAGAGCAAAGTTGTTTGCTTTCACTGTAACAAGGTGGGGCACTGGAAGAGTAACTGCAAGGTTTACCTTACAGAATTTAAGAAGAAGAAGGGTAGTGAGACTACCGCTTCTGATTCGGGTATGTTCATGATAGAAGTGAATATGTCATTAAATCAAATTTCTACTTGGGTATTAGATACCACCTGTGGTTCTCAAATCTGCAATTTGTTGCAGGGACCAAGGAGAAGTAGGACTCTTGAGGAAGAGGAGGTGATTCTACTGATGGGAAATGGAGCAAGAGTTGTTGCTGTAGATGTGGAATCATTTCATTTAGATAGGCCTACGGGCAAGACTATTGTTTGAAATAATTGTTATTTTGTTCCCTCGATTGTGAGGAATATTATTCCCATATTAGACTTTGCTGGATTTTCATTTATTATTGAGAATAATGAATGTTCTATTCTTAGAGATAATATTCTTTATGGACGTGGTGCTTTAAATAATGGTCTGTATAAATGTGACATAATTTACTTCAGATTGAACAAACTAATAAAAGAAAAGGGATGATGAAAATCTCACTTCATAGTGGCACTGCAGTCTCCATTTAGTGGACATGGAGAGAGGGCTGCAGATTTGCTAGGAATGGTACACATAGATGTATGTGGACCAATGTCTACGCAAGCCATGGGTGGATTTTCATACTTCATTACTTTCATAGATGATAGATCTAGATTCGAATATGTGTTTGATGAAACACAAATCTGAAGCCTTTGAAAAGTTCAAAGAGTATAAGTATGAAGTGGAGAAACAAACCAAACAGAGTATTATAATTCTTCGATTAGATCGAGGTGGTGAATACTTTAATGGAGTGTTTCTAGATTATCTCAAAGTAAATGGTATAATCTCCCAGTGGACGCCTCCAGATTGGTATCTGAAAGGAGAAATCGAACTTTGTTAGACATAGTTCGGTCCATGATGAGCTATGCAAATCTTCCAGTATTCCTATGGGGTTATGCATTGGAAACCTCAGCATATTTACTGAATAAGGTGCCTTCCAAATCTGTTCCTCAAACTTCATATGAGATATGGAAAGTAAGGAAACCGAGTCTTAAACACGTTAAGATTTGGGGATGTCCATCTTATGTCAAGAAAGTTGACCCAGATAAGCTGGAATATCGATCGGTAAAATGTGGTTTTTTGGGATATCCTAAAGAGACTTTAGGGTATTACTTTTACACCGATCATCGGGTGTTTGTCTCCAGACATGCTACCTTCTTGGAAAAGGAGTTTATCCTTGAAGGAAACAGTGGGAACAAAATTGAACTTGATGAAGTTCAAGAAGCACAAACTACTTCAGATCGAGTGGAAACACCTGTTCTGACTGAAAAACCTTTTGTGGAACAGCCCATTCATAGATCAGGGAGAGTGTCTCGCCAACCTGAGAGGTATAATGGCCTTGTCATTGAGAATGACAATGAGTTGTCGATCATTGATGATGACGACCCTGTAACCTATAATGAGGCTATGAGTAGTGTTGACTCAGAGAAATGGCATAGTGCCTTGAAATCCAGAATGGAATCTATGTATACTGTATACAAAAGATAGATTATAGCAGATGGCCAGGTGGAGACCTATAAGGCCAGGCTTGTGGCAAAAGAATTCAAACAAAGGCAATGAATTGACTTTGATGAAGTCTTTTACCTGTAGCCCTGTTAAAATCAGTTCGGATTTTGCTTGCGATTGCTGCTTACTACGACTATGTGTTTTGGCATATAGCCAGATGGTTTTCTTTCCAAGGGAAATGAAAACCTAGTGTGTAAGCTACTGCGAACCATATGTGGTTTAAAGCAAGCTTCTTGTAGATGGAACATTCGTTTTGATGAGACAATCAAAGAGTTTGATTTTATCAAAAACGTAGATGAACCATGCGTCTACAAAAGGGTTAGTGGGAGCGCGGTAACATTTCTTATATTGTATTAAAATAGAGTTGACACACATAACAACATAGCAGACCCACTCACAAAGCTACTTTTTGAAAGTCACTTTGATCGTCATAAAGATAAGATGGGTATTAGATACCAGAGTGATTGGCTTTAGTACAAGTGGGAGATTGAAAGAAATATGTCCTAAGTCCAATCAGGAATTAGGATTTAGGAATAACTTTTATGTAATCTGTTTTGATTTCATTGATATTAATAAAGACTTGTTTTGTTTTTATTACGGGCTTTATCTATTTAAGTGTTTAAATAAGATATACCATAGTTTAGAGTAAAGCTTTTTATGGATTATGATGAGATCATAATAGTGAGACCTAAAAAGATGATAACTCTAGCCTTAAATAGTTCCTGGTCATAGGATTACTAACTGGTAATTAATAATCCGCAAAGATCGGTACATACTATGCTTGCTTTATTATGAAGGATGTCTGTTCTCATAGACATTTGTGTGGTGACACTATAGCTAGTATGTAGGTGCTTATTATGGAATAAGTTCACTGAACATGACTCGCACAGCTGAACAACTGATGGAGTTCACTCACGTGTCAGCAGTTGTTCACATAGTGATAGTTGTACAAGTATCCTTAGACTTGAGGTCATCATAGTCATCTTGTGTACACTGAACTATGCTTTGGTTTAGCTCTTAGTCTCCAGGGACAATTATTAGGGCTCTTCTGGGTATAGGAATTTGTACACGAAGATAGTGTATGATCAATAAAGGATCTACCCCTTCCAGTGAAGGAAGCGAATGTTCAAGGCTGATCCACTTATGCTAGTTCGGGAATCTCTGGCCAGAGTGAATGAAATTAGAAAGGAGTTTCTAATTTGCATAGAACTACGCATAGTAAATGGTAAGCAAGTGATTGAATTAGATAGGCTTGACACGAGATCCATGCCTTGTATTTAATCAGGACATTGTAGGGTAGAAGGAGTTTATTGTACGGTAACTATTCACTGACAGGTTCTTGGTATTCTAAGCAGTGAATTCATATTATCTGGATAGTCGCGATATGTTGAGAAGCATCACTCACGATGTAGAATAAATGTGATTAATTAATTAATCATATTTATTAAATTAGAGAATTTATATAAATAATGATAAAATAGTTTTATTATTATTTATTTCTACTACCGGCTTAATATTGAACCTACAGGGTCACACCATAAAAAGAGAATGATTTAATGGTGGAGGAATTAATTAATAATGGCTAATAATTATTTATTTATGAAATAAATAATTAATTGGCAAATTTAATAATTGATTAAATGAGATTTAATTGATTATAAATTAATTAAGAAAAGTTCTTAATATTATTAATTAAAGGATTTAATTTTTGGAAATTAAATCAAGAGAGAGAATTATTTCTAAAGTGTTTAGAAAAGGGATTAATGATTAAAAGGTGTTTTAATTATTAATGAGAATAATAAATGGGATAATAATAATAATATTTATGGGAAAATTTCAGCTGAAAATTTTGCCTATAAATACACTATTATAGACCCTAATTTTATTCTAACCCACATCAAACCCGAAAACCCAAAAAGTTTGGAAAACCCAATTCTCTCCACCTCCTTCCTCCTCCTTAACATCGTTTTCTTGGTGGATACCGGTGGAGTGCTTCACACTTGAGGAGCAACTGCTAAGGATCTCTGATCGTTGTCTCCGAATTATTTTAAAAGGTTAGATTCGATCCCTCAAATTTTTATTCACGATTTATATGCTTTTATTTGGATTTTGTATGTGTAAAAGTGTTTTGCCATGCCCCGCTGCGTTTAAAAATCCAACAAGATATATGCCTACGTTTACCATGCGATGATAGATTTAGGTTAACTTAAATCAATATAAGGCGTGCTCTAGAAAACCTAGAATAGGAATCGTTTCTTTCCTTGACAATAATATTATGAATACAATCATGAGATTCTTGTATTTATGAAACACGTAATTAAATATGAATTTTCAATTTTGAGAGAAAGGATGATTCTGTCAAAAACAGATTTCGATCTGTAAGAAAGGGGTATTAAGTGACGCCTCTTGACAATGCTCCCTCCGATCTGGGAATCATCTGATTATCAATTATTGATTTGAAATATTTAATTTAAAAGGAATAATCTCTTTATAATATAATTATGATTGTAACAGAATATAATCCCTCTAAAATTAAATAATATCAAGTAGTAATTGGCCAATGACACAACGAGCTTGTGTCGGTCATAGCCTTCCAACATGGTAGAAAATAGTTCTTATTTTTAAATCATTGTCATTTCGTGCTACAGCCGAGGGCTTTGATTTCGAAATAAGAAATACTTGTCTATTACATAGAGATGTCTACATTGAATTAGAATCTAAAGGTCGTTACATGCTGCAGCCATGGGCCGTTGGAAACTGATTCAATTGTACGAAATGTTGGGTTAGACTTGACTTAGAATATTGAGTATGTCGTGCTACAGCCGTGACTTAATTATTCAAGAGGCTAAAGTTTTATTAGGGAATAACATAAGATGTAATTTACAAGAGTTGTCTGCCTATTGAACATCACATGACGTTTCGTGCTACAGCCGAGGTTGTGTGATGGAATGTAGGATCCCTATTCCCACTAGCATTATGAATGCTTAATTTTTCACTTAAGGGGGTTGTATAAATTAGATAAATTAGTGGGAGCCACTTATGAATAAAGACCCGATTCATATAGTGTTTTGAAATGAAATTGAATATTTGCTAAGTGTTGTTATGTGTTCATCATTTACAGATTTACTATATACGTTATGTCTTCTGCACTATCACTCCGGAGCATACTAGATGCTCACAAGTTGACTGGTCCTAATTTTGCTGACTGGCTTTGAAACTTGAGAATTGTTCTCAGGGTTGAGAAGCTGGAATATGTGCTTGACTCACCTAAGCCTACTGAACCTGTTAACGATGCACATAATGATGAACATGTTGTGTATCGTAAGTGGATAGATGATGCAAATATTGCTCAATGTATCATGCTAGCTTCCATGAACATTGAGCTACAGAAGCAGCATGAGCATATAGATGCTCACACTATCCTTATGTATCTACAAGAGTTGTATGATGTAGCAATGAGGACAGCTCGATATGAGATATCAAAGGAGATGTTCGGTTGTAGGATATCTGAGGGATCATCTGTGAATGACCATGTAATTAAGATGATCAATTTGATTGAACGTCTTGGACAACTTGGTTTTGCCATGGATGGGGAGATGAGCCAAGACTTGGTCTTGCAATCACTTCCGGGTTCGTTTTCGCAGTTTGTTGTGAACTTTCACATGAAAATGCTGGATGTCAGCCTGACTGAACTCCACAACATGTTGAAGACTGCGGAATCAAATTTCCCCCTAAGAGGAGCTCTGTTCTTCTAATTGGTGAAGGTTTCAATCCTAAGAAAAGGAAGAAGAACCCTTCCAAGAAGAAGAAAGTGGGTGAGAAAAAGCCTGTTCCACCAAAAGATGAAGACCCCAAGAGCAAAGCTATTTGCTTTCACTGTAATAAGGTGGGGCACTGGAAGAGGAACTGCAAGGTTTACCTTGCAGAATTGAAGAAGAAGAAGAAGGGTAGTGAGACTACCACTTCTGCTTCAGGTATGTTCATGATTGAAGTTAATATGTCATTAAATTAAATTTCTAGTTGGGTATTAGATACCGCCTGTGGTTCTCATATTTGCAATTTGTTGCAGGGACTAAGGAGAAGTAGGACTCTTGAGGAAGAGGAGGTGATTCTACGGATGGGAAATGGAGCAAGAGTTGCTGCTGAAGCTGTAGGATCATTTCATTTACATATGCCTACGGGAAAGACTATTATTTTAAATAATTGTTATTTTGTTCCCTCGATTGTGGGGAATATTATTTCTATTCCCATGTTAGACTTGGCTGGATTTTCGTTTGTTATTCAGAATAATAAATGTTCAATTCTTAGAGATAACGTTCTTTATGGAAGTGGTATTTTAAATAATGGTCTGTATGTATGTGACGTAGAGCATGATTTACTACAAATTGAACATACTAATAAAAGAAAAAGGGATGATGAAAATCTCACCTTTTTGTGGCACTGCAGACTTGGTCATATTAGTGAAAATAGACTGCAGACATTGTATAAGGAAGGGTTACTTGACCCCTTTGATTTTGAATCATGTCCTACATGCGAGTCTTGTCTATTGGGTAAAATGACCAAATCTCCATTTAGTGGACATGGAGAGAGGGCTGCAGATTTGCTAGGATTGGTACACACAGATGTATGTGGACCAATGTCTACGAAATCCATGGGTGGATTTTCATACTTCATTACTTTCATAGATGATCGATCTAGATTCGGATATGTGTACTTGATGAAACACAAGTCTGAAGCCTTTGAAAAGTTCAAAGAATATAAGCATGAAGTGGAGAAACAAACCAAACATAGTATTATAACTCTTTGATCAGATCGAGGTGGTGAATACTTGAATGGAGATTTTCTAGATTATCTCAAAGAAAATGGTATAGTCTCCCAGTGGACTCCTCCATATACTCCACAGTTGAATGGGGTATCTGAAAGGAGAAATTGAACTTTGTTAGATATGGTTTGGTCCATGATGAGCTATGTGAATCTTCCACTATTCATGTGGGGTTATGCATTGGAAACCTCAGCATATTTACTGAATAAGGTGCCTTCCAAATCTGTTCCTCAAACTTTATATGAGATATGGAAAGAAAGGAAATCGAGTCTTAAACACGTTAAGGTTTGGGCATGTCCAGCTTATGTCAGGAAAGTTGACCCAGACAAGCTGGAATCTCGATCCGTAAAATGTAGTTTTGTGGGATATCCTAAAGAGACTTTAGGGTATTAATTTTACACCGATCACAGGGTGTTTGTCTCCAGACATGCTACCTTCTTGGAAAAGCAGTTTATCCTTAAAGGAAACAGTGGGAGCAAAATTGAACTTGATGAAGTTCAAGAAGCACAAACTACTACGAATCAAGTGGAAACACTTGTTCAGACTAAACAACCTTCTGTGGAACAGCCCATTTGTAGGTCAGAGAGAGTGTCTCGCCAACCTGAGAGGTATTATGGCCTTGTCATTGAGAATGACAATGAGTTGTCAATCATTGATGATGATGATCTTATGACCTATAATGAGGCTATGAGTAGTGTTGACTCAGAGAAATGGCAAAGTGCCATGAAATCCGAAATGGAATCTATGTATACCAACCAAGTATGGACTTTGGTTGAAGCACCTGAGGGTGTGAAGCCTATTGAGTGCAAATGCATATACAAAAGAAAGATTGGAGCAGATGGCCAGGTGGAAACCTATAAGGCCAGGCTCGTGGAAAAAGGATTCAGACAAAGGCAAGGGATTGACTTTGATGAAACTTTTTCGCTTGTAGCCCTGTTAAAATCAATTCAGATTTTGCTTGCGATTGCTGCTTACTATGACTATGAGATCTGGCAAATGGACGTGAAAACGGCCTTCCTCAATGGGAAACTTGAAGAGGAAGTATATATAACACAGCCAGAGAGTTTTCTTTCCAAGGGAAATGAACACCTAGTGTGTAAGCTGCTACGAACTATATATGGTTTAAAGCAAGCTTCCCGTAGATGGAACATCCATTTTGATGAGACAATCAAAGAGTTTGGTTTTATCAAAAACATAGATGAACCATGTGTCTATAAGAAGGTTAGTGGGAGCGCGGTAATATTTCTTGTATTGTATGTGGATGACATACTTCTTATAGGAAATGATATACCGATACTGCAATCAGTCAAAGTGTGGCTATCGAAGAACTTTACTATGAAGGACTTGGGAGAAGCATCCTACATTCTCGGTATGAAGATCTATAGAGATAGATCTAGAAGAATGATAGGTCTTACCCAGGGTACATACATCCAGAAAGTGCTTAAAAGGTTTAGCATGGAAAACTCTAAAAGAGGTCTCATACCGATGAGCCATGGAGTGTCCCTTTCCGAAAAGATGTCTTCTAAGACACCTGAGGAAAGAGAGCGTATCAGTAAGATTCCTTATGCTTCAGCAATAGGATCTATTATGTACGCGATGTTATGTACTAGGCCTGATGTTGCTTATTCAATCAGTGTGACGAGCAGATATCAGTCCAATCCAGGTGAAGACCACTGAAAAGCAGTGAAGAACATCCTTAAGTACTTGCGAAGGACTAAGGATATTTTTCTTGTTTTTGGTGGTGGATCTGAGTTGAAAATAGAGGGTTATACTGACTCTAGTTTTCAATCAGAAAGTTATGATAGCAAATTCATGTCAGGGTACGTGTTTATTCTGAATGGTGGTGCGATTAGTTGGAAGAGTTCCAAACAGTCTACAACGGCTGACTCCACAGCGGAAGCAGAATATATAGATGCAAGTGAGGCTGCAAAAGAAGCCGTTTGGATGAGGAAATTTGTTTCTGAATTGGGAGTTGTTCCTAGCATTGAAGAGCCTATTATGTTGTATTGTGATAACAACGCAGCAATAGCACAAGCCAAGGAACCTAGGTCTCATAAAAATTCCAAACTTGTTTTGCGACGCTTTCATTTGATTAGGGAAATCATTGAAAGAAGAATGTCAAGATTGAGAGAGTTGACACACATAACAACGTAGCAGACCCACTCACAAAGTCATTATCTCATATTCACTTTGATCGTCATAAAGAGAAGATGGGTATTAGATACCAGGGTGATTGGCTTTAGTTCAAGTGGGAGATTGAAAGTGTTTTTCCTAAATCCAATCATGTATGATGAGTTAGGAAGAACTTTCTTGTATTCCTATTTGATTTCATTGATATTAATAAAAGACTTGTTATGTTTTTATTATGGGCTTTATCTATTAAAGTGTTTTAAATAAGATGTTCCATAGTTTAGAGTAAAGCTTCTAGAATTATAATGAGATTATAATAGTGAGATCTAGAAGATGATAACTCTAGACTTAAATAGTTCCTGATCATAGGATAACTAATCGGATGTTAGTGGATCCGCAAAGATTGGTACATACTATGCTTGCTCCCTTCAGGAGGATGTCTATTCTCATAGGCATTTGTGTGGTGAAACTATAGCTAGTATGTAGGTGCTTATTAGGGAATAAGTTCACTGAACATGACTCGATAAGTTGAACAACTAATGGAGATTACTCACGTGTCAATAGTTATTCACTAAGTGATAGTTGTACAAGTGTCCTTAGACTTGAGATCGTTAAAGTTATCTTATATATAATGAAATGTGCTTTGGTTTAGTCCTTAGTCTCAAGGACATCCATTAGGTATATTCTAGGCATAGGGATTTATGCATAGAGATAGTTAACATCAATAGAGGATCTACCCCTTCCAGTATTGGACGAGAATATCCTATGTTATTCTTAGTATGCGAGTTCCGGAATCTCTGGCCACAGTGTATGAAATTAGAAAGGAGTTTCTAATTTGCATTAATATGAACTTTGCATTATGAATAAGAAATCATATGATTAAATTTGATAGGCCTAACATGAGATCCATCCCTTGTATTTAATCGGGATATTGTAAGGGTAGAAGAAATTCATTGTACGGTAACTAGTCAATGACAGGTTCTTCGTATTCTAAGCAGTGAATTCATATTATCCGGATAGTCACGATATGTTGAGAAACATCACTCACGATGTAGAATAAATATAATTAATCAGTTAATTATATTTAGTGAATTTTATTATTCATGTAAATAATTAATAAAAGTTTATTATTATTTATTTCTACTACCGGCATAATATTGAACCTATAGGGTCACACCATAAAAGAATATTTTCTTTGATGAAATAATGAGAGAGAGAATTATTTTCTAAATAGTTTAGAAAAAGAAATAATGATTAAAATAATTTTAATTATTATTAGAGCATTTTATAAATATAAAATGTGGGGGTTAATATATATATATAAAGATATATTTTATAACCCTAGGAGAGCCCTATAAATAGAATGAGATGGCTCATTCTATTCTCACAATTTTGGTTTTGTGAAAACCCTAGCCTCCATCTTCTTCCTCCCTCTCTCTCTCCCAAAAACTCTATTTTTATGAAAGCTCGGTTTTATAAAAGGTTCATCGAAGAGGATCGTTCTTGGTGGATACCGGTAGAGTGCTTCCGACACTGAGGAGCAACTGCTAGCACTCCATTTTTATAAAGCTCCGATTCACAAGGTATGGTTACGATTCCTCCGGTTCTCTATTTTATATGTTTTTCTATATATGCGATACATGGTTTTTACGGAATAATTGTTATATCACATTTCCGCTCATCCGTAAATTCCTTTTGTGGCGCCCTCCAAACCCGGAAAATTACCAAACTAATTTTAAAATTTCTGGAACAAATAAAAACTAATAAAATAAAATTTTCAAAATTTTTAAACCATTTTTGAAACGTAATTCGTACCCGCGATTCACAATTAACGAACCGAGCTGCACTCAAAACAAATTCAGAAAATTACGAAGGTAGTCTTAAAATGTTACAAATATCCCGAAGTAAATAAAAACGTT
This sequence comes from Apium graveolens, assembly GCF_009905375.1. Lineage (NCBI taxonomy): Eukaryota > Viridiplantae > Streptophyta > Magnoliopsida > Apiales > Apiaceae > Apium > Apium graveolens. Next base: position 96,607,193 of record NC_133657.1, on the reverse strand, counting down.
AATTTCGTAATTTTAAAATAATTTTTAATATGCACTTTATACCCGCTTTTAACAAATAAACGAAACAACGCGTGAGTAAAATTAATCCCAAAAATTTCCAAAATAATTTTAAAATTCTCAGAATATTCTAAACTTAAATAAATATAAGTTTTATAATTTTTAAAGATTTCCTGAATTAAATATAGATTTTACAAATAAATACAATCAGAAAATCATACAGGGTTAAATAATTGATGAAATAATGATTTTTCAATTTTATAAAATCCCAAAAATAAATATTGTCATTATAAAAGTATAAAAACAATTTTAAAGATAGTTCCAGTATTTATGCAAATAAATTTGCAATAAATCCACTTTTTAAAAGTGAAAACAATTCAATACTACTCAACCAACAATTACACGTACGACCCTATGAATCATAAATCACACACACATAAATAATAATAAAACAACATTGAGCTGACAAAAACTATTCACATACTTTATTTATTTAACACTTCCACAATTACATATTTAAATAATTCAAAAGTACACGGGTCGTTATACCTTCAACACCAACAGGGGCCTTCCCTTACTGAGACCCCTTCTTCATTACCTATAGCATCTAGGAAACCAACCACTTCATCCTCCCAAAAGGGTGAAGTGAGTAAAAAAAAGAGAAAGCAGGCACCCTTAATTGTAATTAATGAGAGTGGTGAGGATCACACAGAAACAGAGTCAACCTTGGTCAAGAAACCAAAGAAGACAAATAAACTGAGTTGACCACTCAAGCCACCTATGCATCCTCCCAAAAAGATGTAGTTGAAAAAGAGGGACTAAAACATACTCTAGGGGCATCCTCTCAATATGGTTTCTCTATTGAACCTTGTAAAGAGTCTGCACCAACACTTGAACAAATTCAATTTTATGAAAGAAGAAATAAAGATGGCACACACAAAGAGAGCACATATTTTAAAACTCCCTCATCTACTCAAGGGGAGCTGTCAACACTCAATTCTGACATCCAAACTCTAATCTCTCAAATTTCTTCTTCATATAATCAAATATTTGAATCTCATTCTCAAGTGTTGCCAACATCATGTGACATGGTTCAAGAAACTATGCTCACCACCCAGGACCCACATTTAGTTGGTGAGAGGCTATATATTGGGGTATACCTTGATGACACCAACACCAACACAAATATAGAGGTTTTATCAGTTTTTACTGAAGACCCTCTGGTAGTTCCAAATGAACCTTCATCTGCAAATCAACCTTCACAGGTTGTAAGGTTTAAGGGTAGTACTCTTGAGGGGGAGCTATCTAAATCCTCTCCAATTCAATTGGAGGTTCCTCTTGAAGGAAAAACTCCCCTCAAAACCCTAGCTGAGATTGTACTCACAATTGAAACTAGGAGTTCAATTGCCAATGATGTTGCTATAGGGGAGGCAAGTACATCACATTCAAGTAACATTTCTTTGAAAGAAGTACAAGGGTTTGAGGCTAGAGTACATGACAATAACCTAATCAACTCCCCTCCAATTCCAATGGAGGTTCCCACCATAAGTGGAGAACAACAGACCAACAGGTGGTGCTATTGAATCTCTACCTTCCACTTCAAACCCAACAGACCAACCATGCACTTCTAACCCTTCTCAACCACAAACTCACTTGATCTTACAATGGCTACAGGAGACAGAAGATCAACCAAAAACTATCAATGATCTTTTAGTTGATCAATTTTCCGGACTTGCTCAAATCTTTCAACGGCTTCTCACCTCAGACATGTCTAATCAAGATTACCAAGCTATCATGCTATCCTATCAGACAGAGGTTCAAGAACAGCAGGCCAAAATTGTAAATGAAGCTGAACAAGATGGAATTTGTGACGCCTGGCTGGACAAAATTCTAGATTTACTGATCAAATGGTCAAGTTTAATTTATCATATGTAGACAAGAGCATCAAGAATCTCAGGGAGTCATTTATAGCTCTGCATGAAGTTATCTGGAAGTAAATCACCAATACTAATGACATCAGGGTCAAATTGGATCAACTCCATCAGGCTAGATATGAGCCATCTGCTTTTTTAATGGAAGGAATCAAGGAAGTTGTGAAAGCTACATTTGCCACTTTTCTATCTTCAAGCTCTCAACAACCAATATCAACATTTACCAACTTGCACATTCAGGCTCTCCAAACTCAAGTCTCTACTTTGCAGTCAACCAATGAGTCATTAACAATTCAAGTCTCCCAACTCACAACTATGGTCCAAAGTCAACAGGCTAATATTCAAACCTTGGTGGACTCCCATAAGCATCTACAAATGCAGAATTCAGTCTCATTGGGAGCCATCATGGGAGCACTCAACATTTTTTTGCCTGCACTTCCAAAAGTTGTTAGGCCTGAAATCGCTACACCTCACATCTTGCCTGCTAATAAGACTAAGGGGGAGATTGAGGCTAGGTTATTAAGATCATCATCTGCCCAAGCATCTGTGTAAGCTATTCAAAAGTCAAAGCCAAAGAAGTTGATGTTTGAATAGAGATGATGATAAAAGCAGCTGAGGGACCTAGCCTAAGCAGAGAATTTAATGAATTGCTAAAGGCCCCCAGGGCTTCTCTCAACAACAACTTTTTCACATACAAAAAGACTTTGAACAAAACAGTATACTTTCTAAGGGTGATCATGGTAACTGTAGATGGATTTTAAGAAAGGAGAATAATTGTCAACATTAATGACTCTGGGGTAGACAGGTGTATACAGGTGTTCCTTAACTATCTCATAACTAGAAGGGCATCTAAATTGGAAATTCTGATCAATAAAGTTAACAAAGTGATTCAAGAAGACCCTCTCTTGCTAAATGAATTGAAGAAGGCTCAAGTAGCTGCTTTTCCAGAAGCATATCTACAACTAAGTAAGGAAGTGGCATACATATGTTCAGTTAGGTAATGAATTACACACAGGGGGGTGAATGTGTTTTGGTGTTTTTATACTTTTATTAAACTATTTTAGTATTGAACAAAGTAAATCAAATTTTGTAGTAAGATGTGTTATAACAGAAATTAAACATGCAGCTATGAATAACATAGATCTTTCAAAACTCACTTAATTTTATATTAAAATTAAGAATGTTTTGCTACAAAATTTCTAGGATATTTTTTGTTAAATAGCTTAGCTACAATCTTGAGAGAATACAAGAATTCCTTATCTAAGTTGTTACCACTAACAAAGGACCAGTGTTAACTTTATTTCACAGTTAACTTCTGGTTTACACAGTGTATAATAAGACATGCTATATACTTTAGTAAACTGTCACTTATCATTTCCATTTTAGTAAAAGTATATCTTCCATTTCTGGCTTAGCATATCTTTGCAGACTGTGTTAACTTTGATCTTCCTTTCTCAGTTAATCTTCCCCCTTGATCTTGCACACTCTTCAAGCTGCTTTTTGTAGACTTGTCAATCCAGCTGGTTGGATTGTTTGTTGATTGTTAATCTTGGATATTGAACTGGTCTGCAATTTGCACTTTGAGATTTTACCTCGAGATCTCCAGTTAGGCATATAGAGAACTTGACATCTCGATAAGTATATTGGCTTATCGAGATCTCTAATACTCCATAGTTGATTGACTTGTAGAGGTCTCTGAGTTCTCTATAAGAGAATTTGGCTTGTCGAGATCTCCCCACTTCATGTCTTCACTTTCGCTTATAGACATCTTTGAGTTCTCTAGTGATATTTGACTTATCGATATCTCAGAGTTCTCTAGTGAAATATGACTTATCGACATCACAGAGTTCTCTAGTGAAATTTGACTTGTCGATAACGCTGAGTTCTCTAGTGAAGAAATGACTTGTCGATATCTCCAATCTTCATATCTTCAAATTGGCTTGTCGATATCTCTGAGTTCTCTAGTAGCCTTCATGGGTTCTCTATAAGTCATTTGGAGTTCTCGAGTGACTTCTCTATAATACTAAATTTGTGACTTATAGAGATCTTGACTTAGAATATTTTGTTCAAAACAGATTTATTCAACTCCAAGCTTCTACATAATTCTTCTGAGGCATGATCTTCTTGATCTTCTTTTAGATAGAATTCTTAGGCTTGACACTGTTTACAGAAAAAGACTCCAGTCTGCTCTTTTGATATTTTTACAGACTTTAAATGTTACAAGTACAAAATACAAACTAAGATTACAATACAACTTAGGGTTGTCAATTTGACTTAATCTTGTTAAAGTACATGCATGTCTTGCACAACAATCTCCCCCAATTTGTGAGAAGATTGTTTAACACAAATTCATGCATGTTAACAAGACTAACCCCAAGTTTAAAAATGGAAAATAATACTAATATAAAAATTGACACAATTACAACAATTGTACATTAGATGCTTTTGAGTTTGAGTATTTACAAACATCAGACAAAGATTGGAACTTCTGATTATGCTCTAATGAGGTCTTTTAAATATACAAGAATTTCAAGTTCCTCTATGATTGGAGTCCTTGTTAGAGATTCTATCAGTTTGAGTCTGTCTTGTTTTGGATAATTATCTAACATTTCAATTCTGAATCTTGAAAATGAGCCAGTTTTTATATTTAGAAATCTTTCATCTTTGGAGATTCTGCTCATCCCTTTTGCTATAAGTTCTTCTAATCTTTTGATATACATTTCAGTCTCTTCATCATACTTTCTCCTTTTCTCCTCATATTCTACTTTACTCCTTGCTTTTCTTTCCTCCCTTCCAATCAACCATTCAGCTAGAACTGATCTCCATGCTCTTGTAGCAGGTATCCTTGTCCTTCAGCAAACTTATCACTCTCTTGATTTCTGTTGGAAAGAGAGTATCCATCAAATTACTGCCTAGAAAAATGAAGGATCCATCTTGAAAGTAGATTCTTACTTTCTTTAGAGTAACAACCCAGACTCTAACTATTTCCTCAGCTAGTTGTTGAAAATAGTCTTCATCTGAACTGCACCAGTTTAAGGGTAGAAAATCATTCTGTTTAAAATAATTCCAGATGGCCCTTTCAGTAACTTCAACTTTTTCAGTAGGCTTAGTTTTCTTAGGTTTTCTCCCAACAGACTTGAAATGAGTTTTGTGTGCTGGTTTGACAGAAGGTAAGGTTGAAATTTTCTTAAGAGATGTTTGGCTTGTGGTGATTGGAATTTTTAGAAAAGAGTTAGCAGTTTGTCTGTATAGAAATTTGGGCTTAGAGGCTTGAAGTGGTTTGATGTTTGAGATAGTTGATTTTGAAGGTTGAGACAAAGGTTGAGTTAGTTGTGTTTGGATTTTTAGGGTTTGGTTTGGTTCTGAGCCATCATGATTCTTCTTGCTTCTCCTCTCACTCCCTCTCTTCTTCTCATCACCCTTCTTCTCTCCACCCTTGCTTCCAGCTGCCCTACTGGATTGACCTGGATTTGTGCCAGAAGGTTTTTGATCACCTTCTTCTGCTCATCATCATCCAAATTATCCTTGTTGATTTGATTTTTGGGCAATTAGCTTCAGCATCCCTTAGATATCTCACCAACAGCTTAATCATCTCTTCATCTTTAAAAGTCTTATTCTTCTTTACCTTTAAGGCAGTTTCCAGATCATGATTAGCTTCTTGTTGGACATGACATATTTTTAGGGATTTGGAAGTGTTTGAAGTGTTTGGTGGTAGGACAGATGTATGATATTCCCTTGCTTGGCTGTAGGTATGCTTCTGGAAAAGCAGCCACTTGAGCATTTTTCAGTTCAGCTAGCAATTGAGTGTCTTCATGGATTACCACTTTGACTTTGTTTATCAGAATATCCAACTCAGATGCCCTCCTTGAGATAAGGTAATTGAGGGACACCTGCATATATCTATCTACCCCAGAGTCATTTATATTGACCATTATCCTCTTCTCCTAAAAATTGTCTTTAGTCACCAAAATCACCCTTAATGAATTTATTATCCTGTTCAAGGCCTTTTTGTAGGTGAAGAGATTATTGTTAAGAGAAGCCCTTAGAGCCTTGAGCAATTCATCAAATTCCCTGCTCAGACTTGGTCCTTCAGCAACCCTAATATGCCTCACCATATTAATATCTACTTCTTGACTTAAGCTCTTTTCAGCACCTTGGACATGTTGAGTAGATGATCTTGATCTTGCTAGCCTAGCCTCTATCTCCCCCTTAGTCTTGTTGGCAGGCATGAGAAGGGGAGTAGGAATTTCAGGCCTTAACTGTTCAGTAAATGATGGTAGAGAAATGTTGAGCTTCCCCATGATGGCTCCCAAAGCAACAGAGTTTTGTATTTGGAGATGCTTGTGAGAGTCCACCAGGGTCTTGATGTCTGTCTGTTGACTCTTGACTAGAGAAGTCAATGCCTGAACTTGAGCATTGAGAGATGCATTAGAGATTTCCGCAGAAAGTACCTGTGTCTTGAGTTCTTGAAGGTCTTGTGGAGAGGAGCTTGTAGCAGAGAGAGCAGTAGATGGTCCAAATGTGGCTTGCACATGTTTCTGAATTTCATCCATGACCAAAGGTGAAGGAGTGTATCTTGCAGTATGCATTTGATCCAACTTCCACCTTGTGTCATTGGATTTGGTGATGTGATCTTGAACTAACTTGTGCAAGGCTACAAAAGAGTCTTTCAGCTGATTCACACTCTTATCAATTCCACTGAGATTATACCTTGATATTTGTTCAGAGAAGGTTTTGAATTGGTTTTTGATCTCAGTTAGAGAGGGGATGATTTGGTCCATCTTTTCCCTGACCATCTTCATAATCTTGTCTTGATGTCCATTCAATGTGGTTTGAAGTACTTTTCCAAAGCTATGTAAAGCCTTGATTTGAACTTTATAGACCTCATTAATGGCATCATACACCTCCTGTGGAGTTAGGGATCTTGCATTGCTTCCCATAATTGTGATGTATTCTTCCCTAAATTTAGCTAACACGGCATCCATTTCAATTGTGAATTTCTTGTCCAACCAAGCATCACAGTTAACATCCTGACCAGCTTCAGCAATAATTTTTGCTTGAGTTTCTTCAAAATCAGCCTGGTAGGCGAGCATGATAGCTTGGTAGTCCTGATTTGACATGTTGGATGTGAGTAGCTGTTGTGAGATTTGTGCAATGCCTCCAAGTTGATCAAATCTGAGATCTTCAATTGTTGATGGTTGATTTTTAGTGTCTTGGAGCCATTAGGAGATTAGTTGTGATAGAGGTGTAGAGGGTTGTGAATCAGAACTACCTGTGACTGAAGTCACAGTTTTACTCACAGATTGCTCTGTGGTTTTGACAAGTTGTTGTTCCTCACATGAAGTGGGAACCTCCAATTGAATTGGAAGGGATTTGACTGGGCTACTGTCATGTGCACCAGTCTCAAACCCTTGTGCTTCTTATAGAGCACTGTCACTTAAATGTGATAAACTTGCCTCCCCCATAGCAGGATTATTGGCAATTGTACTCCTAGCATCTACTGTCAAAGCAATTTCTGCTAGGCCTTTGAGGAGAGTCGTTCCTACATGAGGAACCTCCAATTGAATTGGAGAGGATTTAGATAGCTCGCCCTCAGGAGTACTACCCTCAAACCTAACAGTCTGTGAAGACTGATTTGCACATGAAGGTGCATTTAGTACCTCCATAAGGTCTTCAGTAAAAATTGATGAATCCCCCATATTTTTGATGGTGTCATCAAGTTCTACCCCAGCTAGTAGCCTCTAACCATCTGATTGTAGTGTCTGGGTGGTGAGCAAGGTTTCATGAACCAATTCACTTGATCAAGTGCAGCTCCCCCTGAATGGATGAGGGAGCTTCAAAGATGTGCCCTCACTATGTGTGCCATCCTTATTTCTCCTGCTATACACTTGGATTTGATCAAGTGCAGGCTGTGCAGACTCTATACATGATGCATTGGGATGAATGCTCTTTTCAATAGACACACCCTGTTAAGAGGATGTATCTAGAGTATGTTTGATCCCCATATTTACAACTGCATCCTTTTGGGAGAATACAGAGGTGGCTTGAGTGGTCAGCTCAGATTTCTTACTCTTCTTTGATCTCTTGACCAATGGTGACTCAGCTTTTGTTTGGTCCTCACCACTCTCAGTCAAAACAGTTAGAGTTACCTCCTTTCTCTTACTTTTTACTCACCTCATCCTTTTAAGAAGATGAGGTGGTTGGTTTCCTAGCTACTAATGGTTGGTTTGAAGAAGTGGTTTCAGCTTGGGAAGGTCCCTGTGGGTGTTCCAGTGTTTGTACTTCCACAAGTTCAAGGACCATAGTTGTGCTAGGTTGTACATTAGATCTCATTTATGGCATTGGGTAAGGGTAAGTCCTAAATCTCTCTATCATATATGGAGTGATTTTCAGACTCACATTTACCTTGTTCTTTGTAGTAAGTGAACCAAATATTATTTTGGACACTTGCTTACAGTTGCCAATTTTAGTGCTATCTATACCATTCAACAAGTGTATGTCTGTGACTTTATGATTTAAAGTAGATATAATGAATCTAGGAAAGAATATTTCCTTACCTCTAGCAGATAGGGGCATGGTCAACTTGGTTGCAAGTACTTTCAGGATCAGTATACCAACATTCAAGTGTCTGTTATGGGCTATTGAGTACACCAGCTTCTGCACCACACTTGAAATATTGTCATACCCTGTCTTCCTGCATGTGAAGGCCCTCACCACAGAATCAAACACAGAGGACCATTACATCCTTAAGTTATTCATGTTCAAGCTTGATAAGTTGATTCTTCCATCATAGTTGATGAAGTCCATAAACTCAGTCAGTTCATCAGGAGTTGGCACCTTCACCAAGTTCGCAGTTGGCAGCCCCAAAGCTCTATTCACATCTTGCTCATTGAACTCTATTTGTTGGCCTCCAATTGTGCAAGTCACCACCATAGAGAGAGAGAGTTATCATTCATATCTGTCCTTACTACTGCAGTTATCCAAAACTCATGCAGAACATCCAGATACAAAACTGGGTTAGCAGTCAAAGCTCCTACAAGGTAAGATTCAGACAAAAGTTTCACAAACCCCTTGAAACTATCAGGAGCTTGGTTAGTATCAGTAAAAGCTAGGTAATCTGTTCCTTTCTCTGGAATACTAGCTCTAATAACATTCAGTGCCATTGTTGATTAGTGAGAGTGAATGGGTAAGAAAAATTAGTGAGAAAGGAATAAAAAACGAGAGAGAAATCGGTTTTGGATTGAAAGGCTAGGTCACTTGAGATCTCGAAAGTTGTAAGTATGTATATATATCGAGATGTCTGGGTATTTATAGTAAAAGCAAATGACTTGTCGAGAACTCAAAAATATATGTTTGGAATTAGTCTATCGAGAAGTCATTTTAAGAACTGAAAGACATATCGATAAGTCATTTTATTTATTCTTGTAGATAACTAAAAAATAAGCTTATCGAGATGTCAAATAATTGCCTAGTTTGTCCAAAATGGACTGAATTTGATTCCAATTTTTATTTGAATAAATTCAAAATAAGATCAGAATAATTTTGCCAAAAGTATTTTACCAAAATAATTTATCAGATTAAATTATTTCAGTTTTGAGTTATTGATAAGTCTAAAAATAATTTTTGTTGAGAACTCTGTAAGTTAACACCTGTAGAGAACTCTACAATGACTTATCGATAAGTCATAATAAAGCTTATCGAGAAGTCACTCGAAAAGTCAGTAAATTGACTTATCGAGAACTCATTCGAGAAGTCTTAAAATGACTTTTCGGTAAGTCAATTAGACTTATCGAGAACTCAGTTCTCTATATACTTTTGAACATTTTAAGTCTGTCTTGTGTTAATTTTACATATTAATAAATGTAGATTAGCAACTTACCAGTTTACTTGGAATTTGAAAAAATTTAAGTTAAATTTTTGTTTTTGAAAAATAAATATGCAGAGATTTCTGAAATATTTATAATTCATATTTTAGTTAATTTCCAAATAAATCAAATTAATTTTGATTTACTAAAAATAAATCTGCTGCAACACATTAGCAGAGTTCTTGCCTTAGGATGAAGAAATTAAGCATTCCAATTTCACCTACAAGACTAGTGAAAGTTGCTTCATCCAAAGTTTTAGTAAAAATGTCAGCTAATTGTTTTTCTGTTGGAATAAAAATGAGCTCAATGGTACCATTTGCAGCATGGTCTCTAAAAAAATGGTACCTTACATCAATGTGCTTTGTTCTAGAATGATTAACTGGATTAGCTACTATAGATATAGCACTAGTATTGTCACACATGATAGGAATTTTGTGTAACACTAGGCCATAATCCATTAGCTGATTTCTAATCCAAAGCACTTGAGCACAACAACTTTCTGCAGCTATGTATTCAGCCTTTGCTATAGAAGTTGATACAGATTGTTGTTTCTTGCTATACCAGGATACAAGTCTTTGACCAAGAAATTGACAGCTTCCACTAGTACTCTTTCTGTCAACCCTGCATCCAGCAAAATCTGCATCTGTGTATCCAACAGCTTCAAAACTAGTTCCCTTAGGATACCATAATCCCAAGTTTGGAGTCCCCTTCAAGTATCTGAAAATCCTCTTTACAGCCATCAAATATGATTCTTTTATATTGGCTTAAAATCTTGCACATAGACATGTTGCAAACATGATGTCTGGTCTGCTTACTGTTAAGTAAAGCAATGATCCAATCATCCCTCTATAGCTTGAAATATCTACACTTTTTCCCTTTTTATCTTCATCCAACTTTGTTACAATAGACATAGGTGTAGAAGCAGGTGAATAATCAACCATGCCAAACTTTTTCAATAAATCTTTAACATACTTAGTTTGGCTTATGAAGATTCCATCACTTCTTTGACTGACTTGTAGTCCAAGAAAGTAACTTAATTCCCCCATCATACTCATTTCATATTCACTCTGCATAAGCTTGGAGAATTTTTGGCAAAGCTTTTCATTTGTAGAGCCAAAGATGATATCATCCACATAGATCTGAACTAGGATTATATCTTCACCATGTTTCTTGTAGAAGAGAGTCTTGTCTATGGTACCTCTAGTAAAACCATGTTTCAGTAGGAATTCTGACAATGTATCATAACAAGCTCTAGGTGTCTACTTTAGTTCATATAGAGCCTTGAGTAACTTGTACACAAAATTTGGAAATTCTGGATCTTCAAAGCCAGGTGGTTGTTGCACATAAACCTCTTCTTCTAACTCACCATTTAGGAAGGCTCTCTTGACATCCATTTGATACACTTTAAAATTTGAATGTGCAACAAATGCTAGAAAAATCCTTATTGCTTCAAGCCTTGAAACTAGAGCAAAAGTTTCATCATAGTCAATTCCTTCTTCTTGTGAGTAGCCTTTTGCAAGCAACCTTGCGTTATTTCTGGTAACTATACCATTTTCATCCATCTTGTTCCTGAACACCCATTTTGTTCCAATAATGCTTTTATTCATTAGTTTAGGGACTAACTTCTAAACTTTGTTTCTTTCAAACTGATTAAGCTCTTCTTGCATTGCAGATATTCAATCAGGATCCATTAGAGCTTCTTCAGTTTTCTTGGGCTCTATTTGAGACAGAAAGAATGCATGTAGGCACTCATTAGCAGTTACACTTCTAGTCCTCACACCAGCAGTAGGATCACTAATAATTGCTTCTCTAGTGTGACTTCTATACCACTTCCTTGTATGAGTTTGTTGGCTTGTGCCCTCAATATTTTCTTCATTATTGGTATGACTGGTGGATCCTTCTTCTCTTTCTTCCCCTGAGTTTGTGCTATCAAATTCAGGTGTTTGAGATGAGCTTCCATTCCCATGATTTTCATGTTCATTAGTCTCTTCATTCAACATCTGTTGTGCATTTACTTAATCTTCACCATCAGAATCACTATCAATATTGAGGTTTTCAAATGCAAGGGCTTCAGCTTCATTTTCATCAAGACATTCCAAGCCTGGACACTTTTCATCATCAAAAGTCACATATGTACTTTCCATAATCTTCTTTTGATCAATCACATAGACCTTGTAGGCAGTTCTCTCCAATGAATATCCCAGAAAAATTGCTTCAAAAACTTTTGAGTCAAATTTTCCCACATCCTTAGAGTTGTCTTTCAAAATGTAACACTTGCTTCTAAACACATGAAGATGCTTTACAGTAGGCTTTTTTTTAGACATGATTGAGTAAGGTGATTTTTCATGAGCCTTGTTATTGAGATATCTATTTTGTGTATAACATGCAGTGTTAACATGTGACGCCAATCTGGTAATACGCATCCAAGTCCTTTATAGGAAGCATCACTGAATATCACAAATTCACCTTTATCATCTGGTAATACCAACACAGGGGTGATTACCAACCTCTTCTTTAACTCTTGAAAACTTTCCTCACACTTTTCTGTCCAAACGAACTTCTCATTCTTTCTCGTCAATTTTGTCAATAGAACGGCAATCTTTGAGAAATCTTGCACAAATCTTCTATAGTATCTGGCTAATCCCAGAAAACTTCTGACTTCCGTCGGAGTCTTGGGTCTTTCCCAATTCATTACAGCTTCTATCTTGGCTGGATCCACTTTAATTCCTTCTTTATTAACTACATGACCAAGAAATTGCACTTCCTTTAGCCAAAATTCACACTTTGAAAACTTTGCATATAGCTTCTCTTTTTACAAGATTTCCAAGGAAATCCTCAAATGCTCCTTATGATCTTCCTCCGTCTTGGAATAAATAAGTATATCGTCAATAAACACAATCACGAACTTGTCCAAATACTGCTTGAACACTCTGTTCATAAGATCCATAAATGCAGTTGCCGCATTCGTCAAGCCAAATACCATCACCAAAAACTCATAATGTCCGTATCTTGTTCGGAACGCTGTCTTGGGTATATCTTCCGGTTTGATCTTTAGTTGATGATACCCAGATCTTAAATCAATCTTTGAAAAGCACGAAGCTCCTTTTAATTGGTCAAACAAGTCATCGATCCACGGTAGAGGGTACTTATTCTTGATTGTCAACTTATTCAGTTCACGGTAATCGATACATAATCGCATACTTCCATCCTTCTTCTTTACAAACAACACCGGTGCGCCCCACGGGGATACACTCGGTCGGATTACTCCTTTGTCCAACAACTCTTGCAACTGAGCTGCCAATTCCTTCATTTCAACCGGTGCCATGCGATAGGGAGCTTTTGACACTGGTTCCGTACCAGGAGCCAATTCAATCGTAAACTCGATCTCTCTGTCTGGAGGTAGTCCAGGCAATTCATCAGGAAACACGTCCGGAAAATCTCTTACTACCGGAATATCGTCGATCCTTACAGATTCTTTCTCCACGTCCATGACATGAGCCAAATAAACCTCGCATCCTTGACGTATCAATCTTCTCGCCTCAATAACCGTTAGAAATTTCTTCTCTTGCCTCTTTCCTTTAAATATCACTTCCTCGCCATCCTTGGTTTTTAACTTCACTTTCTTACTTTTACACTCTATTTGCGCCTCATGATTTGACAACCAATCCATTCCTAGTATAACCTCAAATTCTCCTAACTTAAAAGGAATTAAGTCAGCAGAAAAGTGCCGACCTTCTATAGACACATCACAATCGGGACAAAACTTATTAACAACAACTTTCTCTTGATTTGCTACCTCTATAATCAACTTAGGCTCTAGAGGGTACGCAACACAATTTAACTTATCAAGAATGCTTTCAGAAATAAAAGATCTGGTTGCTCCAGAATCCATCAAAACTTTACTTCTACTGAGTTTATAACAAGCATACCTGCTACCACATCCACATCTTGCACCGCATCTTTCATTGTCATGTTAAATGTTCTAGCTCTGGGTTGAGCTGATGGTGCGGGGAGAGACGGCGGTCCAGCAATTCTGAGAACATTAGCCTTCTGCACAGGCTCCTTGCAATTTCTAGCCATATGGCCTACCTTGCCACACTTGAAACAAGCCAAATCAGGCTTCCTTATTTCATTTGAACATTCTGAAGAATAATGCCCCTTCTGGTTGCACTTAAAACATGTTACATCCAGCTTATTACACCTCCCCGGGTGTCTCTTTCCACAGTTCCTGCATTCTTGCATCTGGGGTCTGCTTTCCTTTCCCGGTTGTCCAGCTTTCTGGAAACGGTTCTTCTGAGCTCCATTCCCGGGTCTAAACTTCTGAAACTTTTTGTTCTGACCTCCACCATTCTTTCCAAACTTTCCTCTGAACTTTGAACTTCCTTGCTCTTGCTCAGAGCTTTCAAACTTCCTTTTTCTTCCTTCATTTTCTCTTCGAGCAGCTTCCCGCTCACCTTCTACTATCATTGCCTTCTGAACCAAAGCAGCATAGTTCTTGATCTCCAACATCGCTATTTGACTCCTAATCCACGGCTTAAGTCCCTGCTGGAACCTCTTAGCCTTCTTTATTTCAGTATTCACGTACTCTGGCACGAACCTTGCCAACTCTGAAAACTTCACCTCATATTCTGCTACCGACATTTCCTCCTGTCTAAGATCCAAAAATTTCATCTCCAACTGATCTTGCATATAACTTGGCAAATATTTTTCGAGAAACATCTCAGTGAACTTCTCCCAAGATAAGTCTTTGCCTTCCAACAACGCCTTAGAAGACTCCCACCAGAATCTTGCTTCATCCCTCAAATAATAACTTGCGTATTGAGCTTTCTTATCATCCTTAACTTCGGCTAGCTCAAAGGCTTTTTCCATCTCTCTCAACCACGACTGTGCTTTAATCGGATCTGGCAAACCTAAGAACTCTGGAGGATGAACAGATTGAAAGTGCTTGAAATTTCCGACTTCTGGGGCCACAGGTTGTTGCAAAAGCTGAGCAAGTCTGCTCATCAAAGTGGTTTCTGGGTTTATTTCTGGGTCTTGGGTGGGAATTTCTTCTTCTTGGTGATCTGGTGAGTTGGCCATTTCTTACAAACCTGATTGAGCAATTATGTAGCAATACGATAGCATGGCATATATATATAACAACAATTTTTATGAAATCTCTTTTGTGGGTTTTAAGTTTTACCCAATTTGCACATGCAATCCTATTACTACATAATTCTCATATCAGTGTTGTTTTATCATGGCAAGGAATAGGGTTTTACGATCTTTAGACATGGTTGTATGAAAACATAGCTGTATTTAAAACATGGCATTGAGAACAGTTTATAAGATAAACAAGGTGCACAAAGGAAAGCAAGATAATAGATTTATTTAAATCAAGGGTTACATAGGAAATATTCTGGATTTTAAGGTTCTGAAATAAGGTACAATAAATAGCAGGGTTAAACAGAGGAAAAACTGGAAAACATCCCCCTATCTACCCCTAACTTCCAACTACTACTACTACTACTACTACACTGGTCTGAAATACAACAAGATAAATGAAAAAGGGATCCCGGCATCTGACCAAGTATCCCAAATCCTATCGGCGCTGAAAACAACAACAACAATCTACGGGCTCAACCAACAGTCCCGTCTAATCATCTAGGATCTCTCTTAACACAACCAACATCCAGCGAATGATCTTATGCAGCCTCCGGGCCTCAGCATCAGCATCACTAGTGGATGGTCCCTCATCCAATCTCTTCCTGGCAACCTGCTCCGCCATCTTCACTCGAACTCGCCACTCATCATCCATAACAGAAGCACTCTGCCTAGACTCTCTGGCTAGTCTATCCACCAAAGCTCCTAACTCAGGAATACGGGAGTACACAAAGTCTCGGTCCTGGGCTAACTTGCCACCAATACTGACAGGAACAGTCTTAGGCATCTCCGACTCTGGCTCAGGGGCAGGGGTCTATGAATCAGGCCTCAAGGGTGAAATCTGCATAGGGATCTCGCTATTCTCAGAAGGGTCCTCCTCTGGGTCTGAACTAACATATACAGGCTCCTCTCGGGGGGTGGAATAGGGTCCACAGGGGTACCAGTCAAGCTAATCTCTGAGTCTGAGTCACTACCACTACTAGGATCCTGAGAGAAAACATAAAACAGCAACCAAGAAACAATTTTAGGGTCAAATAAAGCTTCCAGCTAACTCACACCCTAACTCTAGTTTCTGCTTTACCAATCAAACACTTTCCTTAGACTATACCTAATAGTCTAACTCAACTCTACATGAGTCGAACTCTCTCGCGATATAGATATATTCCCAAAATACCCCTTTTTAAAACCTAACTTGTCTCAGGGACTAGATCCTGTAGCTCTGATACCAACTTGTGACGCCCTCAATCTCGGGGTTAGGAAATGAGGACTCACACACCTCTATTCTAATAATTAAATAAGAATAAACCCCGATTAACTACTAACAGGATCAGCAGGATAAAGTATGACACAAGATTACAACTACCAATCACAGAATATAACTTATAAACCCAAAATATTATTAAATAATAAATATCGGTTCCGGCTGGAAATCGACAGATAACCCATTGTATCTTTATACACCTCTTTCTAGGCGCGAGCTCACTCATAACCTGTACTACCTGCTCTGGCAACTGGAAGCCCTCAACACGGTAGGGACCACCAGGTACACTCTTATGAGCAGTGTGCCTAAGCCTGGCCATCTTCTTGCTTAACTGCCATAGTTAGATTAAGACAAAACAAATGAGTAGAAAACTCAGCAAGTAACTATATAGCAGTTCTACAATATCAAATCTCAATATACTTTGAACAAACTAGGGCATTCTACTTTAGTTAATCTAGGTGGCAGATTTCCATATATTTATTTTTGTTTTCTTTGAGATAAGGAAAGGGTATCTGAAGAATAGTTGGGCTTTCAAGAAACAAGGCTCGAAACAGAACAAAAGCCGATATTCATCACAATTCATTATAGGATCAAAATAGATCTTTCGATAGAGGAAAGCAACAGTATTTCAAGATATAGAATCATTCGTATGATCAACAATTTTAGGAATCAGGCTTCTGAGCTTTAAGCTCCACAATAACATAATCAACTCTTTTCAAAATAGTATAAACCATTTTCATTTCCAAAAAATCAATTTACTGAATAAAAGTTTCAGTTCCCTTTTTAAATAATCATTTAGAACCCTTGATTGGATCACTTATCTTTCCATTTCATTATATACGGGTGATCAGCCCGTATCGACCTCCATTCCGGTCTTTAAGGTACCATTCGGCATAATTTCAGCCTTAAATTGGACTAGTCCCACTAGCCTCTTACCATGACTGGACTAGTCCCACTAGCCTCTTATGTCTCAATCCAATCCATCAGGAATTCATTTGGAAAACCTTGAGTTGGAAAACAATAGGTTTTCTAAAATTCATTTTATCATTACCAAGCCTTTGAAATCATTCGGACTCTTTCAAGTCGAAACTCATTCTTAATTCAGATTTTAAAGAAACAAAGTTCAGGGAGTGAATCAAAGATACGCAAGGAACAATTCTCAAGAATTCTGTATCAAGGATAATAAGGTACTAAATTTGAAGGATCAGTAATAACTTAGGGATCATTAGGGCGATCAAGAGAAACAGGGTATCATTAACAGAGTTATCCAAGATAATTAAAGGTTCAATATGATTCATGGCATTATAGGAAACTGGAACAGAAAGGCAGATTATCAAAGGGTGAAATTAATAGGATTATCAATAACAGGTTATCAAGAACAAGGGTACTTCAAATCAATATCAGGGTTTCATAAAGCAAGGGTTTTATACTTTGACAGTTCAATACTCTATATGGTATGAACAACATTTCCTTTATAATCATTTACACAAGTAATCAGAGTTACTTGCCTGAAATTGCTTTCCTGAGGGTTGAACTACTGCCACCTAGTATACTTTTCCCTTTCCTAGCCCGAATGCCCTCACGCTCCGAATCTACAATAAAAACCAGAAATCTTAATTAGATTCCCAACTCTCGTTCCCGGAACGATCTCTCTATACGATAACTCGATTATATCTTTGACTCGAACTATACGAGTATAGCTTATACAAATTAGCACACAGCACATAGCACATAGCACAATCCTTTCTCGTAGTTTTTATATCCTTATATACCTAGCAATCAAAGCGTACTCGCTTGACCTAGGCTATTTCTCAAATCACACTAACACGACTCTTTTACGAGTACTAGACCCATTTACAACCAAACATTTATGTGCATACTATCACTTATATCAATCGACTTAATTCCCTTTTCTTTTATTCCTTAATTCGAACCAAAACAACAATCCAATCAAGCAAAATCAAAGATTTTCACATATAAAACTCAAACATTCTTTCAATTACCAAAATCAAGTTTTGACCTTTATTTCTTATGGCCTATTCGGCCTTAATGCAAATACCCACCATAAAATCAATCAAATACTCACTTTAATTCACATAAACACGTATCTCATTCAACAACCATTAAAGAACCATTTTCCTTTCTTTTAATCATAAAAATCCGAACCATAATCCTATATATACAATAAAATTTCTCAAAAATCACACCATACAACTTTAGTTCTAGCATGATCCAACATTTAAACTAGCACCATTTTTTTATTAACAAATTTCGAACATAAACACCACTCAATCATGGTCATGCAATCAAGTTCTCATTAGTCACTAAGATTTTTAGCAAAAATCAACTCAATTCTCTTTTTAAGCCTAAGACCCATTCGGGTTTATCAAGAAAACACACATGCAAATATCAATCTTGACATGCAAAGTCTTATATCACATTTTCAACTTGTTTTAAACCTTAACTTAGTCATTTAACTCATTTTCATCAAGATTTCCGAAGCACAAAGCCAAACATCACCTAATGACTCAACTTTAATCAAATTATTCAATCAACATGCATGCATTAACTTAATCACAAATCAATCTCTTCTAAACCCATTTTCTATTCGGCAAAAATTCAAAATTCACAATCCAAGTACGAAACAAGGACATGCACATCTTGATCCTTTTTAAGACTAACATGCAATCACTTTTAGGCTATTCATACTTAATGTTTACCAAGATTATCTCACAAAAAATCAATTTCCTTTCTTATTAACATAAAA
Organism: Apium graveolens; assembly: GCF_009905375.1. Classification (NCBI taxonomy): domain Eukaryota; kingdom Viridiplantae; phylum Streptophyta; class Magnoliopsida; order Apiales; family Apiaceae; genus Apium; species Apium graveolens. The sequence goes on along the minus strand of NC_133657.1, from coordinate 96,588,230 downwards.
ATTCGAACCTAACTTAGCATGCATCAATAATTTCATTCCTTTTCAAGCTAATAACAATCCATTATTACTTTAAACAAGTTTACTCAAATCAAACAACTTTAAAGATTAAGTCCATTCGGCCTTTTTCAAAAACAAAACATACAACTTGATATTCTTACTCCTTGAATCACAAATCATCCTATTTCTTAACATCAAATCATTAAATCATGCATTTAACCATAATCAACTTGATTTCCTTAAAAATAATAATGGACATTCGGCCTTATCAATCAAAACACCACATGCAAACATAAAGAAGTGATCTTAAGGTTCTAGAGCTCAGTTTTTAACATCATAGCTCACCACCGGTTCACCGGAGTTCATCACCGATGGCGGTGGCTTCACGGTGGTGCCCTCATTCGAGGGTGTCCAACCATAAAAACCCCCGATTTCTTAACAAAGCCAATGCAACAACACCACATGCAATCTGATTTCAGCACGTTAATCACAGAACATGAACTAATCTAGCAAGCCCTCGGTTCTTGGCTCGAAACCGAACCCAACACACACACACACTACGGCATGCAAGCACAAACACACACATGCACATGAATTAAAGATCTTGTATGGATTAAGGATGAAGATTCATGGAGTGTTTCAAGGAATTAGAGAGGGAGAGGCAATATACCGAGAGAAATCAAAGAGAGAAAAAAAGAGAGTTGCCGAGAGAGAGAGAGAGAGTGAGAGAAAGAGAGAAAAGAGTGAGTGCACGGCAAGAAGAAGAAAATGGGGGAAGGAAGGAGTGTTTTATACTCCACCAAACAAGGGTAAAATGGTAATCTAATAACCCCCTTTTTAATTTGCATTTTGTTTCTCTTTTTACTCAAGTGCAACGAAATCCAAAGTAAAAATATTTTTCTCTCGGGAAGATGAAATTGTCTTGAATAAAAATCTTTAACACGTAGGTCTCGAAAGTAGCTTTTTATCCATTACTCATAATAAGATTTTGAGCGAACGGTTGATTTTATATAAATTTTACAAACTTGCTTTAATAAATATATTTTCCTCATAAAATCGATTTAAAAATGCAAGGTCCAACAATTAAATTCACTTATTATTTTTTAAAAAGTCTCTAGGACCTCTATGAAGATAACAGAACAAATCCCATGTTTTTATCCATCTCAGATGATTTTATAAAAATGCACGAAGGTTAATTAAACCTTTACTTAAATCACATAATTCCTTTAAAATTCACAAAATTGACACAGAATATATAGTCATGCACACAGTCAAGCAATCACACGCATATAGTCACATAACGACTCAGGTCTGATCATAGAATATATCACTCTTAAATCTTTATCCTCTTTTACGTGTACCGGGTCACGTTCAGCCTGACGGCCCGACGCTCAGCGTTTCGATTACGCTTCTCATTATCTTTGCCAATCAACACGTCTCTTAAGACGAAATACTTTATTCATTCACTTCATATATAATTCACATTTAATATTATTAAATTTTCATACTAGGACGGGTTCCGTTCTACCTGACGGCCCGAAACCACAGCTCGACTTCTAAGCTGACTCTTTAAATTGGAACGTTTTTATTCACGCTCCTTAACTCTAGTATACAGATAAGACAAATAATCACCACTTAATCACATAATCTCATCACATAACACATACTTTACTTTCTTAATTACGACGCAAAATTCTCGGTCGTTACAATCTACCCTCCTTAAAAGGATTCTGTCCCCGGAATCTAATCTAAGCAAACAGATGGGGATACTTTTCTTTCATTTCGCTTTCTAATTCTCAAGTCGATTCCTCGACTAGTGGATTTCTCCACAACACTCTAACTAGAGGTACAACTTTATTTCTAAGCGTCTTTTCTTTTCGATCCAAAATTCGCACTGGTTGTTCCACATAGGACAAATCTGGTTGGATTTCTACTGGTTCCAACTCGATCACATGGCTCGCGTCGGCATTATACTTTTTCAGGAGAGATACATGAAATACATTGTGCAGATGTTGCATTTGCGGCGGCAGCGCCAATTCATACGCCACTTTCCTAACTTGTCGCAATACTTCAAATGGTCCAATGTACCTTGGACTTAGCTTTCCTTTCTTTCCAAATCGAGTTAAACCTTTCCAAGGAGATATCTTCAACAAGACCTTGTCTCCAGTTTCGAATTGCACATCTTTCCGCTCTTGATTCGCGTACTTTGCCTGTCGGTCTTGAGCTGCAATTAATCTCTTTCGTATCATTTCAACTTTTTCCTTCGTTTGCTGCACTAGCTCGGGGCCAATTAACTTGCGCTCACCAACTTCGTCCCAATAAGTAGGTGATCTACACTTTCTTCCATACAATGCTTCATAAGGCGGCATGCCAATACTTGCGTGATAACTGTTGTTGTAGGAAAACTCAACTAAGGGCAAATGATCGTCCCAATTTCCTTTGGAATCTATTGCGCAGGTTCGCAACATATCCTCAATTATCTGAATTGTCCTTTCACTTTGTCCGTCTGTCTACGGATGATATGCTGTACTCATTTTCAATTTCGTTCCCAAATGATCATGGAATTGTCGCCAAAATCTCGAGTTAAACCTTGGATCTCTATCAGACACGATAGATACAGGAACTCCATGACGCATCACAATTTCATCCAGATACAATTTGACCAGCTTCTCTAATGAAAACCTTTCGTTTATCGGCAAGAAATGCACTGACTTTGTCAACCGATCAATTACCACCCAAATCGCATCATGATTAGACTTGGTTTTAGGTAATCCTACCACGAAATCCATCGCGATATGTTCCCATTTTCATTCAGGTATGTCCAGTGGCTGAAGCAATCCACTTGGCCTTTGATGTTCCGCTTTAACTCTTTGGCGCGTGTAACATTTGCTTATCAATTCCGCAATTTCCTTTTTCATGTTTGGCCACCAAAAATTTTCTTTCAAATCCTGGTACATCTTCGTACTTCCAGGGTGAATTGAAAATCTTGAGTTATGCACTTCTTGCAAAATCTCGTGCTTTAGTTCCACAACATCAGGTATCCAAATACGTGAGTTAACACGGTATATCCCTTTTCCATCCTTTTGAGCTTTAATTTCTTCTCCCGTCAACTTATTCCTTTCGCGATTCATCACTAGCTCTTGATAGCATCTAATCTTTTCCAAAATTTCAGGTTGAAACCGTATTACATAAATGGCTTCACCTCCACATTCTGGAGTTTGCACCACTATTTCCATCTTTTCAAAGTCCTTGATTAATTCTTCTGATGACATTAACATATTCAACTTTTCCTTTCGACTTAAAGCATCAGCTACCATATTTGCCTTTCCAGGATGATAGTTTATCGCACAATCATAATCTTTGATCAATTCCAACCACCTTCTTTGTCGCATATTTAGTTCTTTCTGAGTAAAGATATACTTTAAGCTCTTATGGTCCGTATAAATCTCGCACTTTTCCCCGTACAAATAATGCCTCCAAATCTTAAGGGCAAATACAATTGCTGCCAATTCCAAATCGTGCGTTGGATACTTTTGCTCATGCGGCTTGAGTTGCCTTGACGCGTATGCTATTACCTTCCCGTGTTGCATTAACACGCATCCAAGTCCTTTATAGGAAGCATCACTGAATATCACAAATTCACCTTTATCATCTGGTAATACCAACACAGGGGCGATTACCAACCTATTCTTTAACTCTTAAAAACTTTCCTCACACTTTTCTGTCCAATCGAACATCTCATTCTTTCTCGTCAATTTTGTCAATGGAACGACAATCTTTGAGAAATCTTGCACAAATCTTCTATAGTATCCGGCTAATCCCAGAAAACTTCTGACTTCCGTCGGAGTCTTGGCTCTTTCCCAATTCATTACAGCTTCTATCTTGGCTGGATCCACTTTAATTCCTTCTTTATTAACTACATGACCAAGAAATTGCACTTCTTTTAGCCAAAATTCACACATTGAAAACTTTGCATACAGCTTCTCTTTTCGCAGAATTTCCAAGGAAATCCTCAAATGCTCCTTATGATCTTCCTCCGTCTTGGAATAAATAAGTATATCATCAATAAACACAATCACGAACTTGTCCAAATACTGCTTGAACACTCTGTTTATAAGATCCATAAATGCAGCTGGCGCATTCGTCAAGCCAAATGCCATCACCAAAAACTCATAATGTCCGTATCTTGTTCGGAACGCTGTCTTGGGTATATCTTCCGGTTTGATCTTTAGTTGATGATACCCAGATCTTAAATCAATCTTTGAAAAGCACGAAGCTCCTTTTAATTGGTCAAACAAGTCATCGATCCACGGTAGAGGGTACTTATTCTTGATTGTCAACTTATTCAGTTCACGATAATCGATACATAATCGCATACTTCCATCCTTCTTCTTTACAAACAACACCGGTGCGCCCCACGGGGATACACTCGGTCGGATTACTCATTTGTCCAACAACTCTTGCAACTGAGCTGCCAATTCCTTCATTTCAACCGGCGCCATGCGATAGGGAGCTTTTGACACTGGTTCCGTACCAGGAGCCAATTCAATCATAAACTCGATCTCTCTGTCTGGAGGTAGTCCAAGAAATTCATCAGGAAACACATCCGGAAAATCTCTTACTACCGGAATATCGTCGATCCTTACAGATTCTTTCTCCACGTCCACGACATGAGCCAAATAAACCTCGCATCCTTGACGTATCAATCTTCTCGCCTCAATAACCGTTAGAAATTTCTTCTCTTGCCTCTTTCCTTTAAATATCACTTCCTCGCCGTCATTGGTTTTTAACTTCACTTTCTTACTTTTACACTCTATTTACCCCTCATGATTTGACAACCTATCCATTCCTAGTATAACCTCAAATTCTCCTAACTTAAAAGGAATTAAGTCAGCAGAAAAGTGCCGACCTTCTATAGACACATCACAATCGGGACAAATCTTATTAACAACAACTTTCTCTTGATTTGCTACCTCTATAATCAACTTAGGCTCTAGAGGGTACGCAACATAATTTAACTTATCAAGAATGCTTTCAGAAATAAAAGATGTGGTTGCTCCAGAATCCATCAAAACTTTTACTTCTACTGAATTTATAACAAGCATACCTGCTACCACGTCCACATCTTGCACCGCATCTTTCATTGTCATGTTAAAGGTCCTAGCTCTGGGTTGAGCTGATGGTGCGGGGAGAGACGGCGGTCCAGCAATTTTGAGAACATTAGCCTTCTACACAGGCTCCTTGCAATTTCTAGCCATATGGCCTACCTTGCCACACTTGAAACAAGCCAAATCAGGCTTCCTTATTTCATTTAAACATTCCGAAGAATAATGTCCCTTCCAGTTGCACTTAAAACATGTTACATCCAGCTTATTACACCTCCCCGGGTGTCTCTTTCCACAGTTCCTGCATTCTTGCATCTGGGGTCTGCTTTCCTTTCCCGGTTGTCCAGCTTTCTGGAAACGGTTCTTCTGAGCTCTATTCCCGGGTCTAAACTTCAGAAACTTTTTGATCTGACCTCCACCATTCTTTCCAAACTTTCCTCTGAACTTTGAACTTCCTTGCTCTTGCTCAGAGCTTTCAAACTTCCTTTTTCTTCCTTCATTTTCTCTTCGAGCAGCTTCCCGCTCACCTTCTACTATCATTGCCTTCTGAACCAAAGCAGCATAGTTCTTGATCTCCAACATCGCTATTTGACTCCTAATCCACGGCTTAAGTCCCTGCTGGAACCTCTTAGCCTTCTTTGTTTCAGTATTCACGTACTCTGGCACGAACCTTGCCAACTCTGAAAACTTCACCTCATATTCTGCTACCGACATTTCCTCCTATCTAAGATCCAAAAATTTCATCTCCAACTGATCTTGCATATAACTTGGCAAATATTTTTCCAGAAACATCTCAGTGAACTTCTCCCAAGATAAGTCTTTGCCTTCCAACAACGCCTTAGAAGACTCCCACCAGAAACTTGCTTCATCCCTCAAATAATAACTTGCGTACTGAGCTTTCTTATCGTCCTTAACTTCGGCTAGCTCAAAGGCTTTTTCCATCTCTCTCAACCACAACTGTGCTTTAATCGGATCTGGCAAACCTAAAAACTCTGGAGGAGGAACAGATTGAAAGTGCTTGAAATTTCCGACTTTTGGGGCCACAGGTTGTTGCAAAAGTTGAGCAAGTCTGCTCATCAAAGTGGTTTCTGGGTTTATTTTTGGGTCTTGGGTGGGAATTTCTTCTTCTTGGTGATCTGGTGAGTTGGCCACTTTTTACAAACCTGATTGAGCAATTATTTAGCAATACGATAGCATGGCATATATATATATATAACAACAATTTTTATGAAATCTCTTTTGTAGGTTTTAAGTTTTACCCAATTTGCAAATGCAATCCTATTACTACATAATTCTCATGTCAGTGTTGTTTTATCATGGCAAGGAATAGGGTTTTACAATCTTTAGACATGGTTGTATGAAAACATAGATGTATTTAAAACATGGCATTGAGAACAGTTTATAAGATAAACAAGGTGCACAAAGGAAAGCAAGATAATAGATTTATTTAAATCAAGGGTTACATAGGAAATATTCTGGATTTTAAGGTTCTGAAATAAGGTACAATAAATAGCAGGGTTAAACAGAGGAAAAACTGGAAAACATCCCCCTATCTACCCCTAACTTCCAACTACTACTACTACTAAACTGGTCTGAAATACAACAAGATAAATGAAAAAGGGATCCCGGCATCTCACCAAGTATCCCAAAGCCTACCGGCGCTGAAAACAACAACAATCTACGGGCTCAACCAACAGTCCCGTCTAATCATCTAGGATCTCTCTTAACACAACCAACATCCAGCGAATGATCTTATGCAGCCTCCGGACCTCAGCATCAGCATCACTAGTGGATGGTCCCTCATCCAATCTCTTCCTGGCAACCTGCTCCACAATCTTCACTCGAACTCGCCACTCATCATCCATAACAGAAGCACTCTGCCTAGACTCTCTGGCTAGTCTATCCACCAAAGCTCCTAACTCAGGAATGGGGGAGTACACAAAGTCTCGGTCCTGGGCTAACTTGCCACCAATACTGACAGGAACAGTCTTAGGCATCTCCGACTCTGGCTCAGGGGCAGGGGTCTCTGAATCAGGCCTCAAGGGTGAAATCTGCATAGGGATCTCACTACTCTCAGAAGGGTCCTCCTCTGGGTCTGAACTAACATATACAGGCTCCTCTGGAGGGGGTGGAATAGGGTCCACAGGGGTACCAGTCAAGCTAATCTCTGAGTCTGAGTCACTACCACTACTAAGATCCTGAGAGAAAACATAAAACAGCAACCAAGAAACAATTTTAGGGTCAAATAAAGCTTCCAGCTAACTCACACCCTAACTCTAGTTTCTGCTTTACCAATCAAACACTTTCCTTAGACTATACCTAATAGTCTAACTCAACTCTACATGAGACGAACTCTCTCGTGATATAGATGTATTCCCAAAATACCCCATTTTAAAACCTAACTTGTCTCAGGGACTCGATCCTGTAGCTCTGATCCCAACTTGTGACGCCCTCAATCTCGGGGTTAGGAAATGAGGACTCACACACCTCTATTCTAATAATTGAATATGTATAAACCCCGATTAGCTACTAACAGGATCAGCAGGATAAAGTATGAGACAAGATTACAACTACCAATCACAGAATATAACTTACAAACCCAAAATATTATTAAATAATCAATATCAGTTACGGCTGGAAATCGACAGATAACCCATTGTATCTTTATACACCTCTTTCTAGGCGCGAGCTCACTCATAACCTGTACTACCTGCTCTGGCAACTGGAAGCCCTCAACACGGTAGGGACCACCAGGTACGCTCTTACGAGCAGTGCGCCTAAGCCTGGCCATCTTCTTGCTTAACTGCCATGGTTAGATTAAGACAAAACAAATGAGTAGAAAACTCAGCAAGTAACTATATAGCAGTTCTACAATATCAAATCTCAAGATACTTTGAACAAACTAGGGCATTCTACTTTAGTTAATCTAGGTGGCAGATTTCCATATATTTATTTTTGTTTTCTTTGAGATAAGGAAAGGGTATCCGAAGAATAGTTGGGCTTTTAAGAAACAAGGCTCGAAATAGAACAAAAGCCGATATTCATCACAATTTATTATAGGATCAAAATAGATCTTTCGATAGAGGAAAGAAATAGTATTTCAAGATATAGAATCATTCGTATGATCAACAATTTCAGGAATCAAGGTTCTGAGCTTTAAGCTCCACAATAACATAATCAACTCTTTTCAAAACAGTATAAACCATTTTCATTTCCAAAAAATCAATTTACTGAATAAAAGTTTCAGTTCCCTTTTTAAATAATCATTTAGAACCCTTGATTGGATCACTTATCTTTCCATTTCATTATATACGGGTGATCAGCCCGTATCGACCTCCATTCCGGTCTTTAAGGTACCATTCGGCATAATTTCAGCCTTAAATTGGACTAGTCCCAGTAGCCTCTTACCATGACTGGACTAGTCCCACTAGCCTCTTACGTCTCAATCCAATCCATCAGGAATTCATTTGGAAAACCTTGAGTTGGAAAACAATAGGTTTTCTAAAATTCATTTTATCATTACCAAGCCTTTGAAATCATTCGAACTCTTTCAAGTCGAAACTCATTCTTAATTCAGATTTTAAAGAAACAAAGTTCAGGGAGTGAATCAAAGATACGCAAGGAACAATTCTCAAGAATTCTGTATCAAGGATAATAAGGTACTAAATTTGAAGGATCAGTAATAACTTAGGGATCATTAGGGCGATCAAGAGAAACAGGGTATCATTAGCAGAGTTATCCAAGATAATTAAAGGTTCAATATGATTCATGGCATTATAGGAAACTGGAACAGAAAGGCAGATTATCAAAGGGTGAAATTAATAGAATTATCAATAAAAGGTTATCAAGAACAAGGGTACTTCAAATCAATATCAGGGTTTCATAAAGCAAGGGCTTTATACTTTGACGGTTCCATACTCTACATGGTATGAACAACATTTCCTTTATAATCATTTACACAAGTAATCAGAGTTACTTGCCTGAAATTGCTTTCCTGAGGGTTGAACTACTACCACCTAGTATACTTTTCCCTTTCCTAGCCCGAATGCCCTCACGCTCCGAATCTACAATAAAAACCAGAAATCTTAATTAGATTCCCAACTCTCGTTCCCGGAACGATCTCTCTATACGATAACTCGATTATATCTTTGACTCGAACTATACGAGTATAGCTTATACAAATAAGCACACAGCACATAGCACATAGCACAATCCTTTCTCGTAGTTTTTATATCCTTATATACCTAGCAATCAAAGCGTACTCGCTTGACCTAGGCTATTTCTCAAATCACACTAACACGACTCTTTTACGAGTACTAGACCCATTTACAACCAAACATTTACGTGCATACTATCACTTATATCAATCGACTTAATTCCCTTTTCTTTTATTCCTTAATTCGAACTAAAACAACAATCCAATCAAGCAAAATCAAAGATTTTCACATATAACACTCAATCATTCTTTCAATTACCAAAATCAAGTTTTGACCTTTATTTCTTATGGCCTATTCGGCCTTATTGCAAATACCCACCATAAAATCAATCAAATACTCACTTTAATTCACATAAACACGTATCTCATTCAACAACTTTAAAGAACCATTCTCCTTTCTTTTAATCATAAAAATCTGAACCATAATCCTATATATACAATAAAATTTCTCAAAAATCACACCATACAACTTTAGTTCTAGCATGATCCAACATTTAAACTAGCACCATTTTTTTATTAACAAATTTCGAACATAAACACCACTCAATCATGGTCATGCAATCAAGTTCTCATTAGTCACTAAGATTTTTAGCAAAAATCAACTCAATTCTCTTTTTAAGCCTAAGACCCATTCGGATTTATCAAGGAAACACACATGCAAAGATCAATCTTGACATGCAAAGTCTTATATCACATTTTCAACTTGTTTTAAACCTTAACTTAGTCATTTAACTCATTTTCATCAAGATTTCCGAAGCACAAAGCCAAACATCACCTAATGACTCAACTTTAATCAAATTATTCAATCAACATGCATGCATTCACTTAATCACAAATCAATCTCTTCTAAACCCATTTTCTATTCGGCAAAAATTCAAAATTCACAATCCAAGAACCAAACAAGGACATGCACATCTTGATCTTTTTTAAGACTAACATGCAATCACTTTTAGGCTATTCACACTTAGTGTTTACCAAGATTATCTCACAAAAAATCAATTTCCTTTCTTATTAACATAAAAATTCGAACCTAACTTAGCATGCATCCATAATTTCATTCCTTTTCAAGCTAATAACAATCCATTATTATTTTAAACAAGTTTACTCAATTCAAACAACTTTAAAGATTAAGTCCATTCGGCCTTTTTCAAAAACAAAACATGCAACTTGATATTCTTACTCCTTGAATCACAAATCATCCTATTTCTTAACATCAAATCATTAAATCATGCATTTAACCATAATCAACTTGATTTCCTTAAAAATAATAATGGACATTCGGCCTTATCAATCAAAACACCACATGCAAACATAAAGCAGTGATCTTAAGGTTCTAGAGCTCAGTTTTTAACATCATAGCTCACCACCGGTTCACCGGAGTTCATCACCAGTGGCGGTGGCTTCACGGTGGTGCCCTCATTCGAGGGTGTCCAACCATAAAAATCCCCGATTTCTTAACAAAGCCAATGCAACAACACCACATGCAATCTGATTTCAGCATGTTAATCACAGAACATGAACTAATCAAGCAAGCCCTCGGTTCTTGGCTCGAAACCGAACCCAACACACACACACACTACGACATGCAAGCACAAACACACACATGCACACGAATTAAAGATCTTGTATGGATTAAGGATGAGATTCATGGAGTGTTTCAAGGAATAGAGAGGGAGAGGCAATATACCGAGAGAAATCAAAGAGAGAGAGAAAGAGAGTTGCCCGAGAGAGAGAATGTGAGAGTGAGAGAAAGAGAGAAAAGAGTGAGTGCACAGGCAAGAATAAGAAAATGGGGGAAGGAAGGAGTGTTTTATACTCCACCTAACAAGGGTAAAATGGTATTCTAATAACCCCTTTTAATTTGCATTTTGTGTCTCTTTTTACTCAAGTGCAACGAAATCCAAAGTAAAAAATATTTTTCTCTCGGGAAGATGAAATTGTCTTGAATAAAAATCTTTAACACGTAGGCCTCGAAATTAGCTTTTTATCCATTACTCATAATAAGATTTGATGCGAACAGTTGATTTTATATAAATTTTGCAAACTTGCTTTAATAAATATATTTTCCTCATAAAATCGATTTAAAAATGCAAGGTCCAACAATTAAATTCACTTATTATTTTTTAAAAAGTCTCTAGGACCTCTATGAAGATAACAGAACAAATCCCATGTTTTTATCCATCTCAGATGATTTTATAAAAATGCACGAAGGTTAATTAAACCTTTACTTAAATCACATAATTCCTTTAAAATTCACAAAATTGACACAGAACATATAGTCATGCACACAGTCAAGCAATCACTTGCATATAGTCACATAACGACTCAGGTCTGATCATAGAATATATCACTCTTAAATCTTTATCCTCTTTTACGCGTACCGGGTCACGTTCAGCCTGACGGCCCGACGCTCAGCGTTTCGATTACGCTTCTCATTATCTTTGCCAATCAACACGTCTCTTAAGACTGAAATACTTTATTCATTCACTTCACATATAATTCCACATTTTATATTATTAAATTTTCATACTAGGACGGGTTCGTTCTACCTGACGGCCCGAAACCACAGCTCGACTTCTAAGCTGACTCTTTAAATTGGAACGTTTTTATTCACGCTCCTTAACTCTAGTATACAGATAAGACAAATAATCACCACTTAATCACATAATCTCATCACATAACACATACTTTACTTTCTTAATTACGACGCAAAATTCTCGGTCATTACAATTATGTCCATCATACTATTGAACCCCTAACTCATACAATTTTGGTTCAAATATTACTAAATACAAACTTCTAGTTTGAAAGTGTGTAAACAACTTTCATTATTTAAAACGACTAATAAAGTACTTAAACCCTCCAAATTATTAGTTCAACATATGACTTAATTCTGAAACACGAATTCCTGGGCTCCGGGTTCCAATTTAACTCAATAATTCTATTTATATAAAATTATTTTTTTAATACTTATCCCAGTTTCTATCTTTTTTAATATGCACGGATCATTATGAATCAAATTTATATACAGGTATGTATGACATCCCATACATGATACATGTATGTTTAAAACCCCAAGTGCAACTTATCTTTAATAATAATTTAAAGATCACCATCAACCATTCTTATAAAACTCACATTGTTCCAAATTTCATCCACAAATTAAATAATACTAATCAAATAAAAATTTAGATTCTACAAATATATTAGTAATATTACAGATCACATATAAATGCAAATTTATTTATAAAAATGATATTCTTTTCACCTGGTCATAGATGTTACAAAAATAGTCTGCCTTCGCTCCGTGCCTTCTGCATTATGTTCCAGTACAATCTGTTCCTGAGAGGTGTGAGTATATATTATGATTTGCAGCATACTTCTGACTTATAATAAATTAAAACAAAAAGAAAAGAAGTAATAGTTACACTTAAATCATGTGAACAGGGGAGACATAATCTCACATCCAAGAAATACATTATTACTAGTTTCATTAATGATTTAAACGTAAGCTATCTACTAGAACAACTCAAACACAACTTAACTCTCTTTCATTTATTTAATAAAATACAATCCAATTGAGATCCTTAAATTCTTATCATCTCCACCTCCTGCCCCAAGTGTATTATCAACATAAGAATCATATGCTAGTCATGCAAAATTGATTCAACAAATTCCTCTGTATCAAAATAAAATATACTTTAACACTAATTTGTATAGAACAGTTTTATCAAAAAAGGGATTACAAACACTTCACAATCAAAAAATGGACCAACTGCAGCGCATAAATAATTCATTGAGCTTATTCTTGCCGCTTATCTTACGCCTGAACAGAAAGAATTAAGTAATCAATATCACAATTAATAAAAGTAGAGCTCTTTAATTTGAAGAATAACATAAGAAACAAATAACACATGCCCTTACATAATACAAACTCTTGCACACAATATAACACGCCTCAAGCACAACCAGAAACAAGTGTACAAAAAAAATTAAATAGTTAGTAACTTAAAATCATACAATTCTCCTTATAACAAATAAAGGTTTTTCAATTTCATAAAACCCCGAATTTTAAAAACTAAAGTTTCAATTAGAAAACCCCAATTTGAAAAACTAGGGTTTCAAGCTTAGATTTTGAAGATGAGAAGATGAGAGTAGAGAGAGCTGAGACCAATTTCCAATTTTTAAAAAGAAAGACGGGGAGAGATAAACCTAATTCAAGCAAAAGATGAGAGTAGAGGGAGTTGAATATAAGAGGAGCCGAGCGGCGAGATGATGGTGAGACGATGGTAAGCAGCGCTCGTTGACGATGAGAGGGATTAGAGAGGGGGGAGAGTTTGAGGAGAGAGAGTCCATGGTGAGAGATTGGAGATAAGAGAGACTTTGAGAGTGTCGAGAGAAAATATTGAGAAAGAGGGGGTTTAGTTTTTATTTCTCTCAATGATAGATGAAAAGGGGAAATAAAATGATTATGGGAGGAAGTAAAATTTGGTTAAAGAGGGAATTTTTTGGCTAAGGGGGGAAAGAATTGGGGTTGCCGCGTATTCAATTTTTTTTATGGAACTTTAGACATCGGTTTTTAAATAAATGATGTCATAAAATTAGAAAGAAATCACATTAGACATCAGTGGCATGATTGGACGATGTCTAATGTGTGATGTCTATTAACCTTTTTCTTGCAGTGATAACGTTTTTAATATATCTCATTAATCATCATATATATTTTCTTATTTGTGTCGTGTAATTTGTATTTACTAAATGAATATAAGCAGGGTAATCACTGTAATATATAGGGTCTTACTCCAATGAGAACCTTATTATTGTGAGATATGAGATCTAATAATATCCACTCATTTAAATACATCATATTGATCTTCACCATTCATTTAATATTTAATTTTAATATTTATTATCTTTTTTCTAATTCAACCACCCATTAACCACCATCACCTCCGCTATCCACCATTTCCGGCCACCACCAACTCCGGCGACTACCAGAAAATCACCACCGTCAAACATAAAATCAACACCGTCAAATCAAAAATCACCACCGGAAAATGAAATATCACCACCTGCTCACTAAAAATCACTACATTCTGCCATGATTTTCAGCCACCAGATCTAGCCCCCAGTTCCATTCATAACTCCGACCATCAAATTCATAATAAAAATCACCTGATTACATGTCTGATTACATGCTTGTACCACCATTATCGTCATAATCATCAACGAAACAATACCACTACTACCCCCTACAACAAAATAAACACTACCACACAATCACTACCACATCACCACCAACACTACCATCTACAGATCGTCAATATGTAACGAATTACCAACTACAACCCAAAATCACCAGAAAATAAAAAGTAATCACTAAAAATTCAGAAAACACCAAAATTTATTAAAAATTATTGACGGAATAAACCGGAAATGAAATCGCCTAACCTAAAGCAAATCGTTAAAAACTGATGAACATGAGTCTGAAAATCGACGACCGGAGATGGGGTTGGCGGCAACTCGGCAGTGGGATTGGTGGGATTGCACAAAGAAAGAGACAGAGGTATATGGGTGATAAAAAGCAGTGATGGGGAGAAGGGGTGATATGTAGAGAGAGAGTACGACGGGAGGTGGTGGCGCAACGGTGGCAATGGATGGAGTGGGGTGTCAATGTGGGAAATGAATTAAAGAAATTGGGTGAATAAGTGAGAGAAAGAGATGTATGGTTGGGATTACAAGAAAAATAAAAAATATATTATAAAATGAAGGGCTAAGATTAGATCTCATATCTCATTTTAAGATGAGTTCTCATTTGAGCAGCTCAATATATATATATATTTATATATATATATATATTGCAGAGTCGAGTAATTTTTTCAATAATCATCATAATAGTTAAAATGAATCGTAAAATTTTAGTTTTTCTTTGAAAAATTTAAATATGCTAATATTAATATTTAAAAGTATATAATTCTAGTTTTTGAACAAAATATCCAATGGTGGAAACATATTTGCAAAACATACCATATTTTTTAAATTTATTTTCAAAAGTACAATTTCTTTTAAAAAAATTACAAAGATACCATTTTTTCAAACATCTGTAAAATTACATTTAAAAACTTTACATCCATAATAATATTTTAAATCAACTAAAAATATAACTTTAAATTTTGTTTGTATTAAAATCTTATTTCCCATAATATGTTGTTTAACAAATTGTGTTGGTTAAGTCAAACATATTTAATATAATTTTCTACTAGTCAAATCGACCAATATTTTTTGTCAGGAAAATTGACTAATATTTGACTAAATAAAATTATCTACTAACAATTTTAAAAAAATAAAAAATATGTTTTAAAATAAATTAGATGGACTTTTTAATAACATAACATTTATATATATATTTAATTATATAATATATATATATATATATATATTTTAGTCAAATTATACTAGTTAAAAATTGAAATTAACATGTTTGCTCGGATGGAGGATTGAGGAGCACGAGTTTTCCTGCTGATAATCGGAGCAATTGCCAATTACCACTAATCTATTTTATTATAATTTTCAATTTTTTAAAATACTTAACGGAAGAGTTTTAATTTTTGATGAAAAGTTGATCAATTTGATCACTAAAAAACTAAATGTGACTATTAAAAAGTGAATGGGGGAGTATCATGTTTCCGTATAATATTAAATATATATAAATTCAAAACTAAATCAAAATTTAAATATTTTGATAAAATAGTTATCAAATTTATAAAGTATATATTATTTAAATCACATTTATGTACAATATTATGAACTTATGTATTATTGTACAAATAACCATAAATATATTGATTAATATTATATATATATATTAACTCAATATTAAATATTCATCATCTATTGTTATATTTGTATATTTTTATATCGTGTATATAAAATATAAAATAAATAAGTACTTTAAGGTCTAATATTGTTATTTTGTTTGTGTACCTTAATTAGATTATCTAATATATTATTTTATTTCTTTTAAGGTCTAACTAAAAATTTTATTTTGTTAAAATTATTTTATTTTTAACGACTTTTTAATGTACATCCATTTTTTACTAATTAATTATTATTAGATATATTTTTTTTTTTATTTTTAATATTTTCCTTATTTTGATTTGTTTTTATTTCCACAATAATTAGAGGAGTAATAATATCTGGTTGGGGATTCAAATATCAACCATATATGGGCTAAAAGCCTAATTTAGTTTATTCTGGACTGTTTGACAACATGCATATTAAGCTATTATTTCTATCATATATGATCATATGTCGAAAGTGAGGAGACTCGTACATTTTGTATGGTCATTTTTATTGTGAGTTTTATTATTTTGAAGTTCAACTCCAGTTAGTAGAGGAAACCAAGCTGGTCTCATCTGTATGATGAGTTTTCTCTCTGTCTCATCTATTGGTGAGTTTTAAATCTTTTTCTTTTCGCTATTTTATTTTCAAATACGGTGTTCTGTGTCAATCTATTATTCATGGCGAGCTCTGGAAATGCTGAAAACTTGGAAGAGGCATATTCAAAGCTCTCGTTGGAAAATGGAGATGAGGATTTTGGCCTGGTGTTGGAGGATGTTCCGGAGAACAGCGTGAAGCAAGATTATAACAGGTGTTTGGTGGGTAGATTCTTAACAAATAGGAAGGTGAATTTTATGGCAATGCAAGATACCTTGGCGTCAATATGGAGACCGGTTAAGGGGGTGTTCATGGAGGAGACGGATCAACCAAATATTTTCCTATTTAAATTCTTTCATGATCTTGATATGCAGAGAGTTCTGAATGATGGTCCTTGGACTTTTAATCAACAAGTCCTTCTTATTAAAAGGTTAAATGTGGATGAACAACTGAAGGACATTAAGCTATCGGAACTCTACATATGGGTCCAAATTTATGATGTCCCGCTTGGTTTCAAGTCAGAATATGTGCTGAAATCCATAGGTAATTATGTGGGGAGATTTCTGGAATCGGATTCTAAGAACTTTGAAAGGATGGGTAGAAATTATTTAAGGATTATGGTGGCTATTGATGTGATGAAACCGTTAAAAAGCAAGATGCGAATTAAAAAAGCTGGAGATGATTGGATGTGGTTCCAGTTTAAGTATGAGAGATTGCCTTCATTCTGTTTTTTCTGTGGGTTAATAGGACATACTGAGAAGTTTTGTGAGGCGTTGTTTGATAATCCTCAGGGTACAGAAATCAGAAACTATGACGGGTCCTTACGTGCAACAATGCGTAAACAGAGTATAAGTGCATAAAATATGTGGTTAAGGGGAGCTGACGGTGCGTTTGTAAATCCGGTGAAGTCAAACGAGAAAGAGGTGGAGGGGGAATCAAGTCAGGCTGTTGGAAAATCCCATGATCGTAGGAGTATGCAGCGAGATGCTAGGGAGAAAGAAACAAGGGTAGTTGCATTCTACTATAAATCAGGAGGAAATAGTGGAAAATTTAAATGCTAGAGAAGATAATCCCGTTATTGATGGGATAATAGTATCCAAACAGAAAGACAGCGGGTGGGAGAGGAGAAGGATGGGACGGGCATTATTTCAAATTTTGAAGTTGGGCTCGAAAATGGGCTGGATACTATAATGAGTGAAGATGAACAACAGAACCAAAAAACTTGGCATTGGCGGGACCTGTCACCCAGGCCCGCCCGCCACAATGAGTACGTTATTTTGGAACTGTAGAGGCTTGGGCAATCCTCGTACAGTTCAGGTTTTATTGGACCTTGTCCAATTAAAGAAGCCCCTGTTTGTTTTCTTAATGGAGACTATGGTGAATCACGATAGAATTGAAGGTATTCGAGCTAAGATGAGGTATGAGGGTCTGTTTACGGTAGCTGGAACGGGACATGGAGGGGGGCTAGCTCTTCTTTGGAGACATGTAGCTAATATTAAGATAGAGTCATCATCTCAAAACTTTATTGATGCAGAAGTCAGATAGATGATATTAATAAGTGGAGACTTACTTGTTTCTACGGTTTTTCGGAGAGGTCGAGGAGAAGAGATTCGTGGGATTTATTAAAGTCATTAGCAGCACATCATCTCTGCCATGGGTTATCCTGGGAGATTTTAATGATTTACTTCGTGAGGAAGAGAAGAAGGGGCGCCATAAACATCCAACTGGCTGTTGAATGGTTTTAGGGAGACTGTGTTAGAGTGTGGAATCTCGGATTTGCCTATGGAAGGGTATCCATATACGTGGGAAAGAAGTCGCGGTACGGAAAGATGGGTGCAAGAAAAACTGGACCGGGTGTTTGTGAATGAGGGATGGAAATCGCTTTTTCCTACAAATAAGGTTTATAATCTGATAGCACCATCTTCTGATCATTCTGTAATTTTTTCTTCAAGTAAGTGTTTGGCGACCAGTTGCTAGAAATCATTTTGAAAACTGTTGGTTAAGAGAATCAAGATGCAGTGATATTGTTGCTGAAAGTTGGAGGAGAACGGAGGGGTTGGATATGGAGCAGAGAATTGAGGTATGTGGGTTTGAGTTAAAAAAGTGGGGGGATACTTTAGTAAAAGATTTTCAGAAGAGACTTCAGAGAGTGAGAGAGACAATGGAACGGTTTAGAGGTCTTTATGATGCTTACTCGGTGCAATGTTTGAGAGAGGCGGAGACAGAGTATGCCAAAATTCTTGTTCAAAAAGAAGATTTCTGGAAGCAAAGGGCTAAGCAGTTCTGGTTGAAAGGGGGTGATAGCAATTCTAAGTATTTCAATTTGTATGTTTCAGCAAGAAAGAAGAAAAATCACATTAATCAACTCAAGAATAGTGAAGGGAGTTGGGTGAACTGGGCTTCAGGGCTAGGAAATGTTATAGAAGACTATTATAGTGATCTGTTTGCTTCTAGAGGAGTGAGGGCTGACGAGGTGTTGGACTGTATTGGAGAACGAGTTACTGGGGCTCAGAATGGGGAGTTAATTCGTGATTTCAATGAGGAGGAGGTAAAACAAGCAATTTTTGCTATGCACCCGGATAAAAGTCCAGGACAGGATGGAATGAATCCCGGGCTTTATCAGAAATTCTGGAGTATAATTGGTAAAGACGTGGCTAAGGAGTGTATCCGAGTGTTAAATGAAGGTATAATTCCGGGGAGTCTTAACGATACAGTAGGGGTTCTAATCCCAAAGAAAGCGAATCCAGAAACGATGGCTGACCTCAGGCCCATCTCGTTGTGTAATGTAATGATGAAAATAATCACGAAGATGTTAGCAAATCGTTTAAAGGTGGTTTTACCAAGCATTATATCTGAAACTCAAACTGCTTTTGTTCCTGGGCGTTTGATCACGGATAATGTAATTGCAGCTTTGAAGTGAATCATTGGATGCATAGGAAGACTAAGGGTAAAACAGGATACGCGGCTCTTAAGATTGACATGAGTAAAGCATACGATAGAGTGGAATGGGAGTTTATTTTGGGTGTAATGGAAAAATTGGATTTTGATGCGAAGTGGAAAAGCTGGATTCAGCTTGTATGTCAACAGTTTCTTATAAATTCGCAGTTTCGGGGAATGAGATAGGTCCGGTGACTCCAAGTCGAGGTCTACGACAAGGGGACCCTATATCGCCTTATCTTTTTCTTCTTTGTGCTGAGGGCCTATCTGCGATGATCTGTAGAAAAACAAGTGATGGGGGCTATTCATGGATGCAAAATTGCTAATGGGGCGCCTATTATCACTCATTTATTTTTCGCAGATGACTGCTATCTTTTCTTTCGAGCAACTGTGAGTGAAGCGGAGAATATTAGAGAGTGCCTTGTGTTATATGAGAGAGCTTCCGGACAACAAATTAATTTTCAGAAGTCAGCAATCTCTTTTAGTTGGAACAATGTGGACTCGATTGTATCAGAGGTTTGTCAAGTTTTACAGGTGCAAGTTCGTAATGATGACATGTATCTTGGGCTCCCAAAAATGGTTTCAAGCAACAGATGGGAAACGTTTAGATATGTGAAAGAGAAGATATGGAATAGACTTCAAAGCTGGAAAGGAACAACTATTTCTAGAGGAGGGAAGGAAATTCTGATTAAGTCAGTAGTGCAATCGATTCCATCGTATGTTGCAAGTGTGTTTCTTCTTTCAAAAAAGTTATGTGAGGACATAGAGATTCTAATGAACAGGTTTTGGTGGTTGTCGAATGTAGAGAAGAATAAGGGGATTAGGTGGATGGCATGGAATAAAATGTGTTATCCAAAAAAATTTGGGGGGATGGGATTTAAACGCATTCAGGAGTTTAATGTGGCTATGCTAGGTAAGCAGGCTTGGAGAATTCTTACGCAACCTCACTCGTTTATTTCAGACTATTGAAGTCTCGATATTTCCCAAAGTGTAGGTTTGAAGAGGCCATTTTAGGAAATAATCCGAGCTATGTTTGGCGTAGTATAATGGCAGCTCATCATCTTATTTGTGGTGGGAGTGTGAAAAGAATAGGAAGGGGGGGGGGAAACAGTAAATATTGGAAGGATCCGTGGCTACCTAGTTGGAACCAAACAAAGATCACAACTCCGGTCGTTCAAGGGTTGGAGGAAGCCAATGTGAGTGGTCTTTTGAAGCTTGATCACTGGAGTGGGATTTGGAGATTCTTAGAGACTTGTTCAATGAGCAAGATGTGGTTCAAATCCAAAAAATCCCGCTGAATTGTTCCAGGAGGAAGATTCTTGGATGTGGATTGATGAGGAAAAAGGGAATTACTCAGTTAAGAGTGGCTATCGGAGACTTTGTCAAAATGAGTATGGTCTGCCTAACTCGGAGTTTGAGTTTAACTGGCTTAAAATTTGGAACTTGACTGTTCCTCCGAAGGTGAAAATCTTTGTGTGGAGAATACTGCAGAACTGTCTTTCAACATTGGAAAATCTCAGGAGTCGTTTGTTGAAGTTTATCCTATCTGCTCAGTGTGTCATAATCATTTGGAAAGCGCTGAGCATGCTCTGTTTTATTGCTCTTTTGCTCAGAGTTGCTGGAACAGAGTGAAGGTGGATGTTGCTTCAAGTCCAGCCTGTCGGTTAGAAATATAATGAAGGAGTTTTTTAAGACTAAGTCTTCTAAGGAGATGGAAATCATATGTTTCAGTAGTATGGCAGATTTGGGATCACGGGAATAATGTAGTATGGAATAAAAAATTCAAAACTCCGTCGATGGTGGTTAATGAAGCAAGTGTGTATCTATTTCAATGGCAAAGGGCTCAGAGTAATCAGGTTATTCATAAGAAGTTAAATGACAGGGAAGGGGTTTTAGTGTGGAAGAAGCCAGTGTTGGGTTGGTTTTCGTGCAATATAGATGCTGCAGTGTTTGAAAAGGAAGGCAGGAGCTCATTTGGCTGTGTGTTAAGGAATGATCAAGGATAGTTCATAGCTGCTTATGGAGGTTTCTGGACTGGTATTGTGGACCCGAAGATTGCTGAAGCGTTGGCGTTCAAAGAAGCACTTTCTTGGTTGAAGAGGAGGAGGCTTTCAGACGTGCATATAGAGCTTGATTCATTAGCAGTTGTTCAAGCTTTTGAGAGTAAATCGATGGATTCCTCTTACCTGGGAGCTATTATTGAAGATTGTCATTTTATAGTCAAGGACTTAGGGTCCTATTCAGTGTATTTTGTTAGACGTTCAGCGAATACAGTGGCTCATGTTTTGGCTAGAGAGACTGGTTCTATGTCTGAATGGAAGGAATGGTGTGATGTACCATCCTTTCTCATCGATGTGTTACATTCTGATTTATTTTAATCTCGTTTTGTTTGGTTTTCAAAAAAAAAAAAAAGGTTCAACTCCAGTTTATCTTATAAGTAGATTAGGGCTTAGTTTGGTATTACTGTTCTAAACAGTTATAACAACTTTTGTTAAAAAGTGTTTGGTAATTCTAAAAACTGCTGTTTGAAAATTTTAAGTGATAAGTTATATTATTTAAGAAATCCCAAACATGCTTTTTAATTTATAAAGTAAACAGAAGTCCTAAATTTTATAGATGTGACAATATATATTATTTTATTTTAACGCGAGAGCAATATTATACTAACTAAGCTAAATAAATCTAATTATGTTTAGTTTTATTTTTTTAACCCGGATCAATAGTATAATTTTATTTTCGTTAGGATGAATATTGTATATTATATAGTTTTTATTCCGATCAAAAAATCCTTGTTTTTACGTTTTCTTTTTATTTTCATATTCATGTATCATAATTATTATTTTATGAAATTTGTTACACTTTATTTTATTTCAAAAAAAAATTCTAACTTATAAATTATGATTTACCAAACACATTATCAACTTATAAGTAACTTATACATAAAATATTCAAACAACTAAATAACTTATAATTTACGATATTTATATCACTTATATACATTTTCAACTTTAAATCGTAAGTAATATTTTTTTAAAAATCCAAACGGACACTTTGTATGATTATTTTTATTCTGAGTTTTATTATTTTGAAGTTCAACTCTTGTTTATCTTACAAGTAGATTACGTTATTTTATTTTATTTTTATATATTTGTTCTACTTAGATATGTTTAGCATTGTAGTGTTTTGTTTTTACATTATTAGGGTGTTCCTGTTTTTATAGAAATGACGAAATATATTTTATAACTTTTAGTTTTTGAGAATATTTGTGCTTAAAATTAATCTTTTCAAATAAAGTTCATGTATTAAATAATTGTAATAAGTAAAATTTTAATTTTTTAAATTATAAGTAATAATTTACCAAATACATTATTATCATATAAGTAACTTTTACAATAAAATTATCCAAACACTTTAATAACTTACAATATTCATATCACTTATATGATTTTTTTTAAACTTTAAGTGATAAATTACTTTATTTAACAAATTCCAAACATGCCCTTTAATTTGTAAAGTGAATAGAATTTATCGATGTGAAAATGGGGTGTTACAATATATATTATTTTATTTTAACCCGAGAGCAACATTATACTAACTAAGCTAAATAAATCTAATTATGTTTAGTTTTATTTTTTTTAACCCACATCAATAGTATAATTTTATTTTCGCGAGGATGAATACTGTATATTATATAGTTTTGTTCCGATCATAAAATCCTTGTTTTTCAATTTTCTTTTTAATTTACTATTCATGTATCAAAATTATTAATTTATGTAATTTGTAATTTACACTTTATTTTATTTCAAAAAAATTATAGATTATAAGTTATGATTTATCAAACACATTATCAACTTATAACTAACTTCTACGTAAAAATATCCAAACACCCTAAATAAATTAAGTTACGATATTCATATCACTTATATGACACTTTTTAAATTTAAGTCTTAAGTTATATTTTTTAACAAATCTCAAACGTGCCCATAATGTGTTTCCTTTTTCATATTTTAAAGCACAATCATCTAGCCAGTGAACTCGGAATACAAACAATTTAGTTATAAATTTTGGACATAAATATTTCTAACAATTATTAGAAAACACTATTTTTTTATTAATTTTGTATAAAATGTACTTTGTACGGTGCACTTTTTTTCCTTTTTTATAGGATTTTACTCTTACTAGATTTTAACGAGACATTTTTTATGAATCATCTTTTCAAACATTAAAATTTTATTATCTGTTTGGAAAATCTCTGCATGATTTTCGTTAAATGGAAAATATGTTATTATTATATTTTAGATATATTCAGTAACAAAAACCGTTGTTACATCTATACGAGATATAAAATTTTATTATGTATTCAGGACATTTCTGCATAATTTTTTAATTAAATAATAAATTTTGTGAATGAAAAATATGTTTTTTATTATATTTTAAATATAATTCGCTAACAAAACCGTTGTTTAGCGTCAACAAAAAATGTCAAAGGTCGTAGTAATCATGGGATGTAAGTAAACGGTTTTGATTCATAGAGCGTGACCTTGAAATAGTCTTATTAAGAAGTAGTTCATCGGGCTTATTTTGGTAGCCAGTGCCTACTGCCACAATTGATGTAACTAACAAATTCGTTAAATTTCAACTCGGGAACTAATGGAATAAATCTTTGACCTTCACAATTGACATGACTTAACTAATTTTTCTAAATGTTAATATACGGGATACAACGTGTAAACAATCTTTGACCAGGCATGCATAACAATTAAGAAACCGGTCGTCTCAGGCTTTGATTGGGTACTCAAAAATCAGAATTTCTTTGTCAAACTCAGGGTCGGCCATCGACTTTGATTACGAACATCTTTACTACACGAACAAGTCTTTCATTAATCTCGAACTTCTTGGATTCTCCCTCCCTCAATAGTAATGAATATTTGGTTTTTTAGTACTGCAGGGACACGAGAAATTCGAAAAAAAGAGAATTTCTGGATTATGATGATGTCGTTAATATGGGTAAAAATTCTTATTAGCTAAAAATGTGTCCAAGATATCATTAATAAATATTATAAAAATTGTGTAAAAATTAATCCACTCCCATTGTGCATTTCTGTTAGCTAAAATTTTAGTCGACCTCTTATATTGGCTATATTATTCGAACATATACAAATCTGTAGTTAAATTACACATAATTTACTTATCATATCGAAATTATGCATTCTATTTATAATAAATTAAAATGATAAAATATGCTATTTTTTAAAATATAGACAATTATTATAACCAATTCCACCGGAGAGTAAATCGGCTAACAGTTCGATAAAATTTTACATAATCATTATTTTATATTATTTTACCAACTATTTTAGTTAACAACATTGAAGGATACTCTAACACGTAAAACAGATATCCAAATTACTCGGCGGTCATGGAGTTGATCACATTACAAGCACAAACTGAAAGACATAGACTCGGATCTAATGCAAGTGGCACCGACAACCTCTTAGGTTGTGTTTGGTTGGGGTAAATGAATGAAATGGATGTAATAAATGAAATAAATGGGAGGTTAAAGAGAAGAATTGAAAAAAAAATAGATGGACAAAATTGTTATGACAAGATTGTGAAGAAAATGGGGTTAGTAATTAACAAAACATTCTATCTCAAATTGGAGGTGTTTTAATTAATATATGTGGTTTGGAATAGAATGGACGAAAAAATAAATTTTAGAAAATTTAATCACTTTGTTCACTTAAAATCTCATTTTATTCCATTTCATTTTATTCACCCTAATCAAACACAACATTAGTATATCTCTGTTACTTTTTTAAGGGATGTCGAGAGTTTGAAGTGTGTGTAATTAGCAAAAAAAAATAACAACAGAATAGTTCTTTTACAACTTCCATTACGCTAAATAATTTTAGAAAGGGTTGAATAACGTTTTTAGTATAAACAACCAATTAACCTGATACTAACGCAAAACAATCGAGTGGCAATGCAATTTGAAAAACACTTATATTGGCAATTTAACTTCCATATGAGAAACCATTTGAGAACCTGTCTTTTGATCTTGAAAATTTATTATACACATCTTGAAATCTTAAATGCCTTGAACTCCCCGATCTTGAGATCATTTCACAGTTATTGTTAAGATACTGCCCCATAATTTATTGAAAGTTAGAATACGTTTATTGTTTTGATATTTAGAAGTGTTTATTAGTTACTTACTAAATTTTTTAGCTCATTTATTTGTGTTAATCTAACTTTTACAATTAAGCAAAAATATAACCAGACTTAGGTGTATCGCTCGTAAGAATATCTCTGACGGTCCTTTTTGTATCATAAGAGTTCAGGTGTTAGATCAGGTAGATGTTGTGTGTGAGAAAGCGATGATAGTTGGTAGGAAATGTTATAATTGGTTCAGATACTTTTGGGTAATCTAGTAATTCCAAATCAGAATTGTATTTTTGGATTTATTTATAAAAATGGTTGTACTTAATATTTTCTGGTTGATAGTTGTAATCTTGTCTCATACTTTTTCCTGTTAAGATCCTTGTAGCTTTCTGAGTTTATTATATTTTTTCTGCTATATTATATTAGTATATTAGTTTTGTGGGTTCTCATTTCTAACCCCGAGTTTAGGGCGTCACAAATATTATTGATCGGCTAAAAAATATGATATTGAACCTGTAATTCATCGATCGTTATTATAGCATCGAGTTAAAAGAATATAATATATACTATTCATCCGAACTAAAAATTTACTGAATAGATTCACAGTAAAACATAATTAAAATCAAAATAGAATTCGACCAATTTAAAACAAAAAAATACATACTATTTATATGAGTTAAAACAAAAGTATAATATTGATCCGACTTTAAATATAATTTTAATCAAACTAGATATAAGTAGTTGGATTTGGCCGGGATTTTGTAATAAAACAAAATTAAATTAAAGGTGATTTGTAATCTATTAATTCGGGTTAAAATTTATCTTTTAAATTAAAAATATTTTTTCATAAACAAACATATACATATCAATAAAATTACATGTTTCAATTAATAATATTATTTTTTCAAAACGTATATCTATAAATAAAAATATAAAAAGTTGATAAGTATATCTAAAAATTATTATCAAGTCATATAATTTAAAATTTTTGAATGGATAAATTTCATATTTTGTAAATACTAATTCAATTTATATTTAAAAAACTATATAACTTAATAAATGTATATGTATCACACTAATTCTAAGCTGGTATTTACAAAATTTATGGTCACAATTATCGGCTATTGTGTCAGTATGAAAATCCATGTGCCTGTAAATTAAAATCCATCATTTATTAATTGTTAGGCCGTTCTTTAAAAAATATTTTAGGAAAAAAAAATTGGCACGTCTCCTTTTTACCATTTATGTTCAGGTATTATTACGCTTCTATAAAAAGCGAAACAGGAGAGAATATTAATCTAAAAAAACTAAACAAAGAGAGTATCTATGCACTTGCACGGAACTGGCCACATCACATCACTTACCGTAAGTAGTACTCACTCCGTCCCTAAAAACGTTTCATCTTTGTTTGGACACATTTGCCAATGCACACTTTTAATCGTTAATATCTTTAAATTTGTATTAGTATTAAATATAAAAATTTCACTATATTAAAATACTAATAATACGAATCCAACGAGATCATTAGTTATGTTTGATATTATAGATTAGACGTATCGCTTACCGTGAACAGTACCGAAAGTCAAAAGAAAAAGGTAAAGAGCAGGACAAATCTGTAGTCTCTACTTTATCGAGGTCAACAGCTGATTTTCCACAAAACACCAGACAATGATGCTTGTTAAGCCTCTTCACTCTCTCAATCTTTCCAACAAAATAACAAAATCAAAGCAATCCCATTGCTAAAATCATGCTTACACAAACCTCGATTTGTTTTAAATATTTCAAGTTCTTGTAATTTAATTCCGGAGGGTCGATTATTAGTTGATGAATTTAATCCTAAAATCCCGGTTGAAAAAGCTCTAACACCGCCTAGTTCTTGGTACACTCACCCTTCATTTCTGCAACTTGAACTTGATCGTGTTTTTACAAGGGCTGGCAGGCTGTTGGTATGAAATGACCTATTTATCTTTTAATTCTTTTTGTGTATTTAATTTATGTGTTTATTAGTGTGTTTTTATAATAATGTTGAGATATTGATTGATTATTTAGGGTATAATGAGCAGATTAAAGAATCAGGTGATTTCTTCACTGGCAGGTATTCTTATCATTCTGTGGCTTATTTAAGTGTGTGTAGTTATATATATTTTTTCGTGTTATTTTATGCTAGACATGTCAAGTAGAACCACGATAAATGAATGATTTTTATTTCTTCTTCAACATAACTGAGACAATGTATGTTTAGAAATGATTGAATACCAAAAGATAGTTGCCACTGCATGT
The DNA here is from genome assembly GCF_009905375.1 of Apium graveolens. Taxonomy (NCBI): domain Eukaryota; kingdom Viridiplantae; phylum Streptophyta; class Magnoliopsida; order Apiales; family Apiaceae; genus Apium; species Apium graveolens. The sequence goes on along the minus strand of NC_133657.1, from coordinate 96,560,096 downwards.
TTTTGCAACTTTATTCTTCGGGTCTATTCAAGAGTAAACTTGGAGATATGTTGTTCTATCGATTTTAGTGACCGGACCACGGGAATTGTCAAAAGGTCGATCATTAATAATTAATGAAATAATGCGCTCTTGAAATCTATCCATGTGTATGCTTTAGAAAGGAGTTGCAGAAATGTACGGGAACATATGTTTTTTGCTGTCCAGATTAGTATACTGTTCTTGTCAATCACTACTATGCGCATGATTGAAAAATATAATGTTGCTCAACCTGCTCTTCTAAGTACTGAAAGTTTAAAAACCCATTTTCACAGGCTTATTAGTATATAGATTTCGGTGAACTTAATCAAGGTCACGGCTAGATTTAAAATGTCTTCCACAGGGTTGAGACCAACAATTGTACCCGTTGGCAAAAACCTGTCAAGCTTCTTGACATAAAATATTGCTTCTTATCTTGTTCCAACATGAAATATGGCTTCTTGAAGTTGCATGAATGACACTTAACAACCATGAACATTAACCTTGATGCATTCAGTCGGTGACACATTCTCAAAAAGAAAAACCAAAACATTTACAACTTTTCCTTTGTGTTTAAGAAACTGGTACTTAGTCTTTTGGTCAACTTAATCACACTAAGTAGTAGTTAAGTCCTAAATATAGGCAGATTTTCAAATTTAAGCACATTTTCTGTTTTGTGTACCCTCTATATTTCACGTGTTTGAATGATCAATACCGACGACTTGATAACAAATTAATTAAGTTTGTAGAAAGTTACTTTGTGTAAACAAATTGTGCTATATAATGATATACCTTTACCAGCTGGCATGTCACCTTATGGCTTATGCACCAATTTGATGTATTTAGGGAAGTGAATCTTTCTTTATAATACTTTTGTTATTTTATAATAGTTGGATGTGGGTAAATAATAAACCGTGGCAGGTTAGGAAACATAGAGTATTTGGTGTGTCGAGATGATAATGGTGAACTACAGGCATTTCACAATGTATGTCGCCATCATGCCTCCCTTCTTGCGTTTGGAAGTGGTAAGAAGGCTTGCTTCACTTGCCCGTATCATGTAAGTTTATTGATGTTTCGCTTTACTTTCTGACAGAATTTGTTTGCCTGTTATTAATGTCTGCACTAAATTGTACTAATATAGGTTGTGAAATTAACTTTTAGTGGGTTACAGCTATGATCAATATTTGAAGTTATAGTTAGGACTTCTATGGATCTTTCAATTGGTGGAATTGGGAGATTAGGACTTATATGGATTCCCAATTAGAAGAAATTGCATCTTAAAAAAATATATCATAGTATGTCAACAGTCAAGACTCGTATATCAATTTCTGGGTTTTGTCAGTTTATTCACATTTAGTTGTTGCATTTCCAACCTTCTCGATATAACTAGAGTTGTGCTATTTACTGAAGTTGACAAATTAAGACAACATGTTTTCAGTCAAGGCAATATTTTAATATTTTCCAGCATATTGTTTTCATGTTTTGAAATATGCATGTGATCTACACTCAGTCTTACTTCTACAAATCATATTGGACCCATTGATTTTGTATGGTTCAAGCAAGCTATATATTTCTGAACTAAGTAGCATGCTGTTCTAGTAGATAGCAGATATGTTGGTTGGCTGAGAGTAGATGTTAGTCCTCAAATTTTCATTAATGTAATTCTCCTGATTTGGAGAAAACATTGCAGCAGTGTTATATTTTGATTTGTCAAGTTCATTTCTGTGATTTTGCAATAAGATTTTTATAAGAGGTTATTGTTAAGTAACCAGTCACTCTAAAACCTTAAGATTTTTATAAGAGGTTATTGTTAAGTAACCAGTCACTCTAAAACCTTAAGGTGTCAGAGTAAGGCCCCTGCAGGATTATACTCTTCAAGTTATAACTTGTTAGAACTTTTGAACAGTATTTTTTTATTTAGGTCATTGTAATGAACCGGCTTCTTGCTTTGATGATTTCTGATAGAGTAAGAATGATGTATTTCTTGCTGGTGAAATTGGAAAGGATATACTAATAGATAATCTTCTGCAGGATGGACATATGGATTAGATGGAAAACTTCTCAAGGCAACTAGAATCACGGGTATCAGAATTTCAATGTTAATGTACGCAGCAAATTTGATTATGGGTGCATTCTAATCCTAGGCTTAAGCCACATTTTCTGACTGAAGTAATTTTGGTAATATTTATGGACATTTGGAAGTAGGAATTTGGATTGGTTCCGCTCGGAGTAGCTAGTTGGGGACCATTATTCTTCTGAATATGGAATCTGAAAATTTTCCTCATCAAATCTCCTAGTAATGTGTGTACTGAATGGCTTGGTAGTGCATCAGAGATCCTGAGTGTCAATGGAGTTGATTCATCACTGACTTATCTGTGCAGACGGGAATACATATTGAATGCAACTGGAAGGTCAAATTCTATTTTTTAGCTTTTTCACATTAACAGGCATGTACGTACTGCATGACTTCAATCTTTAATTTTAGGGGATCTGCTCTTTTCTATA